>NC_046658.1:153821181-153883311 GCF_010883055.1 Belonocnema kinseyi
AGCTCCAAGGAGATTATGTTGAAAAATAAAAAAAAAATTTACCCAAAAAAAATTGTTTTTATACTTCATTCTAAGGACTTATTGAACTACCCTCGTAATATAATTTATCATGAAAATATCATAATATCAAAACAATTTTAATATCATTATCCGTTATTTGTTTTCAGAGTATTATTATGATGATAAAAATAACTTTTTTATCGAAAATGTGCAGCAGATCATAAAAAGGTGTCACTCGATATTATTTGTTAATTTTATAACCAAACAACTGGAAAACTTTGACTATATTATTTGAGCAAGGTTAGGCAAGAATCGATTTTTTTCTGCCCGGTGATGTTTAGATTGTTTTCTCATTTATACATAAATACATACATTTTCAGTAAAAAAAACTAATTTTTGATTAAACGAGAAATAATTTTCATAAAAGATTTCAATGTACAACCAGTAAAATGAAGTTTTGACAACGCAATTGACTGTTTTGGTTTGGTTTCTAGGTTAAAGCTTCAGCTTTAACCTAGAAGCTAAATTCTAATCCAAACTAGTTGCATTTTCCATGAACAATTTAGGATATTTATAATCAACTAGAATAAGGTGAGTTTTCAATAAAAAAGCAATAGTTCAATTTTCAACACACAAAAATTAATTTTCTTCAAAAAAAAAGAAAAATTGATTTTCAACAAACTAGATTAATCATCAGCCAATAAAATAAATTTTTAGAGAAGCAGTTTCACTTTTAAATAATTTTTTAACTTTTTAAAGAAAAAATATGAATTTTGAATGAAAAAAATTGATAGTTAAATTCTCAATTCAAACATCAATTTATTATTGTGAATTAAAAATAAATAATCATAAATATGATTTATTATGTGAAAAAAATAACTTGACGCACCTTTATAAATCTTAAATGTTGCACGCAAATTAAAAAAACCGATTGAATTTTAGTATACGTTAAGGCTGAAATCTTTAAAATATTTTTTCTTCAAATAGAACATTTTTCAAACAAATAATTATATTTTAAAATAATTTATTTGTTTTTTTTTTTAATTAGTCAATTTCGGAAAGAATTGAATTTACTCTTCTTACGTGTGGGAAAACTTAGTTTCAAAAGATAAGAAAGGACCTTATAAAAACGAGTTCTTCAAACAAGTAATTTATTTATTTATTTAAAATTGATCGATAGCGCTTGGAAAATCATCTGGTTTCCCATATCAGAGATTTGCATAAATATTTGTTAATTAGAATAAAATATTGTATTGAAATCAAAATAAAGAAAAAGAAATTTATAGAAGCATACCTCATAAACAATGGCTTTCTTTGGTTTAAACAAGTGTAATCAATATAATGGCTTCCGCTTCCAGTACCGATAGAGGATACACGGCGTTTTTCGAGTACAATCATTTTTTGGCTGAGGAGAAGCGAAAAGTTGAGTGAGTACGGTGATGGTGTGGTGATCGAGAGTGCTGGGGTGAAAGTGCAAGTGTGAATGTAGGGAGTGATAGAAAGTGAAAATTTAAGCGGAAAATAAAGAATTTGACGAAAGTTGATTTTGAGGTTAGGTTCGCTTGGGTAATTTACTGGGTTTCTTGGCAGTAAGTAGGAGTTCAAAGGGTAAGAAAAAGTGAAATAGATACAAATTGTCAAAAAATCAGTGCAGGAGGGCGAATTTTTGGAAAAAGTTTTGAAAATTCTGGGGAGGATAGAAAGTGGCAAGGGAGGAGAAGGTAAGGCTGAAGGTCAGTTCACAGGGTTGACTAGAGTCATGTCGGTTATGCGCAGACTGCAACGCGATATCGGAAGGAGGCAGAGCGAGTTGAGTGAGAAGAGTGAGACAAATAATAGGAATAACGATAGCAAAGAGAGAGAAGGTAGTGATGTGGACAAGGCAGGCAATGAGGGAAGTGCAGATGAGACGTTGACTACGCCATTGCATCCCGTAGCAACGGTAGAATCGAGACAAGGAACGGGTCATAGGCGCGGGAGGCCCACAAATTTGGAAAGGCTTGGTTTGAAACCAGGAATCTCTAGGTCGCGGGATTTGTTGCACAGGCGGCAACAGTCGGCGAGCGCACATGTGGAAGACTGAATGATATGAAGAGACAAGGGGAATAGGTAAAAAACGAGGTAAGAAAAGTGAGACAAAAGTGGGAAAAATGGGACCAATTATGGAAAGGAGAGAAAGGAAAGGTGTGGAATAAGCTGGAAAGTATAGAAAATAGGCAGAGAGAGAAAGAGGAGGTTAGCAAAAAGGACATGAAACTGCTAGAAGAGATAATGAGTAAATTAGAACTCAAGAATGAGTCTAAGGTGGGAGAGAAAGGAAGTATGGAAGAAGTGAGAGAATGTGAGGTGGTCAAGCATGAGAAAAATGAAAGGTGGCGCTTGAGACTGATTGAGGTTAAAAGAAGAATAAAAGGGGAAGAGAGAGCGAAAAAGAAAAAGGACATAAAAGTGGAGGGTTTGAAAGTAGGCAGTGAAATAGTAGAGGAAAAGATTAGGAAGGTGATGAGAGGCATCGGCGCGCAAGTCAGAGTGGAAGGGATAAGAAGACTAGGAGGGAATAAAGAGGGCAGAGAATGTACGTTTTTAGTGAACTTGGGGAGTAAGCAGGACAAATATGAAGTTATGGAGAAAAAGACGTTGTTGAAAGGTAGAAATGAAAGAATAGAAGAGGATCTGACATGGAGGGAAAGGATAAGAAAGTGGTTGATCAAGCGAAAGGCATTAGCTGAGAGGTGTAAAGGTAATAGAGTAAGAAATGGCAGAGAAAGAATATGGGTCAACGGAGAGATATAGATTTAGGACGATGAAGTAGAAGAACTGAGACAGGACACGAAATGGATAGCGAATGAAGGAGACAATAAGCACGTAAAAGGGAATCTAAGGGTCACGGGGGAGTTTCAAAACGGCAATAGGACCTGTATGAGAGAGATAAAGGAGAGAAACACAAAAATAACGACGTACAAGTAGCCTTCTGGAACGTGTCAGGATTAAAAAACAAGGAAAAAGGATTTTGGGGAGATGTGCAGAAGTGGGGTGTGATAATGATGAGTGAGACATGGGTGGATGAGAAAGAGTGGAAATGCTTGAAAAGGATATTACGAACGTTATATGAGTAAAAGATGCAAGCAGCAAGAAAGGAGCACATGAAAGGTAGAGGAATGGGTGGCATGGTGTCAGGGGTAAGATAAGTATTAGTGGTAGAGAAAGGAAAGAGAGAGTATATACAAAAAACTGAGGGGACAATGGTTAGAAGAATAAAATTAGGAAACGTTTTTGAGGATGTAGTATGCGTGTACATAAGAAGAAGAGAAGAGGGAGGATAGATAACAATACGGAAATAGACAGAGGAGAATGAGGAGAGGCTGGTCCTAATAGGAGGGGATTTGGATGCATGGATTCGTGAAGTGGAAGACATTTTGTAAAATGAACCGCCAATATTGCTTGGAGACGAGAAGTTGTTGATCGTGATTTCAATAGTCGTTGGATTGGCAGAGGTAGTCCGATAAATTGGCCTGCAAGATCGGCAGATCTTACTTCACCAGATTTCTTTTTGTGGGGCTATCTAAAATACAAAGTGTACAAAGAAAAACCAACAACACGTGAGAATATGATTGACCGAATTACAAGAGTATGTGCTGAAATTCAAGAAGATACACTTCTCCGTTGTGTAAATTCATTTGAATTACGGAATTAATAAGTACATTGAAGCCAAAGGTTATCATTTTTAACCCTTACTTTGATGAAAAGATGATTCCCTGAGTACCTCGAATCGTGAGAGGCGAGGGCACACAGTTTAATCAAGCACCCCAAAGGGAACAGAAAACTGTTTCGTCGACGTCGTTGTTCCTAGGTTTTTCTAAAAGTAGTAGTTTGCTTAAAGACTAATTAACAGCAAAATGAAGAAAAATTGAATTTCGTGGATTACAGCACCATCTATCGAGAACCGAGAAAATTTTTTAAAATAAACCATATGCATTTTTATCCAAAGAATCTGAATATGTAATACAAAATAGGGATTCTTATTTAAGATTTTAAACTTGCCCCCACCTCCATCCCAAGATTTTTTTGAGAAAATAAATTTTATACGTTACATGTGATTTTAAATTACATAGTTTGGCCAAAAATAGAATTTCTTATTTTTTTATTCAAGAATTTTCTTTCATAAACTGAAGCTAGTTGTAAAAATGGCTGGATAAGCAAATCCTTAATCTTTAGTATATATAGTATATATTTGAAAATGATCGCACAATGGAATATTCCACAGATCCACTAATTAATTAAATTATTCCCTGAAACATTACATAACTTTCTCCCTAGTTTTCGTAAATGAGGGTTATTTTTAAAAAAGGTAATTTCACGCTATTATTTTTAATGCAGAAAATGATTCTGGGACATTAATTTATTTTCACAGCGTATGTCGTCAAAAATTTTGTCATCATGGATACGCATGGAAATTCCATCTAAAATAAATACTTGGTTTAGATGCTATTAAGCGAAAGTTGATCACAGAATGGAATATGTAAAAGCTGTTGTTTGCTACGTTCGTATCAGCTATGCGAAAACGGCAAAGTATGTATCAATTCAAGCTATGAACTAAAAGACCAGATATAAAATAGTTTTTCGCTTACCTAATTATTATTTTTAAAGTCAGACGACCCATCGCAAACGAATTAAAACGTATTTTTCATAAAATGAAGAACTTGACATAATAACAACCATCCTTTATTCTCGAACAAAGCGAAATATAGGATTTCATTTAATATTGAGAATTAACAGAAGTTGCATCTTTGATACCACTTCTTCCACAGATGTTATAGCTAAAAATACACAAAAGAAGACAAATAAAGGATTAGCATATTCCTTAAAAATGGATTTAAAAATTGCAATTGAATTATTTTCCATGACATAAATGTAGAAAGGAATAATTTTTGTATTGATTGAATGCATGCAATGAATACAAAGAATTTGATATATGAGAAACTCTTCCTTTATGAAGGTTTTTGTATGGCGGATAACAATTTATTATCATGAAGTTTGTCAAGATATTTATGCAATAGATTTTTATAAAAAGTATTTATTTAACACGAAATTTAAGGTTGGGAGTTATGGTTGTAAGGAATGAATTTGATTAATTTTGATAGAATCATGAAAAACATTCCTTTTTACAAAGAATTTTTGAATTCAGCCAAAAATATTAGTTGACAATGTGCTAAAGATAAAGAATCTTTTATTGTGCTTACGGAATGCTGTTCACAGACCGGCGGAAATTTTAAGCGCAAACGTAGTACAGGTCCTTCTTTTTCTGTTGATAAACAACATTCACCTGACCGAACTTCTACAGAAAAGAATCCTTTTCGCGCCGGGTCCCGGTTACCTGATTGCCTATCTTCTTCTATTAAAATACTCGGTTATTCACTTGGGTTGCCTTGTCGTATTTTTAGGACCCCAAAAAAATATCTGAAATCTAAAACAAATATGACATTTTAGACGTTTTTCTGTAGGCCGTGGTCACTCAATCTTCGCAAAATATTTTATTAAACATTTTAAAATTACAATTCGCCAAATCCGAAAGGAATCCTACTATCGGAAGCAATCCTGGTTCTTTTTCTCCTGCCAGGCAACATTCATCTGACCAGCCTTCTTGTTAGGAGCGTCATCTTCGTGACAGGCAGAGATCGACTTGGAAATGATTATTAAAGGGTTTTTTGGTAGCTCATCACGAATATGAGGTCAGAATGTGATCAGGTCAGAATGAATCCGAAGTTCTTGTTCGATTTATCAAGAAACAACCAGCTACAACTAAACTTAAAGAAGAAACGTTCGTTCATTGTCCATGACAATCGTGTGGTAGCTTAGGAAGAGAAATCTGGTCGTCTTTCCAACCGAATCACTTATCATTTAGTAGTTCCTTGTGACTCATTAAAGGAATTTTGGCCTCCCTACAAAACGAATTTTGTATCATCAGTTGGTTTACATTTGATCTTTAATTGTTTCATGTTCCATAGCTCGACGTTTGTGCGTTATTTGTCCGAAAAAACAAAAAAATCCTAGTTTTGGACTGTCGGTGGACAGTACCATATCTGAAGAAGCAATAGATTCAGAAGCAGGAACTAAATCATGCTCAATCAAGAGGAAGTTCTTAACCAGAGAAGGTAAATTAGAAGAACTCCTGAATCGACTAAAAGAGACATTTTAAATTTAGTCGGAAAATGATCCCCTCTACTTGACTATCCTTTCAGTAACTCCTGATTCTTAGGTAATTCGTCAAATACTTTTCGAATAGTCCACTTCTAGAAGAAGGGCTCAAAAAGCAAAAATCTTTAAAAAAGCTGCATGAGTGCTGACAATTTCTGCTCCAAAAAGTGAAAAAAACTTCCAGAAAGTATTATTGAGGCAATTCTTAAGGTTTATGAATAGGACATTAATAGTAGAGTGATGTCAAATAAAAAGGATACAGTTAACGTGGGTGTTGGTGGCAAAAGGAGAAAGTACAGAACATATTGCTGCTTTCTGACATAAAACAATTGCATGATCAATTCAAAGAGCAGAACCATAAAGCTCCGATTAGTATAAGCAAATTCGCAGAACTAAGAGCAAACTGGCGTGTGCTCGCTGAAGCAATTGGGGCTCATGGCGTTTGTGTATGTACAATTCATAAGAATTTTAATACGATGACCTATGCTGTGAATGTCGAATGGTTGACGAAAAACTCGCAAAATCCGGTGAAAGATTGCAGAGATTGTTTCAAAATTGTATTTTGTAGTAACCCAAAGCTTGCTTGTCACTTCAATGAATGCGAATCATGTTCAGGAATTGAAGAATTTTGTTATTACATAATCTTCATCTGAAGGAAGGTAATGTATCGGTTCAGTTCGATTTTTCTAAAAGCTTCAAGTACGTAATACAAGATGCTGCGCAAGCATTTCATTACAATAATGAACAGTGCACAGTCCATCCTGCAGTACTGTATTACAAATCTAATGAAGAAATAAAGCAATTCAGCCTTGTACTTATGTTTGCTTGTACGACTCATGTTACTTTTTCAGTGTGAAATGACCGTAAGGCTTCCAGTTATAACAAGCAATTTTAATTCGACTTAACGTAAATTTTTTATTTAACAATAAAGTTACAACTTTTTGTTGCTGATATTTTCCGTGATACCATTTATTCTAAGATTTTCAAATTCATTAAAAAAGGTCATGAATCAATTAAATAATTAACTAAAAATAGTTTTCAGTGGATTAGAGTAACTACAAAAATTGTTAATAATGTTATAAACAAATTAATTCACAAAATTTAGTTTTTCGTGATTCGCAATGATTAGCTAATTTTAACCCATAGCTTTTGTATAAAGTATCACAGATGATGATGCGCGCTTATAATAAGTTAAGAATATATCATAATTGCCAATTACTTAAACAATTTTTATAAACAAATACACATTTGGACTATTTTTTCATGAAAATGATTGATTTTTTTGCGGAATCAACTCGAACTGTCGTACCAAAGATACCTTGCCATTAATGCTTCAGTGAGTGAAAATCGAGCTCACTTATTGGTGATCGTGATACTCTCAGACATTTTTGACTTATGTGGACCTAAAAAGGGCTGTTTTCAGGTAAGCATTCGTGCTTCAGTAAGTAAGAATCGAGCTCACTCATTAAAGATTGTGATACTATCAGCCATTTTTGACTTATGTGGCCCTAACAGGGGCCGTTTTTAGGTAGGCATTTATGGTTCAGTAAGTAATAATCGAGCTCACTCCTTGGAGATTGTCATGCTTTCAGCCATTTCTGACCAACCAACTGGTAGCATTTTATACCAAGGATAAAGATTTATGGAAAGATCAGCGGTTTCCAAACAGTAAGTCTTCAATTTCACACAATTAACTATCCTTCCGCACGTTATAACTTGTAATATATCGTAGAATCCGCTGGAAAAAGTTCGTACCTATTCCATTGGTGCCAGTGGAATGAGTTTTCATATCAGCTTTGACTTGAAGTGTACGATGATTGATGGAAAGGTATGTAATCTTCTAACTGGACAGAAAGCACCTTCTCGCTGCAATATTTGTGGAGTTGGATCAAAACATGTTAAAAACTTACCATATGTAGCTAAAATTCCATGCAATAATGCAAATTATAAATTTGGTCTCCCGACGTTGCAAGCCTGGATTCGTGTTCTGGAATATTTGTTACATGTTTCCTACAATATGGATTTTAAAAAGTTTTTCGCAAGAAAAAAGGAAGAAAATGAAATCAAAATACCAAGAAAGGAACGTATTCAGATACAATTAAGATCCAAACTGGGTTTAACAGTTGATGTGGTGAAGCAGGTTTATGGAACAACAAATACCGGAAATGTTGCCCCTTCCTTTTTGGGAAAAGCTAAATCGGTTGCTAAGATAACCGGTTTGGATCCAGATCTGATCACCAGATTCGACGATATATTACAAGTTATAACTTGCGGAAGGATAGTTAATTGTGCGAAATTGAAGACTTACTGTTTGGAAACCGCTGATCTTTGCATAAATCTTTATCCTTGGTATAAAATTCTACCACCAGCACATAAGCTGCTTATTCACGGAAGTGATATAATTCAATATTTTGAGCTACCAATTGGTTGGTATTCAGAAGAGTCGCAGGAGGGAAACAATAGGATCTTTAGAAAAGTTAGAGCTAACAACACCAGAATGTCTGACAGACAAATTACGCATCTAGATGTTCTTCATAAGATGTTCTTACTGAAGCACGAATGCCTACCTGAAAACGGCCCTTTTCAGGTCCACATAAGTCAAAAATGGGTGAGAATATCACAATCTCCAATAAGTGAGCTCGATTTTCACTCACTGAAGCATGAATGGCTGTAAACAATATGACAGCAAGGATTTTTTTGCAAGACATTTCAAATTGATTCCGCAAAAAAAATCAAGCCTATACATGAAAAAATGGTCCAAATGTGCATTTTTTTTATAAAAATTGTTTAAATAAATGGAAATTATGATCTATTCTTAACTTATTGTAAGCGCACATTATTATCTGTGATACTTTATACAAAAACAATGGATTAAAATTAGCTAATTATTGCGAATCACGAAAAAATGACTTTTGTGAATTAATTTGTTTATAACATTATTAACAATTTTTATAGTCATTCTAACCCACTGGAAATTGTTTTTAGTTACTTATTTAATTGATTTATGACCTTTTTTAATGAATTTGAAAGTCTTAAAAAAAATGGCATCACTGAAAAGCTTAGCAACAAAAAGTTGTAACTTTGTTGTTAAATAAAAAATTTACGTTAAGTTGAATTCAAATATTCGCAGTTACTTGTTATAACTGGGAGCCTTACAGTCATTTAAAAAAAAAGCATCAAAATCTGTTAAAAATTGCACTGTCGGTCGATTTTTGTCCAAAAAAGGTGCTTTTTCCCCCACTGTGCGGCGCCACGCAACACTACAAAACTCTTTTCCAAATAATGAATTTGATCCATTATAACAAGATTTCGACGCAGAGTACTAAATAATATTTTAGAAAGGGTTTTCTTTTATAAGTTATGTATGATTTAAGCTTATTTCCGTTTATTCAACAACCTTCAAGTCGTGCTTTTAATGAATGGTTTCAGAAATTTGCAATTTTTTGAAATTTTCTGTAAATTAGCAATTTACCATGAAACATTATAAATTTCCAAAATTTCTTGAAATAAGTAATTTTCTAAAGGTTAATTTTCTTTTTTTAAACCCCCGCTGGGTTTAATCATTAATAGTCCCATAGAACAATGTCATCTAATTTACGTATTTATTCTGCCTGATTCTAAGCTTGTTACATAAAAATCAAGAAAATTGAAAATTGAACGTCATTCCTTATACTTGTAAGATTTTTCTTTTTAAACCTAAATTTATATTTCATTATTGATTTAGGTTTTGCTGGCCAGGAAAATTAATTAATAATTTAAGTTGTTAATTTTGAAATGCTCCCTGGTGTGACTCTTTAAGTTGAATATTATAGACAATTTAAATGGTTTTCTGGTCAAAAAAGACCTACATCAATAATAAAATATGAATTCATGTTTAGAAAGAAAAATCTTACAAGTATGAGGAATGACGTTGACATTCTGCTTTTAAGGAGATTCTGAAAAAAATATTCTTGCCTCTCCGAAGCTCAGTTGGTAGAGCATCAGACCAGCAATCTGAAGGATCTGGGCTCATATCTCAGCGGAGCTAGAGAGCGTTTTCTTCACAATCTTAAAAAATTAATCAATATTATAATAATATTGATTAGGAACAAGTAGACAAACAAAATTAACATCTTAAATTATTAATCTAGAAAAATGTTCATCCATAAAATGGAAATTTCTACAAAGCTAACAATACGTGAATAAATTTTTGAATAAATCTAAAATGCGTTCGTTGATTTTTCATCATAATCATTCTTTAAAAAATTAAATATTTGATTCAACTAAATAAAGATGAAAATGAACCTTATTTCAGAATTTTTTTGACTTTTCGTATAAGAAGGCGCAATATTTTTTAATTGTGTTATTAGTTCCAGACAATAACTATACCTTCCTCGGTTGCAATGAAGATCTACTCATATAAAACTAGACAAAATTTTAAAAAGAAACTAAAATTATAGGGATCAGTCGTTATCAAAAGGAAGCTCATAGACATAAAATGTAATATTTACAAAAATTACGTTTGAATAGTTTAACGCCTGCAAGCCTTTCTTTCAGTTCGCTATCTATCGATCAGCAATAAACAAAAAATTAACCCCGATCAAGAGTTCTATTTGCGTCTTATTTTTTAAGGATGCAAACTTTTACTTTAGCCGAAAAATTAGCGAAACCTTAATTTTTTTCTGTGGAAAATTCATTAACTGTATTATTTATTACAAAATCTAATTTAATTCCACAATTTTCTGGCGCAACATAACATGTAGGATGAAAAGAGTTACTGAAGTATAAGTTTTTAAATATAAACTATGTGTTGAACAATCCTCAAGAAGTAAATAACCTTTACCTTACAAAAAGTTAATGAAAAACTTTTAGCAAAATCATAAAAAATAGAAAAAACAATTCGTGTTTGAATTCAGTGACCAAATATCTGCGAGAAAGACCTGTCCTCGGCTCTTATTTTGTTTACAAAAACAAAAATAACACAAATATGTATACTTATTAAAAAAATTTTCTGTGAAGTTGCAAAATAACTTAATTGTTTGTCAGAAAATTATTTTTTTAAACTTTTTAAAACAATACAAATTCTTTTCACAAATCTCTTAACAAGACGAAAATGAGCCTTATGAAAAAATTTATATTTAATGAAATTTTAATCACAGAAGGTTCTTTGAGAGAACAAAATTATTTTAAAATTATTTTTTATTGATTGGAAAGCAAAATAAACGATTTCTTTACAATTTACTTACACATGTTTTTACAAATCAGAATTTTTTTTTTATTATTGAAAGGTAATTTGCGCCAAGAGCAATTATTGTTTCGCATCAGTGAGCCCTAAATTAATGAGCCATGTATTCAAACCTGAGCATTTAGCGATTTTCTTCGTTTCTCCAATTATTGACAGCGACTACAGAAAAAAAAGTTTTTTAACCACTTGCATAAATTTTGGATATAAAAAAGTGATTTTTTTTTATAAGCACTGTGAAAAGGTTTTTAAAAATCTACTGTTTTTGTATTTCTTTGGTGCAAATACTTATTTGGGACACTTATGCAAAACTCGCACAATTACTGGTTCATCTACTGTATTGCTTTCTCATGAAGGAAGCTTTGCAAGTCAAAACAAGTTATTTCTCTCAGTCTTTAACCTTTCGTCGCAATGCTTTCATCTCACTTAGGTTTAATTTTTTTGGAGAAGGTTGAGGTCATTCTTGAAGTGACTTTCAACGAGGAATCCAGTGGTGTACTTAGTTTTGACCTTGACCATGACCTTCATGGTTATTTCAAGGTCACATTTTTTATGGAATCGCCTATTTTTGATATTGAAAATCGAAAGAGCGGAAAATTTTACGTGAAAAAGAGTGGTCAGGTCATAGGTAAGGTGTGATCTTGATGAACGTATCACGGTCATTCAAACTTCAATATGGCCTGAAAATTTTTTCGCAAGCTAGCTTGTGAAAATCACCCTCTTACCCTACTTACTTACTTAAACAATGCACATGAAATAGTGACCATCGAATGACCTTGACGATGATCATCAAGGTCTTATAAAGGCCAATCTTTTTTTAATTGAAACGACTATGTTTGACATCGGAAATCGAAAGAAGGGAAAATTTTACAATAAAAAGTGTAGTCAGGTCATATTAGGGTTTTACCTTGATGGCCATATCAAGGTCTGACCTATGACCTGACTACACTTTTTGAAGTAAAATTTTCCTTTTTGTTTAATTTCCGATTTCAAACAGAGTCGCTTCAATTAAAAAACAAAGAGTAACCTTGATGTGACCCTGATGGCCATGGCCAATGTGACTCGATGATCAGTATTTATTGTACTTTTTTCGAGTATGTATGTAGGGTAAGAGGATGATTTTCACAAGTTAGCTTGCGAAAAAATGTTCAGACTATATTAAAGTTTGAATGACTCAGATACGTCCATCAAGGCCACAACTTACCTATGACCTGACTACACTTTTCAACGTAAAATTTTCTACTCTTTCAATTGCCAATATCAAAAAATGGGCCATTTCAATTTTAAAAAATGAAGAAGACCTTGAAATAAACATAAAGGTCATGGTCAAGGTGAAAACTAAGGTCACCACTGGATTCCTCTCTGAAAGTTTCTTCAATAATGACCTTAAACTTCTCCAAAAAAATTGTACCCAAGTATTCATTCAGCTGTTCCGGGACGTTTTGGGCACCCTGTATATAATATGCATTTACTTTATACATTTTTGTATCAAACAAATAATTATTATATATAAAACTTCACACTATCTATAACCTATATTTAATTTTTGCGGCTGGATTTCAACAAAGAAGTTTTTTGCGAAGCAAGATGAATTGTTAATCCAAAACCATAAACTTTCTCCAAAGCAGACAAATTGTCTATTCCAGAGTTAAATTCAAAACGAAATCGTTGCATTCAAAAAAAATTATATTTTTAAATAATAGTCCAAAAAATGTCATAATTGATATTACAAGTGAACAGTATTTTTTTAAAAATCATGAATAGTCTAACTTATTAAAAAAGATGAATGCTTAACCAAATTTGAAATGAAAAACAGTTAAATTCTAACAAAGAATACAAATTTTTAACACAATGTTAAGAACCTAAATGTTCAAATCGTTACCCAAAAATTTGTAAAAAAAAATTTGTAGATATTTTTTGAAACAATTTTATGCATTATATTTGATCCTGAATAACCTAGTTTGGCCGGAAAAAATACTATCTAATTGTTTTGAAGGAATTTTCAGTCAGAAACTGGAATTGGTGTTTGAATTGGCTGGACAGCGAAATTATCCTTCCTGATTAGAACTTAAAAACTGCACTAAAGAAAAATCGAATGATTTAATTTCTACGGAAGTTTTCCTGATGATAAGCATCGAAGCAAAAACCTCCTTGACACCAACAACGTAGTTATCTCAAATATGTGTGTGGTCAAAGGTGAATACATAAATTGGTTTGTCCAAATATTAATTTTTCGCTGTGGTAACGTAAAGTAGTTTTTGAATGTTTTATAATAAATTTCAACAAAGTTGATAAGTTTTTGAAGATTAAAGAACAAAGATTTGGTGCACAATGCCAATTAAATTTGAAAGGATTTTATTACATTTTAAATCATGATTTCGTTATGCTTCGAAGTACTTCAAAGGATTTTATCAGATATCATGTAAAATGTAAATCAGATGATTTATTATATGACAAAAATATATCCTGAGAAAAGAAAGAACTTTTGTTAGAGTCGCTTATTTGTAATCTTATTTGCTCTTAAGAAACACAATTGATTTTCTCACTAAATGGTAAATACATTTCAATGTTAGATTTGTCATCAGAACACTTTTATTGATATAAGTACGAAAATGTTGAAAGCTACTTCTAGAAAATTAATAGTCAGTCGCGGACAATTGTCTAGTGGTTGCCCCGAAGAAATCAACTCCCAAGCTGAGTTGTGAAAACTGTGTCTCGTACCTAATTTTTTCATTTTTTAAAAGTATTCACATTCAAAAACTGAAACCGATGTTTAAAAATGGCTGGCTAAAAAAATTATTCTTCCCTTTCAGGCCTTTAAAAAGACATGAAAACTAAAAATGTTTTAGCAGCTAATAAAATCGGAAGTCAACAAAAAATTAGCGAAAGTCCTCAGCGATGTTTTTAATCCGTCGAAAAAGGCTATTTTAGAAGAAAACAGAGTTTTTCTACCGATTGTATTATCGTAAATGAAGAAATTTTCAGAATTATATTTTCTTGTAGCAGTTTAACCTGAATACTATTAATACAATGTATTTATAAAAAGTGTGAACATAGCTTTGAAATGTTGGAACTAAAATTACTGAAATTATTTAAGATCCGTTTTCTGAATTTTTATAATGAAGCATCTCTACCACGCACATCGGAATTCATCTTTAAATTGAATCACTGCAGTAAACATTTTATTTTCAACTTGTTTAAAATTTAAATTTCTTAAATAGCCTATTCCTAATCCAGCAATACACAACTATCAACTTGACACAAAAACTTCCCATATACTTTAAAAACATCCTAGAGAATTAGTTCAACATTTCATGTGACTTCACTTTTTTATTATCTCAGAAAATATTTTTAGTTGTTGACTTATTTCAATGTACGTAGCCAAAAGTCACGTTTGATCAACAGCGTCCTCAACAGCTAAAAAGAAACCCATTTTTATGTAAAATCAATACCTGCTATTTAAGATGAGAATTTCATAATTCTGATTATCATAATAAAAATTTAAAGCAATATCATTATCTGCGAAGGACAATATTGAAACTCAGAACGTTGTACATGTGAGATAACGGCTGCTTATGGATACACTTATACTCTGATAATGCAATGAAATATACCTCAGATACACTTGTTAACCAAATTATTTATAAAGTGTTAATCAGTTTTCTCTCCAACTTTGCAAAAATGAAGATGGTCTATACATTAGTTTTCACTTTGGCGGCCATCTTTGATTCTATTGGTGAATATAATAATAAACCTTTTCTATAATTTTTATTATCTTTCATGTATCACATAAATGAATATGGCTATCTCTAATGTTTGAAAAGTGACTCTAAAGTCTATCTTTCTAGCTTACACACATATGATAGCGATTTGTATATTGACGCTGTGCAACGAAAGATTTCCATTTTCACGGAATCATTTTGTCCGTATTGTGTTTTCGAATAGAGTAGATAGGCAGGTCCGGTTCTTGACCGATTAGTATTAGTGAGGGTCTTGTCTACGCGCCTTTTATGCATAACCGTGTGCGGCTGGCTTCTAGAACATTCTCGGAAGATCCGATGACGTCATAGACATCTATGTTATTATGTACTTATATCAAAATTATATAAGAAGAAAAGGTTGATTTATTGCTTGCTTCTAGATAATAAGACATTAAATTAAAAAATGTCTTGATTTATTTGTTGCATGTTAGCTTCTCGAATGTTCTCGGAGAGTCTAAAGGCGATGCCGCAGAATAATATTGCGCCATTGTGTGAAGGCTGAATTTGCGACAAGCAAAATTTAAGGTTACCATGTGCATGTATCAATATTATATTAGAAAACCAAGGATGATGTATTGTTTCCTTCTAGATAATACACTAAATTTAAAAAATGTATTTATTTGATGCGCATATAACTCGTGAAATATATTCATCTGCATTTTAGAACCTTTTTCAATTTTATGCGATGCAATTGTAGCGTTCACACGAATATTGCATGCAGAGATCGCCATCTTCACAGGATTGCCTTGTCTGCACCAAAAGATTTTCATCGTCTTCAAACAGGTTTGCAACTTTTTGTGGTAGAAAAACAGTGAATCCATTTCCCATGTCATCTAAAATTCTTGTTCCATATTTTTCTTCAGCTTTTTTCATGTCTGTTCTTTCCTACCTTTTGTTAACTTATATATCTGTCAGGATTTTTGTTAGAAAAAAGTCTTCACTGAGAGCGGTTTTGTTAAGTTTTGCGATATCCATTTTTTTTGCACTGCTTTTTATCTCCGAAGTTCATAGTTTTGCATTCGATATTGTCGCCTTTCTTCTTCATATTTTAGTATGATTATGAGCCGATTAAGGAGAAGAGCTAGCCTACTCTTATAAATGCTTATCCCCTCTAGCAAATTTATGAAGACTTTCGTACAACACTGGCCGATATTGCATCATATAATACATCATCATTCTAGAAGAATATACATTATTACCCAAACGTGTAAGATATAATTTTGCAACGAAAAATGTAGTGCGTCATTAAAATAACTTTGAAGTTGTTTATGAAAAATTGCGCGGTATGATTCGATGACTTCATCAAAAATATTTTTTACGAATTATGTGCTCATTTAATAAATCAAGCCATTTTAAATTTAATGTGTTACCTAGAAGGAAGGAATAAGTCGTCCTTATTTTTTTCATATAATCTTGACACATGCATGTGATAATCTTGAATCTTGTTTTTCACAAATGAGACCTTCACGAAATTGGGAAATATTATTCTATGACGTCATCGGATCTTCCAAAAATGTTCTAGAAGCCTGTCTGTGAAGTCATCGGTCTATGCGAAAATGTTCAAAAAGCCATCCTTATACGGAGCCAAACACATATACACACATGCACGAAAAACTTACTAATGCTAATCGGTCAAGAACGAGCGCTGCCTATTAACTGAGTAGGTTGGTTTAATGCGATTATTTTTAATACAAAGCAAAAGATTCAGGGATTAATCAGCGGGTGAATTCAATAAAATCTAACAGAATAGATATGAATGGCCATTTTATACCTACCTACCTTGTATATCTACAACTTGCACAAAGTCTCTTAAGGACGGTCACTATGTTTCGCACTGGAAACAAGAACACATTAATAATATCCTTCTCCCCCTCCTTGGTGCCTAATGTACTATAGGGCTTACTATTATGACATAACTTTTTAACAGGATATTAGAATTTGTAACCAAATAGCTGAATTTTCAAATTCCATAGACAAATTATCAACCCGGAAAAGTGGATTTAAAATGACAAGATCATTTTCAAACGAAAAACGCAGCTCCCAGCCCCTCAATGTCGTAATAGAACTATCCTTTGAACTCCGAATTACTGTGGTAAATTTGCTGTTTCCTCGTTGCTACCCGGGTGAAAAAATCGAAGTAGAATAGCAAGTTGAGCTATTCATATCACAGTACGAAACTTTATCGTGCGAAATTGGTTGGAATATATTGCTATATTTGCTCGAACTCCTGAACAATTTTGGCGTCGCAGGCCTCTTCACTACCAAAGCATGAATAGCGTGATAATACAGCTTACGTGCATGCTTTGAAATCAGTATCACCTTGGGAATAAGGCTTTCACTTAACCATGCAATTACAGTAAACACCAAAGACATTATTTATATGAAGTTAAATAAAGACGCTGCAAACAATTTAAAACTACATTTATCCGAAGTCAGATAGTTTTCGTCACGAGGCAGATTAAAATTAATTGTCGTCCGATAATTGTAGTTGTCAGTTGTTTGCAACGTTTTCATCTAATTTTAGATAAATAATTTCTCTGAGATACAAAGTGACGGTTGAAAGAAACCCTTGCGATTTCGTTATGGGCTTCTTCCATGTCGAAATCGCAGATACTCTTTTAATATTACTTAGATGTTTCCCTTCGTGTAAGCGGACTGACTTGTTTTAATTTTCAAGGTCGCTATTAGATCATTTGATTTGTCTATAGGACGACGTGAGGTCAAAGATAACATAGATGTTTAATCTCTGACTTGATAACCATTCTCATTATTATGTACTCTGAACTCTCGAGATGCTATTTATTCTTTTACATAATTTGTTCAACGCTAAACAGAACCAGAGTTCACTGAAAGAGTCTCCTTGAAATACACTCATCATAATTCGTATTTAAATAGTTATCCTTGATTGTGCATGATCAAAATACTTCATTCTTGTACTAAAAATTGTCTTCGCTCGACTGAGGAAGTCTATGATTTTTCTGTCTCACGAGACTTCACAAAATCCGTTTTGTTCTTTTGTAAGGATGTCATTATCGTCGTAGTGAGAATATACCTTATCTGCAATGATAGCTGTGAAACATGGGTGTTCGATAATTTTCTGAAAACATTCTTCTAACCCAGAATGCACACTCGTCAGGGACTTATATTGGAGGATGTGCGCCATGCCCGAACGCACAGTGTTACAGTTACTTTTGTTTATTTTTCCCCGAACACACGACCACCCACTGGTCATGTCTTCCAATTAATGGACGTCGAAGGCTTGATGGTTTTTTTTGTTTTACACCCAGTTCATGTTACAATCTCCTTTCTACTGCCTAAAATGTTCAATGTTATTGCCTTCTACTCTGGTTGTACCGACGCAGTTTAGCAGTAAGAACATCAACCCTCTGCCGTTGGGAATCTATTGTCTTATTCAAAGTAGCCGGTGTTAATATCTCGATTGGCCTATCGTGGTTGATACTAATAGCATGGCGTATCAGGATTCTGGTTCTATTTATGTTTTTTTTATATATTGAGTCAAGATACGACATTTCCACCCTACTTTGCTGACATTTATATCCAACCTGATCTTCCATGGTGAATCTTGATCCCTTACTGGGAAAAATACTGCATTTGCAGCCCTAGATCTGCGGTCCAAACTTCTAACAGTACCACAGATGCAGAACATTCTGCATATGCTGGAAGAAGATACTATATAAATTGGATATAGCGCAACTAGCAGGTGAGAGTCCGCGTCGCCCTGCGCATGCACCATTCAGTTTATGCATTTATTTAATTGGGTTTGGCTTTTACTGAATACAGTGATAAAAAATGAATAAATAATCTTTACAGGAAGCTCAAACATCTGCTTAATTATTAATTTCATAAGATCAGTCAAGACTTCTAAAAAAACTTACCAGGTTTTTTAATGATACCTTTAAGTTTTATTTTGTAAGATACCTGCAGACTTGAAAAGAAAATGTCATCAGGTGGTATCGTGTTATTTCAGTAATTCGAGGGTTAAAATAAATATGATTAACGGTGTATTTGTCAATATGACCCCAGCCGAAATTAGGGACTGTCCAGTAGGCAGGAAGCACCCAATCTACCCACAAACTTTTATTAAAGAATTTTCCAATTACGATTCGCTTAGATCTAAATGGAATCCAAATGGCGAGCGTAGTCCTGGTTCTTCTTCTTTAACTAGACAAAATTCACCCGACCGAACGTCTACTGATGGGTCTCCTCTAAGTGCCAGGTCCATCTCTCCTCTGGTTAGGCCTCCTTCTCATGATGTACTTGGATATTCACTTGAAAAGCTGGGATATATTCGGCTTATTCCTCATGCAAATCAGAATCGGCAATTTGAATTTCGAAAATATATTTTTCCCACAGATAAGCCAATTCGCATGCGTATGGATCGGAAAAGCTATGTGTTTTCGCCGAACAGAGAATATTTTGTAGTATCAACATCCAGTGGTGATGTTTTTGCAATATTAAATTATAATGGGTATCTTCTTGGAATGTATAGGGCAAATAAAATTCATAAGCGAGTGAAAATAAATATGATAAGCGGCGAAATAGATGATTTGACATCACATGAAATATGGGACTGTCCAGTGGGCAAAATTCGACCAATCTTCCCTGGCAATTTTATTAAAGCTTTTTCAAATTACGATTCATTACAGCCACAGTAAAATTCCGAAGGCGAACGTCATCCTAGTTCTTCTCCTTATGTCAGATAACATTCGCGTCACCAGACGAACTTGGATATGTTCGGCTTTTCCCCACAGAAATCGGGAAAGGTAATTCGAATTTCGAAAATACGTTATTCCTGCCGATATAACGGAATTCAAGTGATGTAAGTACATGGACAATCAGCAAATGTTTTTTTCAAAGATTCAAAATTCAGAGTTCCACGAATTTGATTTTTGGGTACTTCTTGATTTACACAAATATTGATTTTTCAGTGCAAAACGCAATTCTTAATTAATATTAGATTATAGTCTTTGAGAAAAATTTTGTAATAAGCTTACAACTGCTATTTTTTAGCGATCACTGAATATTTATTAAAGAAAATTGTATGTGAAAGCAAATAATAAAAAAATATTAATTCTTTCCTTATTAATATTTCATTTGGTAACTAACTTTCACACTCTCATTGTGTTTTGTATTCGATGTGCGGGAATGTGTTTAAGCAAAAAATGATTGATAAGTAATATTATTTGTTCTAAAAAAATTGTAATATGAAACAAAATGTTAATTTTAATGTCGATTTGTTTCTTCAAATTAGTACTTTGACGCTAAAGTCACTTCTTTTATCAACAACGTATACCAGATCATGAAAAGGTGTAATTTTTCTCAGCTTGGTGATGTCCACAAAATCCTTTTATTGATGAGTTCTTATTTATATCATATTTTAAATATTTTTTGATGGAATGAAAAAATTGTGTCGCGATAAAGCAAGTGTTGTCAAAAATGTGATCAATTTAAAACGTATATAAAATATTCACATTTTTAGTATGATAATTAGTTATCAACAAAGAGCAAACTAATTTCGATAAAAGAGTTTATCCTTCTTCCAAAAAAAAATAAAGTTTTGAGAACTTTCTTTTGAAAATCACATTTTAAGCTATTGCAAATGAACAACAAGGGTTTCGTGTCATTTCTCGCGCTTTCAAAAAATTAAAAAAATTAAATTAAATTTAAAGTAACAATCCAATTTTTACAGCATGATTTCATCGAGTTTCAAAGTCTTCTAAAGTGTTTATCAAGATTTTATCGGATATCGTAGAAAATGCAGAGTAAATAGATTTAAATTTTATATTTGTCATCAGCACACTTTTATTCTTATAGTTACGCAAATGCTGTGAGTCACTTTAACAGTTTTATGACCAGATAAGAATGATGTAACTGTCGAACTAGTGAGCTAAACGGAAAAAGATTTATTTGCGGTTTTCTTAAAAAAAAGAAGATTTTTTTCAAATAAGGCCAAACGGTCGTACATTTTTTTATATTGCTTTAAATTGGAAATTGGGTACATTTTTTATTTCAGAAAGAATTTAATTATTTAGATAAATTTCCAACCTTAACAAGTTAGTTTTTGTAAAAGTAAGGATTCTCTGCTGATGGCATACCATTTCTTTTAATTATAATTTCTTTTAATTATAAATTTCTTTTAATTTCTTTTAATTTCTTTTAATTATAAACTTCAATCTCAAATCTACAAAAATGAAGAAAATTTTTTAATTTATGAAACATCATCACAATTAAAAATGTGGATATGGAAATTATTTATTTTTAATTTCCTATCTAATAATATTTTTAAGTGAATAACCTATACAATATGATGATAAAGAAATTTCTTCGTGAAATTATTATTTTAAATATTATAAATAAATTTAATAAACAAATGCATCAATAAGGCATTTATTGACTTTTCCAACATTTTCAACAACTTTTTTGTTGTCAAATATCAAAATAATGCATATGCTTATTAAATTTGTTTAAAAGATCATGTAATTTATCATCTAATCTTGAATTTTGCAGAAATTATTATGAAGTTCCTAACTAAAATGTCTGATATTGAAAAAAAAAATGCCGTTGAAAAATGCCTCATTAATGCGCTTGTTTATTGAATTTATTAAAAAAATTATAAAATAGAACAAAAAATTATTCATTTTTTGGAAATTATCATAAAGATTCTAATAAAAAAATTTGACATCGAATTTTTATGTCAACAAATACCTGATTTATGGATTTTTTTATTACGAGGGTAGTTCAGTAAGTCCTTAGAATGACCAACAGATGGCGCGCGAATCGCTCCAAATAATCTGTTTTCAGTCAGAACCACTCCCGACTAGATATATGGTGCAGTCACAGTCCACATCTTCTGAGTTTATGTGTTTTTATAACCAATTGAAAAAAAAATTGTTCGTTAAGAAAAATGGAAAAAAACGAGTTCAAAGCGGTAATCAAACATTTTCATTTAAAGGGTTTAACTCCATATGAGATAAAAAATGAATTGGACTCAGTTCATGGCACATCTGCCCCTGCCTTAGCAACGGTTTATAACTGGGTAAATGAATTTAAGCGTGGTCGTACATCAATAAGTCACGAACCACGTTCAGGAAGGCCCGTTGAAGCAAGTACTCCCGAAATCATAAATAAAATCCACGATATGGTGTTGAAGGATAGAAGATTAAAAGTGCGTGAGTTAGCTGAGGCCACAAGGATGTCTATAGGTGCAGTTGTTTCAATTCTACATGAAAAATTAGGCATGAAAAAGCTATCGGCAAGATGGGTGCCGCGTTTGCTCTCAGCTGAGAATAAACGCAATAGAGTGGTCGCCTCTGAGGCTCTTTTGGCGCGCATAAGTCGGAATCGTGAGGAATTTTTTCGTCAATTTGTGACTGTGGATGAAACATGGATACACCATTACACTCCTGAGCCAAAGGAACAATCCAAACAGTGGATTTCCACAGACGAACCAGCTCCAAAGAAGGCAATGACCGTAAAGTCAGCTGGTAAGGTTATGGCTACAGTTTTTTGGGATGCACGTGGAATTATACTTATTGACTACTTGGAAAGGGGTAAAACAATCACTGGTGAATATTATGCATCATTATTAGAGCAGCTGAAAGAAGAAATTTAAAAAAAACGACCACATTTGGCGAGAAAAAAAATTCTCTTTCATCACGACAACGCCCGAGTTCACACATGCTTCGTTCCATTGGCTAAAATTGAAGAACTAAAATTCGAATTGGTCGAAGATCCACCGTATTCACCAGATTTAGTCCCCAGTGACTTTTTCTTATTTCCAAACTTGAAAAAATGGCTCGGTGGGCAGAGATTTCCAGACAACGAAGACGTCATTGCCTCTGTAAGTGCTTATTTTGAGGAACTTCCGAAAACGCACTTTTCTGAAGGATTAAAAAAACTTGAAAAGCAATTGACCAAGTGTATAGAGCTCCAAGGAGATTATGTTGAAAAATAAAAAAAAATATACCCAAAAAAAATTGTTTTTATACTTCATTCTAAGGACTTATTGAACTACCCTCGTATATTTGTTTTAAAAAATCATTAAATTTATCAAATAATTATAAATGTTGCTTAAATTGTCATAAAGTTTTCAATTGAAAGGACTAGTATTGCAAAAAAAAAAGAATAATTTTACTGCTGACATGTCCCGAATAATGTATTTGTTTATTACATCTTTTTAAAAAAATCATAAAATTATTCAACAAATGATGAATTCTGCTAAAATTATCCAAAAGTTCATTATTTTAAAAAAAATTTTACGGAAAAAAATTTTCTTCCGAAAAACTGCTGACCAATTCACTTGTTTACTAAATTTGTTGTACTCACAACAATACTAAGCTTAACAAAAAAAGTTTAATCATCATGTTTCTATCAACATTTCTCGCAAAATAACATAAGAAACGTAAAATTATGGAAAATCGTAGAAAACATTCTTTCAACAAATAATTTATTTATAAATTTTTTAATTATATAATATTGAAACCTTTGAAAATAATTTTACTATATAAAAATTTGTCGATTTCAACAATCTTTCTGTTATTCAGGAGCACCGGAAGCAACAGATCATTTAGCGGAGTTTTCGTGTTAACAAATTTCAAGTGCTTCGATAGCGAATTGGTTAAAGTGCTCGGTAAAATGTACTAGATTAGGTAGTGTAGGTAGGGTTCGAATCCGCGGCAAGTAGGATTTTGTAAAGCATGCGCATTGTTTGTAAGAATTATGTATTTAATAAAGATGAATAATGAAAATGGTATAATAATAATTTCAAAAAAAAACTTTTTGAAAATTATTGTTGTTAAAAATTGAATTTAATTGATTCATGTAATTAAATTATTTTAAATTTGAAATTGTACCATTTTTAAAAAATTATTTTTGTCGAGGGTTGGGCCGCCATCTTTTTAATAGATAGCCCATTTATGGGACCAAATGCCAGGCCGAGGTGGACAAGCCAAAGGCGGTTGACTGTTATCATTTACCTGGCTGACCCTACCAGTGGCGCACAAAGTTGGGCCGGCAACCCGACGAAGATAAATTTGCACCTTTGGGAGGATCTACGAAAATCTAATAAGTATTTCATTAAGTACACACAAAAAAATCTTTTTCCGGATCCGGGAGTCAGACCACGTTAAGTATTTATTTTCGGTGTCGCTGAATCGGAATCCGTAGACTAAAAAAACTTCAGCACGTCATAGCTTTGCTTTTTAAAGAGATTCGTAAAATTTGTTTATCCGGAATACGCGTGTCTCCATCCAGGGGGCCTCCTTGCGCTTACGACGGGCACTGGTGGTGGGACTGATTTTTGTTAAATGTATGCCTAAATTCAAAATGTTAAAGCGTTAAATAGCTTAGATTATAAGGTATTTTGAAGGCTATTTCGAAATCCTGAAATGTTGGGGGTTTTTAGATATTGGATTCGGATTTAGCGACCCCTAAAACATATAATAAACATTGTATGACCCTCG
Organism: Belonocnema kinseyi; assembly: GCF_010883055.1. Lineage (NCBI taxonomy): Eukaryota > Metazoa > Arthropoda > Insecta > Hymenoptera > Cynipidae > Belonocnema > Belonocnema kinseyi. The sequence goes on from NC_046658.1 coordinate 153,845,841, forward strand.
GACACGAAAAAGGTTTTTTTGCTCTGGGCGCCTACAGTCCACGTTACCTTCCCAACTGCGCTCTCCGCCGTCGGGTCGACATAAAACTTTACGCCCGTCACATGAAACTTGACGTGAGCCACGTGAAACTGTACGCCCGTTTCATGCAAATTTACGTTCGATAGAGGAAGTTCTATTTATCTTTTAACAAATTATATGCTGTACCCCACAATCTGCCTTCTTCTAAGTACGCCATTTCTTTCTTTCATTTATAATAAAAAATTTTTAAGAACACAAAACATCCTTCACGTGGTTCACATGCTTGTTTTCAAGAAGCGATGCAAGGGTGGCAAAGGACCCCGCACTAAATGTATGGGAAAATGGCTTTCGGTGGATTTAGCTGAAACTTTGTAATTTTTAAGGTTATAAGTGCCGGATGAAATGTTTGAAAAAAAAATTCAAAAAAATGGACAGTTTTAGCACTATGCAGGGCTAAGCGCTCAAGATCAGCGAATAAAACAAATTACAACAGATTTTGTTACAAAAGCGATGTCAACATAGAAATCACGGTTCAGATCGTGGTCTGTCATATTTTCGCCTACACCGTTGACTCATATAGCGCGCTTCTCAAAACGATCAAATTCTAAGCGCCCAAGATTTTAACTTGACTAATTAATCACTTTTTTGAAGGCAGAAATGGTACCCAAAGTAACATTAGTAACAAGTGCGCACATTCCGATAATAACATTGTGCCCTTCGCAAGAGGGCCGAACGCTAAGCATCCATGATCAGCGAATAGAACGAATCCCAGTAGCTTTTGCGAAATATTAAACTATTTCTGGCTCTTGATTCGGGTTCGCTTGTTCACCTCTATTAGCAGCGTCTCGAATCCTTTGAAGCAAGGAAGTTTGAGGATACTTTACGTGTTGCTGATGACGTGCATAACCCAAGAACAATAAAACGCTTGCAATGTGTGCACAAGTGCCAGGAGTTCTGGCCCCTGACTTACATGTGCAGTAGTAACCGAGAAGCGTTTCGTTATTGTTTGGTCTTATGTCATCGATCTCATTGAACGCTATCCATAGCTGGTACCTTGTCGCATTTCGGAAACAAGAAAATACTCGTCCTCTGATCAAACCAGGTTCATTAAGTCGCGTATCTAGTTAAAACTCCTCATCTTCGTCTCGTTGTAGCTTGTCTTGAACGTAAGATGGGGCAAGTTCTACTTGATACACGCCAATTGTTATGTCGCGTATTTCTTCCAATGCAAGGCGAGGAAATTGTGGCACTTGAAGTTCATGCAGTCCCTTAGATTGTGTATATGAGCCACCGGAATGCTTTTCTCGAAGAACTTGAAAATGGACTTTATGTAGCCATTTCTGGATTCCACTATCCATCTAGATTTCGTTTTTTAGCCGAGCTTCGCTTCTTCCGTTACCAATTGACTCTGTCCTTGTTGGGGAAATGGTGGTATCTTGGACACAATTCCTAAGCGTTCTAGAAGTGGTTGGGCATCTCTATATCCACGTTAATGATCATTTGTGCGTCATTTTTTCGCGAGTCAGAAGAATATAGTCCTTGTATTTCAAGTATGTATCCGTCTGGAGCAAAAATGAGAGCAGGTTTTATTAAGTGACGTCCTTTATGTTTGCAAAATGACTGTCGAAGTACGCGAAAGTTACTGCTCTTCTGCATGTAAGCATAAGTTCCATGGATGATAACAATAGCTCTGGGAATTACTGGTTATGGATTATAAAGTTCATTGGCGAATGATGTCACGTGTCTTTCAATGAATTGCTCTTTGCTTATCGCAATAAATCCAATGTTACCAGGCACAAATCGCTGCATTAAAGACACCCTTACAGTAGAAATGGCCATGCTTGTACCTTGCCGGCTCGAATAATGAAAAATCACTTTCAGAAATTCATCAGAAATACCTTGAAGCACTTTGCAAAGGAAAGTCAGCAGATCTTTTTTTCTTACGTATCTGGCACCATGTCCATGTAACTGCGGAATAGGATCACAAAATGCATACAATTCTCTAAATTGTTTCTTTGTTATAGGAGCAATAGCTTCATACTCTTCATCAGTGAAACTATCCTCATTATTAAACGCCGCGGCCATATGCACATTTGCTTCTTTACGAAGCTGCTGCAAAAACAAAAGTAACTTCTGTGCCGGAATGCTATACGGTCTATTAATCGCTTGTAGTCCAGGAAGAAAGGGGCCCAAGATGAAATGATGTTCATCCAAATGATTTAAGCATCCTCTTGTTTCCTTGGAGTATTAACATCAGCATTACAGAACATGCACGTTTGCCTGCCTGTTTGTGTAAGAACATTCAGTCTTAAACAGCCTGGGTAACGTTGGCGCTCCTCTATCTAATCGCGAATCGATTGATAGCAATTGAGGCATAATCTACTCTCATCGGCGACTTTAAGTGGTGGTCTTCGAAGTTGAAGGCGTCTAAAAATTGCAATGTTTTGCCTATCAGGATTATTATTTCCATCAATTCGAGTCATTTGTCCTGGATGATAGACTCTATCGCACACATAGCAATTAACTCGAACTCTGAATGCCATTTTTTTAGCCACAAGAGAAACAAGCTCTTATGGTCTTGAAAGGCAGAGGGATGTATTAATAAGACGAAAGAAAAATTCAGAAACAACAAAATAAAACAAATAAACACAAAAAACTGAACACAAAAAGGAAATAAGAAATAGAACACAATTAATACAGAAGGGAACAGATAGGATTTATTTTTCCTAAGCTTACCAATAAAATTACTATCCGCTCCCGAGACCGTTCACAAAAGAAATGACAAGCATACCATCGTCAATGGAAATAATAAGTGAATGCTGTTTAATATATGTTTAATATATATATATATGTGTGTGTGTGTGTTTAATATAATAATAAGTGAATGCCGAGGTTTCAACTTTTTTCAAGTCATTAGGCCTACTTTCAGTTCGTCGCTCATTCTGAAGTCGTTCGCTTTTGTAACAAAATCTGTTGTAATTCGTCTGATTCACTGATCTTGAGCGCTTAGCCCCGCATAGCGCTAAAACTGTCCATTTTTTTACAGATATTTCATCCGGCACCTATAACCTTAAAAATTACAAAGTTTTAGCTGAATCCACCGACTGCCATTTTCCCATACATTTAGTGTGGTGTCCTTTACGTTCGTCAAAAAAACCGTCTTTATGCCCTTTATACACAATCTACTATTTTATACAGGTTTTAAGGTTATATCAGAACACTGACCTGCTGGGTTTTTGGGACCTCGGATTCAGATTCAGCGACCACAAAAACATAATGTAAAAATGGTCTGACCTCCAAACCCAGAATAATATATTTTTTTGCGGCTGTGACTTCAATAGCTTACATTTAAGATGAGACTGTCATAATTATAATAATCATTACAAAAAATGGAAAATGATATCTTTATCCGCAAAGGACAATCTTAAAGCTAATAACGTTGTTATCTCGCATACATGTGAAATAATGACTACTTATTTATGCATTTGCACTATGATGATACAATTGAATATTCCTCAGATACATTTGTCAACCAAATTATTCCCGAATAATTAACCAGTTTTCTCTTTACTTCAAAAAAATGAAGATAGCTCATACATTAGTTTGCTCTTTGGTGGTCATCCTCAAATCCATTGGTGAATATAAAAATAAAATATATGTATAATTGTTATTATCTTTCACGTAACACATGAGCGAATACGGCTATTTCTAGGGTCCGTGAAGAGACCCTCAAGTCCATCTTTTCAGCTTGTTAATCATATAATAGCCATTTGTATATTTACACTGTGAGAACTGAAATTTTTTCTTTTTCCTGTATCATTTTTTCGATGCCCTACTTTCGAATAGAGGAGATAGACAGGGACATTTCTGGACTGATTTGCATTAGTGAGTGTCTGTAAGTGTGTTTTGTGTGTGTATCCGTGTGAGGCTTGTTTTTAGAACATTCTCGAAAGATCCAAATCCGTTATAGAATAATATTGCGCAATAGCGTGAAGGCCGAATTTGCGATAAACAAGATTCAAGATTACCACGTGCATGCGTCTAGGTTACATGAGAAATACATACTGTTTTTGCATATAACCTTGAAACATGCACATGATAACCATTAATCTTGTTTTTCGCCTAATATCATTAATATCCTTTTTCTCCTCCTTGGTGCCTAATGTACTATTAGGCTAACTATAAAGAAATCATTTTTTAACAAAATATTAGAATTTGTGATCAAATAACTTAATTTTTTAAATTCCGCGAACAAATTTATTCGGAGGTAGTAAAATTATCGACCTGAAAAGTGAAATTAAAATAACAAGATCATTCTCAAACAAACATCGTAACGTGTCTAACAAATCCGTATAACATAGAACATAGAACATAGAACTATCCTTGTAATGACCGAATCACCTTGGTGCGAGAAAAGCTTTCACTTGACTATGCCATCGCAATAAACCACAGAAATATTATTCATATAAAGTTGGATAGAGACTCTGCAAACAATTGAAAACTACATTTATCCAAAATCATATCATTTTTTTAAATGAGGCGAATAAAAATTACCTATCGTCTCAACGTTTGATGACTAAAGTGTATTGGCAAACAGGCATGTGGCACGGAAGGTTGCAGGCTAGCCGTCGAAATTGAAATGAACTTTGAGCGTATGGTTTTTTATACAATATACACGTAATACCCTGGAACACAAAGATTGGAATTAGATCCAGGATTTCTAAGACATTCTGAAAACACCTTGCCAACGCAGAATGCACTTCGTCATGTAATTGTGTTTGAAGTAGTCCGTCATGTCTGGACATTAAAGGACTATAGCTTGTTCTTGCTTTCTTAAATTGCAAACAAGGAATTCCCAAATTGCTTCTGTTTATTTTTCCCCTCTCTGTTTAGTTTTTTTCAACACAGTTCAAGATCAAACTTCCTATCGTCTGTCTGAAAGTTTTGATCTTTTTGTCTTCTTAAACTACGTTTCTTGTAACGACGGAGTCTAGCAGTATCTATTTTATTGTTTATCTTGAGTAGAGAATGCCTTTGTGTTGGTTCTACATGTCTGAACTTTAGTAAAGTATGACCAAAATTCCTTTCCAGGTCCTCTAGTTTTTAGTACTTAATATATAGTACTTAATGTTTATTATTCTTAGTAAATATGCATTCAGCTTTAATCAGACCACTGCAACAGACGAAAGCAAACTGTTTACAGATAATAAGCATTTTTTATCTGTTAACTTCTGCTCATTCACACATGTAGCTAGGTTTGGATACTAAAGTAAAAAGAGTTGATCATGTTCTCTCTACTTTTCGTTGACAGGAAATTAAGGCGCTTAATTATATTATTATTATTATTACTATTTTTGATCGCTATTCATGTGCAGGTACGCATGACGTGGTACTTCGGCACCAAGCATGGTCACGAAACACGGCCAGAGATTTGTCGACTCGTTGGTGACAGTCTTTGTTTCAGAACTTTAAATTCTAATTGCGAATTCGTCCTAATTTGATTCCGACATATAATATAATACTGCCTTCTCAATTGCTTGATCCCAGCTAATGGACAACGACCGGGTATCCCTTATTATTCCACGGCAGGAACATTTAATAAAAGTAATTATTTTATTTAAATCTGTTATATCTTCAGCGAAATGTTACCTTACCGACAGTAGACAAACCACGAAACCATGAAAGCAGAAAATCCACGATATCCATCAAGTTAATAATCCTCAATGATAGAAAATGCTTAATATCTTAATCAGACTAGATTAAAAATAATATCTTCAAAATAAAATTCATGGTTTGGAGAGTTGTCCACTGTCGGTATGGTAACATTTCGCTAATGATATAACAGATTAATATAAAATAAATACTTGCACCAGTAACACCTAGCTAAAAATGAGCGTTATTTTCTTGAATTAAGAGTTCTTATTCTGATCCCTCTGATAGCTTAATTGGGAAAGCACCTGACCGGAAATCAGAAGTTTTGTGGTTCAATTCCCAATGGAGTGAGGAAGAAGTATGATCTTTTTTCAAGAAATAATTTATTTTTATTGCGCTTATGCATTTTTCTTTTCGAAAAAATATATGGTTCTTTAATAAAAGAAATGTGCCGTGGGTAATTATTAAACTTAATAATGATTACGCTTAATTTTGATCTTATCATCGAAAATATTCTCTCTTTTTAAAACCCTAGAATTCAGCCAAATATATTATACAAAATTGTGCTGATAAAAAATGAATTTCTTATTTCTTTTTACAGAATGCAGTTCACTGTCCAATAGCAATACTAATAGAAAAAGTAATCCTGGTTCATCTTCTTCTACTGGCAATCTATTTCTTCTTGCTGAATGGTGTTCACAGGTCGCCGGAAATCCTAACAGCAAACATAATTCTGCTCCTCCTTCTTCTTCCGCTGGTCAGCAATATTCGCCTGCCAACTTTGGTATGTTCGGCTCATACCCCGCACGAATCAGAACCTTCGACTTGAATTTCGAAGCTACATTTTCCCAGCTAGTAATCTAATTCTCTGGAAAATAGAGGAAAGGCGCTTTTGTCCTTTGCCCACCCAAGAGCAAATTGTATTATCAACATCCAGTGGCGACATTTTTGCAATATAAGTGTATAGTGGAGTTCTTCGTGGAATATATAACACACAAAGACATAATCCGAAAGCAAAAATAAACAGGATAAGCAAAGCAGTTGCTCTATCGACCCCAGATGAAACTAGAGATTGTCCAGTAGGCAAAAGTCATTCAATATTTCCCAGCAGCTTTATTAAAGCTTATGCCAATCACAATTCCCTACAGTACGAATGAAATTCCAATATCGAACGTAATCCTGGTTCTTCTTCTTCTATCAGACAACATTCACCCTACCGTAAATCTCCACAGGAACGTCCTCTTCCTGCTAGGTCCATTTCTCCTTCGGATAGGCCTCCTTCTGATCAAGTACTTGGATATTCACTTGAGAAACTTGGATATGTTCGGCTCATTCCCTGCACAAATGAGGACCTTCAATTCGAATTTCCAAGATATGTTTTTCTTTTTAGTATACCAATTAGACTGCGAGCAGAAGGTAAGAGCTATGGCCCGTGCGAAACCAAGAATATATTGCATTATGAGCATCCAATCATGACATTTATGCAATATTGGAGTTTGACGGTGTTCTTCGCGGAATATATAAAACAGGTAACAGTCATGCGAGGGTAAAAATAAACATGATAAGCGGCGTATTTGTCAATATGACCGGAGATGAAATTCGGGATTGCCCAGTTGGCAGAAGGTACCCAATATTTCCACAATGTTTTATTAAAGCTTCTTCCATTTACGATTCTCTATGGTCTGAATGGAATCTTACTGCCGAAAGTAATCCTTGGTCTTCCTCTTCGGCTAGACAACACTCACCTGACCGGACATATCCTGATGGACCTCTCCTTCGTGCCAGGTTCATGTCTCCACCAGGTAGGCCTCACTCTCATGAAGTACTTGAATGTTCACTGGCAAAACTTGGATATGTTCGACTTGTTCCTCGGGAAAATCAGAACCGGCAATTCGAATTTCTAAGATATGTTATTCCTGCTCACAAGCCAATTCGATTGCAAATAGAACGTACCTATGGGTGCGCGCTAGTCCGAGAATATTGTATTATCAACACCTGATGGTTTCATGCAGATGTTTCAAATGAAGATTCTCTACAACATGTGTATTATTAACTTTATTGAAAAAAAACTAAATATAATATTCGTTTGCAATCCATAGTCAGATCAAAATTAAACTAAAGGATTCAAATTCTAACTTATAATGGTAATCAAGACTACACTTCTTTTACCTTCTGCCGATCTCCATAAAGTCATTCAAATTTTTTTCGAAAATTCAATATTTAGAAAATTTTACGATTTTTACTTTTTAGGAGTGAGTTTTATTTTAATTCATTGTGGCGTCCAGAACATAATTTGCATACAATTCAATGAGAAGCAAAACTTCTTCAAAGTCGAAAGAAAAAGCAAACCAAAAATTTCTGATTCAATTTTTCAATACAAAACTTAACTGAAAGTTTTTTTTAATTTACTAAAATAAATTTTTAGTGCATTCACGGAGCCTCATTTTCCATGTACAATGACCGACACTGTAGAGCCAAATCAAGTTAACGATGATTTGTAAAACGAAATTCTTAATTCATTTTAGATTATGGTTTTTCAGGAAAATTTTGTATTAAACTTACTAGGCAGTCTGATAATTAACTGAAAATTCTAAGAGATGGCATTAGTATTCACTAATGTGAACCATTTTCGTCGAGCTTGATCCTTCAAATGGCGCCTGTCAAATCTTCAGCCATTTATGTTTACGCATTTACAAGTTACAGCACTGAGAAGCGACCAACCTCCGAGTATTTTTTAATATGGAAAAATCTGAGTTTCGAGTTTTGATCAAACACTACTATGTTCGCAAGAAAACGATATCCGAGACCAAGGTCAAGCTGGATAAGTATTACCCGGACTCTGCACCGTCAAATGGAACGATTCATAAGTGGTTTACCGAGTTCCGTTGTGGCCGTACGAGCACAGTTGATGCTGAACGATCTGGGCGCCCAAAAGAGGTCACTACACCAGAAAATGTCAAAAAAATACATGATATGATGTTGAATGATCCCAAAGTGAAATTGAGAGAGGTAGCTAATGCTGTAGACATATCATTGGAACGTGTGTGCAATATCGTGCATTCATTTTTGGGCATGAAGAAGCTCTGCGCGCGATGGGTGCCGCGTTTGCTCACAGTGGACCAAAAACGAATTCGTGTGACAACTTCCCAGCAGAATTTGGCATTATTTTCGCGTAAGCCGACCGAGTTTGTGCGCCGATTCATAACCATGGATGAAACCTGGATCCACTACCACACTGCTGAGTCAACGCAACAGGCAAAACAGTGGGTTCCACCGGGCAAAAGTGCTCCAAAGCGTCCAAAAACGCAACAATGGGTCGGAAAGGTTATGGCCTCCGTATTTTGGGATGCACATGGCATAATATTCGTGGACTATCTTGAAAAAGGTAAAACCATAACCGGAGCATACTATTCATCATTATTGGACCGATTGAAAATCGAATTCGCCGAAAAACGACCGCATTTGAAGAAGAAAAAACCGACTTATCATCACGACAATGCGCCTGTTCATTCATGCTTAGTTGCACAAGCAAAATTGGAAGAAATTGGCTTCGAATTGGTTCCTCAGCCACCGTATTCACCAGACCTGGCCCCCAGCGACTATTACTTGTTCCCTAACCTTAAGAGATATCTCACCGGTAAGCGTTTTTACTCAAATGAGGAGCTCATAGCTGAAACTGCGGCGTATTTTGGAGACCTTCCGATCGAGTACTTTTCGGACGATATCAAAAAGTTAGAAAATCGTTGGACTCGCTGTATCGACCTAAAAGGAGAGTATGTTGAAAAACAAAAACCGACTTTGGCCAAAAAATCGTCTCCGTGTTTCATTTTTCAGGGACTTATCAGGCTGCCTAGCACAACTGATATGTGGTAGCGATTCCTGAATTTTTATAAATGAAAACTGTATGTTAATGCAAATAATAATTATTATTTTGTTTTGAGGTTAAAATGACTTCTTTTATCAACCATGATCATAAAAGGTGTCATTTGATATTATTTGTTTATAAAAACCTTTTGGAAATTATTCGAAAAATTAATATCAACTGCTCTTTTCCATAGGAAAGTAGAAGTTTTATCTAGTTTTGACGAATCTCTTACACTATGCAGCATTAATCAGCATTTTTCTAGTTTAACAAACCCGAACCGAAAAAAACAATCATCCTCAATCAAACTAAAAAGAAATGAAGTTATAGTTTCTAATATGAGAAAATAGTGAACACTTAGCTATACACGTGGTGCAAGAGATTTAAAAAGAGCTAGAAGTTTTTCGACTTGATAAAATTAAATTTTAACAATGTGATGAACTTTCAAGCATCCAGATAAATTTTTAACAAAAAAGATTAGTTCACTACAAACAAATACGTATTTAAAACAATATATGTATATTCACAATCAAATTTTGTGAGTGTTAAATAAAAATAATTAATTTTCAACTCGTAATGGAATGTAGATGCTTAATTCATAAAGCTAATTTTTAAAAAAGCAGTTGAAGCTTAAACTTTAAAAAGTTGAATTGTTTTAATATAAATCGAAGAAGTCGCACGATCCTAGCCTTGTACCTACTCTTAAACTTTTTCCTGGTTATACCACAAAATTATGTTATCAATCATTGTCCTTTAATATTATTTTAATAAAACGCGCTGCTTGAAAAAGATTGTGACTCAGTTCCCAACGGATTATTCGTACAGTAGAAAATAAGTCAATAAAATGAATTGTTTAAACAATTTATTTTGATGATTAATAATATCAGATTTAAATAATGTTGCTGGTTTTTCTGAAATTTCCAACTGTTTGTCTATTTTTTATAAGGCGTGACTTAATGATTAATTAGATTTAGCCAAAATTATTATTTTTAAAATTATTATTGTGCTAGAAATTGTTAGTTTTTCTAAAATCCTTATCTTTGAATCGCCTGTTTATTTATAAAGAAATAATAAGTCAACCATAACAGAACTAATTTTTTAAATAGTACTGTTGTATTCAATATGATGGGTGTGGAAATTTTTAAGCATATTTTAAATATCTGTTTTGTTACAGAAAAATATGTTCACACACAAGAAAGAGATTATTTAAAATGTATTTTTCTCTCATGTTTATTTAATAATTGTTGATAACGAAGCAGGCGAAGCAAAATTAAAGCTTTTTTTCAAAACCACAACTATCTAGCACTTATCAAAGTGAATTAGTTAAGTGAAAAAGGACAGAAAGCTAAAAATTGTCGAAAAAATCTCAACTATCAAACATCGCTATAGGTAAACATAGTCATAAAAAATAATAATTAGTTTTAATTATTTTAGAAAAAACGGCAACATTCTACAAATTAAGCAAAGGGAATATTATTATGTGAACATTTAATTATCAGTATCACATTGCCTTTTATGTGCCAGAATTTTTTTTGCGCCACCCTAATAGACATACATAGCCATAACATGTCTATGACCTTGAAAAGTCCGCATCTTACTTTGATGCATCTTGATGCATGTTGATGTATCTTACCAATATGGGTTATCAATATTTAACATTTCATTTCGTAAATTTATGCAATATCTTTTATATTTTTAATGAAAATTGCCCAGTGGGCACAAAGTTTGGCGACGTTATTACGACATCGTTACGACGTCTTTACGATAACTGTCACATCTTATCTCCATGTCGTTAAGGTGTCTATACGATATCGTAAATAAATCCCATGATCTGACGATGTCTTCACAACATCGTAAAGGCAACGAAACCACATGGACATAGCATGTCGTAAAGTTGTCGTCAAGATGTCGTAACGATGTCGTAACGACGTCGCCAAATTTTGTGCCCACTGGGTGATTTCTAGATTTTTCTTTTGTATGCGTTTTTTTCATTACCTAAAATTTGTATATTGTTAAAAGTGAAAGGAAAAAACTATCTTGTGTACATTCATGTTTTAATGGTCTTGTGGTTTCTTTGGTTCTATTGTAGATTTCATGAATACGTTATTTAATAGTGCCATTTATTAGCTATAACGGATGATTGTTCAATTTTCAAGTTTCTTTAATTAAATCTAACGTAATAATATAAGTAATATAATTAATATAAGTAAAAGTGCTGGGTCGAAACCTTGTGGGTGCCCGAAATTAATAAAAAAAAGTTATGAATGAAGTGTATTATTTTTCAATTACATGGCGAACCATTTTTAAATAAAAAATAGTAATTAATAAAATAATTCCTAATTCTTTGCGAACACAACTTCGTCTTTGAAATCTTGGAAATCTTTATAAAATCCTTGAAACCTTTTGCAATGTTTGTAAATTTGTTGAAATCTCATGCAGTGCTTACAATCTTTGTGAATTCTTGAAATTTCTGTGAAATCTTCAGGAATCAAGATCAATTCTCGGGAAATATTTGAAATCCTTAAAATATTTAAAATACCTGAAATCTTTGTGAAATTTTTATAAAGTATTTCTGAATGCGGAAACGAAATGAAGAACTTAAAGAATAGTTCACAATATTAGAATCTGTTCATTTCAATCTATAAAATAGTTGGTTAGGTCCACAAAAAATGCATAGAATTTTCTTCATTTATTCCGTAATGAGTAAAAGATATAATATATCTTGATAAATAAAAAACTTTTTAGTAGCAACATTTCTCCTAAATGAGATATTTCTTTCATGATAGACTAAAAGATTTAAATTATTTTTTGAACTTCCATAAAATAACTGTTTTAAAAAGGGAAAAAAGTTAATTAAGGTTCTCGTGAAAATTCCCAAAAAACTGAAATTGACATTTTTGCCAAAAATGTAGTATTTGTTTAAACAATTAGTTACTATGTAATTTTAACTTTTTCTTAAAAAGAGGTTTAAAACTCTAGTTTAAAAAAAAGTTAGCTGTGCCGCTCATTATTAAATATCTACGTCAATAAGATACTAGTACCTTATTTTGTAATACATTCTTATTTGTTTGAATAAATTTTGTTTCTTTAAACAATTTTTTTAAAAATAAATGTTTGAAATTGCTATTTTGCTGCAATTATTGTGGTAATTTGTCATTCTGAAGAGCAAGATTTTTTTTCTAAACCATTATCGTATTGTATAATACATTTATTAAACAGTAATGCAACATTTTATTGGAAATTGTGATTAAAAAATCGGACTTTTTTTTCGCAAGTCAATTAAGTATATCCCTTTTGATTAAATATTTAAACGTCGAACAAATGCTTAAAATAACAAATATTTATTTATAGAATGTTTTACATTGGTTATAAAAAGTTTCTTTTTTTAGTAAGACTTCATCCTATAAAAATTATATTCAATTTTGTCATTCTGAAATTAGTTTAATTATTTTTTTCCTTTAAATCGTCCCCGTAGACACACTCGTTTGTACTCTGAAAGCTCTAAGTAAGTTTTTTGTTTGTTCATGTTGTTCCCGCAGATTAGCTGTTAGTATTTTTAAAAGAATTGAAAATCTTTGTATTTTTTTAACTTCACTGGAAATTAAAAAAAAAATTCTCTCAACAATGACAAATTACCACAATAATTTCCAGAAACAGAAATTTCATTGAATGCACTTTCGAACAAAAAAGTATGAACAAACAAAATTTATTTGAACAAATAAGATTTTATTACAAAATAAGGTACTAGACAAATAATAATTTATTTAACATATATTTACAAAAAAAAAATTATAAACAAATTATTTTTGTAAAAAATTTTTTCTACGATTATCCATTAATATACGTTTTTTCAAGTTATATTCAATAAATTTAAATGGAAACAATATTATATAAAAAAATTCTCTTATGATTATAATTGTTTATATTATGAAAAAAAGTTAATGTACAAATGCAGTAATCAGGTATTTTTCGACTGAAGTATTGCTTGTCTTCGATGCAAATTTTGTTTAATTAGGAAATTTGTGATAATTTTAGCGAAACTAATAATTTGTTGATTTATCCTATAATTTTGTAAACAAATTTAATTAACAAATGCATTATTCGAGCATTCTAATTTTAATTAGGAAATTCATGATCAGCAAAATTAATAGTTCTTTAAACAATTTTATGATTTTTTAAAACAAATACATTAATCAGGCATTTGTCGAGAGAAAATTTTTTTTTTCTATGTCAACTTTTTAGTCAGGAACTTCATGTAAACTTCAGAAACATTTATAATTTTTTGATTAATTATGTGATTTTCTTAAACAAATGCATTAATGGGGCATCGGTCGACGGAAAAATTCTGTTTGGTTTTGGCGTCAGACTTTTAATATAGATCTTCATAATAAATTGGGCAACACTCACGATGAGTTGATAAATTTTCTCATTTATCAATCAAATCAAATCAATAAAAAATGCATTATTCGTGGCCATCTGCGGATGACCAAAATTTTGTTTCGTTCTCAACTGAAAACACTGGCGTTGAAAACCCCGAATTTTGTTACGACAAATGCCTGAATAATGTATTTGTTGATTAAATTTGTTTTTGAAAAATCATACGATTAATCAACAAATTATTAGTTTTGCTTAAATTATCATAAAGTTCTTAATTTATAAAGATGCACACAAAAAACAAATTTTCAGTCCCAAAATTCCTGATTACTGCATTTGTTTATTAAACTTGCTTATAATATAAAGAATTATAATCTTAAGAGACATCTCTTTTAATGTGATATAATTTCCATTCAAATTTTTTGCAATATCACTACAAAAAAAGTATGATTATGGAAAATCATAGTAATCATTTTTTCAACAAAGAATTTTTTTCAGAAAAAATGTTGTTTAATATATATTATTGAAAAATCTTTAGCTAATACTACTCTATGAAACTTAGGCGATTTCAACACTTTTCCTGTTATTTATTAACAGCGGAAAGGTCAAATAGAGAAAATAGCAATTTTTTCGTTATATTTGTTTATTTATGAAAAATTGAAAACCTAATTGAAAAATCAGGCTCGACAACTCTCTTAGAAATCTTAAAAGCTTTGAACAAAAATTTTGTTTCTAAAATAACGTACAGTAATGTTGAACCAAAAATATCATTTTTTCCCACTATGAGGCGGGAATTTGATTGAGGTAGGGATTTAGTTTAGAAGTTAAAAAAAGGTAAAGCCAATGTGTAGACCGTATGTGCTACGTTTAAATCGCAAAAAAAATGGAAATAAGCAAATTCAGTTTTTGAAAAACCGGCAGAAGTTGCAATCAATTGTTCCATAACAAATTATTTTAAAAAAGGGGAATTGTTTTAAAAGAGACAATGGCCAAATTACTGTTGTCGATATTTTAACCTTTAGTTAAACAAATCTAAACATAAGTGTAAGGAATATACAAAGAGCGAGCGCGGAGCGCGAGGTAAATACATTATCGAGCGCGAAGCACGAGAACGAATAGTCGCGCGCCCTAGGCGCTCAAACTTGCGAGCCGCGCACGCAGCGCTCAATCATAGGAAAACGGTCCTTTTTTTTAGATCGCAATGAGAACATTGTATGGTGGTTATTCAAATTTGGTCGTCAGATTCTTAATTTTATTTTCCGAAATTCTTCACATAATGATAATGATCATCACACAAAATTGAAAAATAGTACCCTTATCTGCGCAGGGCGATCTTGTCACTTATAACGTCGTTATCTCATATACATGAAAGATAACGACTACTTATATATACGTTTGTAATCTGATTGTGCAATAAAATATTTCTTAGCTACACTTGTTAACAAAATTATTGACGGAAGCATTAATCAGTTTGTTGCCTACTTTGCGAAAATGAGTACGGTCTATACATTTGTTTTCACTTTGGCGGTCATCGTTAATTCTTTCGGTGAATATAATCATTTAATATACTTTTTTACACTTCTTATTGTATTTTATATAACATATGCGTGAATATGGATATTTTTCAGGAAGGTCTAACAACACTTAAGTACATTGTAAAAACTAAAGATTTCTTTTATTGAGGTATACATTTTTTTGGTATCCTATCTTCAATAAGGTAATTTCATACGGTTATTTTTACTGCAAAACAAATAATGACGTCTTATATATGTGGCCATTCCATCATAGAAAAAACAAGGGCTGAATTTTGAAGCCTGTAATATTTTCGGCTGTTAAAGTTTACATACTATTTAGAAAAAGTTTATACTATGACGGAATAAAAGCTGTGGTCTGCTATGTCCTTGGCAGTAATGCCAAAACGGCAAATTATGTTTGAATTCAAGCTCTGAATTAGGAGACCAGATTGTTATTCTAATAATGATAAGACTTATCGCACACGAATCAAAACGTATTTTTCGTAAGATAAGGAACTTGACACAAACACAACCATCGTTCATTTTCTATCAAAACGAAATATAGGAATCAATTTAATTTTAAGGTTGAAGCATTGAAAAGATTACAATGTTGACAGATAAGTTTCATCTTAAATTTATTTCAGTATGAAATTACGTTTCAATATTAATAATTGAAGATGAATGCTAAATAAATAAAATGTTAAGGCGGAAATTCCTACCTTACAACTCGTGCACTATAGTTAAGATCGTCGTGAATGTGGCGAATTCTCAACTAGTGCCAAGTGCGTTATTCTCAGTCAGGGAAAGTATATTTTCACTCGTCTGCGAAAAGATCAATTATTTTCAAAATTAATAAGCAATAAGTGCAATATTTTCAAAGTGGAACCTAGAGAAATCAAATATTTAATTCCCCACCGAACAATTGAACTTAAGAACAAAGAGTTGAAGTTTCAATTCAGAGAGAGAGAGAGAAATTTGTAACAAAATAGTTAACGTTTTGATCCATTAGTTGAATGTTCAACGAGCGATACATTAAATGCAGCAAAAGATTTTACAGAAAAATATACTGACGAAAAATGAATCTCTTATTTCTTCTTGCAGAATACAGTTTGTCACAGCCTGGTCGCAATCTTAATAGAGAACGTAATCCTGGTCCTTCCTCTTCTTCTGGCAATCTATTTCTTCTAGCAGAATGCTGTTCACAAATCGACAAAAATCTTAATCGAGAACCTAATCCTGGCTCATCTTCCTCTTCTGCCAGAAAACAACACTCGCCTGCTCGGACTTCCCTAGAGAACGGTCCTTATCGAGCCAGGTCCAGATCTCCTGCTAGTACGCCTCCTTCTACTAAAGTACTTGGTTATTCACTTGAACAACTTGGATATATTCGACTCATTCCCCGCACAAATAAGGGCCTCAAATTCGAATTTCGAAGATGTGTTTTTCCTGCCGGAGTACCAGTCAGACTGCGAGCAGAACCTAATATTTATAGGCCAGTGCCACTCCACGAGCATGTGGTCTTATCAATACCAAATGGTGAGATTTTTGCAATACTGGATAATAGTGATACTCTGCGTGGAATTTATGGGACAACTAATGGCCATCCGCGAGTCAAAATAAATATGACAAGCGGCGAAGTTGATAATTTGGACCCAGATGAAATTAGGAGCTGTAAAGTAGGCGAGAATAACCCAATCTTTCCACGAAACTTTATAAAAATTGTAGCAAATGATGACTCCCTACAGTCCGTATGGTATATTCATACCGTACCTCAGGAGTCTCCTCTTCATATCAGGTCCAGGTCTTTTCCCGGCAGAACTCCTCTTGAAGGATTACTTGGATATCCATTAGAAGAACTTGGATATATGCGGCTTATTCCTTGCACAAATCAGACTCAACGACTTGAATTTCGAAGATACGTTTTTCCTACCGATAAACCAATTCGAATGAAAATAGATCGGCTAACCTACTTGCCTGAGGCAACCCGAGAATATATTGTATTATCAACATCGATTGGGGACGCTCTTGCTATACTGGATAACAGTGGGATTCTTCGTGGAATTTATGGGACAAATAACGGTCATCCGCGAATAAAAATAAATATGATAAGCGGCGTAGTTAAAAATATGACCCCAGATGAAGTTCGGGAGTGTCCAGTAGGCAACAATCACCCAATTTTTCCAAACAGTTTCATCAAAGCTTTTTCAACATCCGATTCACTACATTTCGAACGGAATCCCAATGACGAACGTAATCCTGGTTATTTTTTTCCTACCAGACAACATTCTCCTGACCAACCTTCTCCTCGAGAGCATCTTCATCATGTCAAGTCCAGGTCTCCTCCGGGCAGGCCTCCTTCTCATGAAGTACTTGGATATACACTTGAAAAACTAGGATATATTCGGCTCATTCCTCAGGCAAATAAGAATAGACGATTCGAATTTCGAAGATACGTTATTCCATCCAATAAACCAATTCGATTGCTATTAGCACATAACATGTATATACCACTACCAACGCGAGAACATATTGTATTATCAACATCCAATGGGGACGTTTTTGCAATACTGGAGTATACTGGCGTTCTTCGCGGAATATACACAACAAGTGTCAGTCACTCGAGAGTAAAAATAAACATGATAAGCGGTGCAGTTGACAAACTGACCGAAATTGAACTAAGGGAATGTCATGTAGGTAATAAGTATCCAATCTTCCAACGTTGGTTTAATGAAGAGGTTTCAACTGAAGATTCTTTAAAGCATGTCTATCATTAGTTCGATTGCCAATTGATAAAATAAATTATAACATTCTTCGTAACCCGCAGTCGGATCAAAATCAAATTAAAAGATATAATTATCAATATAGTATGGTTCACAAGGCTTTCTCCCTCTTATCTTTTTCTAATGCCTACAAGGTTATTCGAATTTTTTCTCTGCGGATATTACAAATTTATAATTACACGATTCTGATTCTTCTGACGCGAGATTTTTAAAATCATCCTATCGCCCAAACCGTTAGAAAAATTTTAATGATTTTTGCATTTTTTTGAGACACTGTCTCTCGTCCACTATCTCTCGTCGTGCAACTACAACCACAGTGGATTGATATCGAATAACTACTGCCATCGATAACTTGTAAATCGTAATTATTCCTTAATTTTAAATTATATTTTTAAAAAGTTTTTGTTTAAATTTACAGCTGATATATGAAAGGAATTTATGAATTTTTACAGATGAAAATTTTATCTCAGTGCAAATAACGAACCAAAATCGATTCTTTTGTCTTTCCTCTATCATTGGATAAACATCCTACGCTCAATATTGCTTTCCGCTTTAATTATGTGTGCAAGCAACAAATTATTAATGAGTAATATTATTTATTAGAAAAAAGTATAATTTTCCTCACAGACAATGAAATAAAATTTTAACAAATTAGTTCAACTTTCAAAGGTGTATTTGAATTTTTAATGAATAAGTTTAGTTCACGACCAAAACAGAATAATTGAAAAATAGTATATAAATTTACATCAAAATTGTAAACGGTTAACAAAAAACGAATTACGTAAACCATTTTTTAAACGAATGTGCATCTAAATTCTAAATACATTAATTATATGAAACCCACTCAAAATTATTTGAAGTGAATAATAATGGAATTATCATTATATATTATTATAACTTCAATTTCTATTAAATGGTTTACAGTTTTTACCTAATGGTTGAATGTATATAAATTCGTTTTCTTGCACCTATCCACCGTAAATTTTCACGATTGTTTGATATTCCAACTTTCATCAATAAACTTTCATCAAGCACCACCTCTGTCCGTAGCCTATTCGGTCCTGCCTCAACAAAGAAGACGAACAGCAAACCGGCCGAGAAAAGTTGAAGTAAGGGTGTTTTTTTTAAAATGCCCTATCTTTATTTTCGCTGAGTTATAATGGTTTAAGCCAGCAGTGATTTTTAATAGTGATTGCGTCAATCGATCTCATAATTACCGACGGTAGTGTATGCATCTTGTCACGTGACCCACTCATCACATGGCCTTAACCTCATTTAGATTTGTTAAATTTTAATTTAGCTGACTTGGATTGGAGGTCATTTCTATTTTAGGTTTGTTTATTTTCGGGGAGAGAGCATCGTGGCTGCGTTGCTATTGTGATTTGATAATTATAGTTTGAGCGCGCCCAGAGCGCGCGACTGTTGGTTCTCGCACTTTACGCTCGATAGTGTATTCATCCCGCGCTACACGCACGGACTTTGTATATTTCCCACACTTGTGCACAGACTTTCTATAACTAAAGGTCAAAGCATCGAAACAGTAGTTTTATTTCTTGTTAAAAAAAATACACATTCCTAAAACAAAGACTTTTGTTATTAATCATTTTATTGCAAATTCTGCGTTTTTTAAAAAACTGAATTGGCTCATTTCCAATTTCATTTTTACGATTTAAAAATTGCACATGCATTTTAAACAGACAGCTGTCTTTTAGCTTCTAAATTATATCCCTAACCTGAGTGACAGAGACTTTAACAATTGAATATTCTACCGCATCGTGTTCTACATGGCAGTTATGGTGCTCTATGGCTTTATCTCCTAATAATTGTGAAACAGGGTCTCTCCAATTGTCTAGGGTCGAAATTATCGGGCGTTATTTGGCTTAACATGTTCATTTTCGTGTTTTTTGGTATTTTGCAAATGCTATGACTCTTGTAATTTTTGGTTTTGTGAAATAATTTATTAGGATGCATTTTTGATATTTTCAAATGCTATGAATATCCGTGCATACATACGTGCATACATACATACATACATACATACATTCAGACAGATATACAGACAGAAACATTTAAAAATATTTTTTCATTACACCATTAGGCCATTTCCCTTTTGGAGCAGGCGTGACTCACACGGTGGGGGAAAAGAGTAAATTCTGGAAGGGATAGAGAATTTTCAGATTGATCCAGAATTCTCATGTTACTTATGTAAATAACACGTTCGTTACGCAACACTGCTCCGACCCAGGTTGCTGATCAATCTCTCTAGCAATCACCCCAAGTGAAGATCCTCACAAAGTCGTTATGTAAGGTTCCCCACTTGGGTCCATTATTGGCCAAAGTTTTTGGTTTCAGGCGTCATTCACTCTACTGACACTCTTTTTATTAACCATTTGCCGCCATACTTTCCTGTCCTGGCATACTTATCTAGCGTCTTTCATGTCTATGCATTTTTTCATGCAGGCTCTCGCGTTCCTGTGACTTCTTATGTCTCTTCTAACTAGGGTCTCATTCACACATTCTAACAATTCTTTCCGCGGTCTACCTCTGGGCACGCTGCCATTTACTTTACCTTGACACACTTATTTTATTAGTAGTTCATTTGGCATTCTCTCAACTTGCCGGAACCATGTTAATTTGACTTTTATATTTTTTTTGAATAGTCCATGTCTCGCTACCGTATAGTAGAGTCAGTACAAATATAGAATTACGTATTGCCATTGTAGCTTTATTTGATATATTTTTACTTCTGATAAGGGGACCTGTTCTACCAATAACCTTCTTACCTTCATTTATTCGTCTATCTAATTCCTCATCTGTCTTCCCGTCCCTAGTAAATAAGCTACCAAGGTATACGAACTTATCAACTTGTTCAATTCTCTCATCATTTAATAAAATATTGCATAGCGTTTTCTCACTCTTTCCTTCGAACACCATAGTTTTTGTTTTATTTGCGTTAATTTTTAGGTCCATGCTCTTCATGCTTGCATCTAGTTTATTCAACATTCTTTGTAGGTCTTCGATAGACTATGCCATAACAACCTTATCATCTGTGAACGCTAACCCTCGTACCCTTACTGTTTCAATATCCACATCTTCTTCGTTGAAGAGAGCCATTCTTAAACACTTGTCCATAAATAATATAAATAACCATGAAGAATCCATACATTTCAGGACTTCCCAAAGTTTACTTCTGTCTACCTTGTCAAAAGCTTTTTCTAAAATACAGATATACAGATAAAACGCAACATTTTTCTTTTGTTGTCATTTTTTCATATCGTGCGTCATTTGGCTTAAAATGGCCATTTTCGTCTGTTTTAGTTTATTTTGTAACTCACTTTTGGACTTTTTATCCAAAATGGCTGGCTAAAGAACTTGACCTTTAGTTTGTGACACTACAAGAGTGTACCAAAGACCAATCTAATAGAATGATTTTTTTAAAAGTTATCGCGCTCACAGAGAGATAGACAGGCATACAGACATGCAGACATGCAGACAGACAGACATAAATACAGAAAGATAACAACCTGTTTTTCCGATTCAGGAAGTCTCAAAATGGGACATTTGACAAAAACTGGGGGGTCAAATTTTACACAAATCTAATACCTACTCTGATGAGAATGTAAAAAGACGAAAGAAATTAAAAAAGGGAAGGAAAGAAATTCGGTTGATTGCAATAGGAACATTTTGTGGTGGTTGTCATTTGGTCGTTGGATTATTGGTATTACTTAAAGAAATTCTTCACATTAACTTTATTATTGGACTTCAAATGGGATTTTCAATTTGATTTTAATATTATTTAAGTTTCAAAATTTTTTTAAGTCTGTCTGTATGACTGTCTGTATATATTTCTGCCTGTATGTCTCATTGTGTATCTGTATGCATGTCTGTCTGTATGTATGTCTGTATATCTGCCTGTATGTTTGCCTGTATGTCTATCTGTATGTCTGGCTGTGTGCGTGATAACTTTTGAAAAAAAAATCTATTAGATTGGCCTTTGATACACTCGTTAAGTGTCCTAAATTAAAGGTCAAGTTCGTTAGCAAGAAATTTTGGATAAAAATTCGAAAAGTGGGCACATTTTGAATATTTTTAAGACTACTTTCTTTGAAATTCAAAATATCTGTATACGGTTAATCAGTGTTCAAAAAGTCGAGTAATTTATCATAATGACTTTTTTCATAGAATCGAAAACTACCGATATAAAAAAACGATATAATAAAAAGTCCAGAAGAGAAAAATGTTGCCTTTTGAATGCCTTACAAGACTATCTTAACAAATTTTTGAATTTTCTTGAAAAATAACAATCTGCGTGCTGCGTGAGCACATTCTTATCACAACTTTTGACTTTCAGTTTCTTTTTCGTCTCGTGTGTGGGGTTTTATTAAATTTTTTTATGTTGTTAATGCTATTTTTTACGATTAAAACCAAAAACAGAACTATCAAAAATTATTCATGACAAATTAATTAATTTTTACATTCTCATCAGAGACGGTATTAGATTTGTGTAAAATTTGACCCCCCAGTTCTTGTCAAATGTTTTGAGACCCCTGCATCCGAAAAATAGGTTTTTACGAATCTGTCTGTCTGTCGGTCTATCTGCAAGTATGCCTGTCTGTCTGTGAGCACGATAACTTTTGAAAAAATCATTTTATCAGATTGGCCTCTGGCACACTCTTTTAGTGTCTTAAACTAAAGATCAAGTTTGTTAGCCAGCCATTTTGCATATAAAATTCAAAAAGTAAGCGCATTTTGAATATTTGCGATACTTCTTTTTTGAAAATTCAAAAATTTTCTGTACGCATATTTATATTATTCAAAAGGTTGAACAATTTATCCTGATGACTTTTTTCATAAAACCAATTAATTGAATTGTTCAAATTCCTAAAATTCTTCAAATTACTTAAATCCTTTGAATTTGATATTACTCAAATTCAATTTTCAAGATTAGGTTATTTCATCACTGATTCATTGCCTTCGCTAACAATTTTATTTTATTTTATTTTTTTGCTAGAAAACTTATCTTTTTTAGTTGAAAAGTCACTTGTTCTGCTGCCACTTATTCTCATTCTGTTCGAAATTTAATTATTGTAGTAGAAGATGCATTCTTGTTTGAAAAATGATTTTTTTGTTGAAAATTATTCTTTTGAATTTTACAATTAATCTGTTTGGTTGAGGTTTCAACTAACATGTTGAAAATTCTTATTTTTTGGATACTTTAACTATATAAATATTTTTTGGAGTAAATATTAACTGCTAAACATTTCAATAAGAATTAATTTTTAACCAAAGATTCATCAGTTTGATTAAAATTTTCCTTTTCTTTGCAGAAAAACTAATTACTTTGAATTGGAAATAGTTAAATTTCTATGTATTCTGATTTTATGAAACGAATTTGTTATTTTTTACATTTAATAAGGTTTAATTTTAAACACATCCCTTATAATTATTGTTTATTCTTTGACTTTATGCATTTTATATTTGCAATTTAAATTTTTTTCAAATCTTCAATTGCGATTCAGAAAAAAATTATAATCAAAACTTCATTCCTTTTAATTAAGTCAAAATTTTCAAAATTAAAACATTAATCATTCATTTAATTCATTTTCATTTAATTTCTTCTTTTTCCAAATTCAATTATTTGTTAAAAAATGTCAATTTGTTATGAATCAATTTTTTTGACGTTAAAGTTTCATCATTTAATTAAAAATTAAGTACTCGGTTTAATGATTTTATAGAAAATTCATTTTATTGTTCTTGAAGATTCAACATATTAGGTGGAAATTCATCTGGTTTGCAGGACAATTCAACGACCTTGTGAAAGGTTGAACTATTTCGATGAAAATAAATTTTGTTGTTGAAAATTAATCATTTTTATTAAAATCTCATATTTTTATTGAAATTTTGAACAATTTGATTAAAAATTAGTTTTTTTGAGAATTAACTTTTTCAACTGAAAATCTAACTATTTTATTTTTCGTTGCAAATTGATATTTTTAATTGAAAATTGAGATCTTTTAGTGGTTAAATTAAATATTTCGTTGTAAATTCATGTAGTTTTAAAAAATGTTTTAAAACTGTTTTCTGTTTAAGCGATAATAATCTTTTTTGCAATATCAAATATTTAATTTTTCGTCGAGAATTCATCTTTTACGGTTGCATAATATTTCAATTTTTCGTAGAAAGTTAGAAAAATGAAATTAATTTTTTTTGTTTTCTTAACTTTTTATAAACAGTGAGACGGTCATGATTCTAAAATATAGACGCGCTACATTAGATTTACAATTTGATAATATCCCAGTGGGCACAAAGTTTGGCGATGTTTTTACGACGTTGTGACGACATATTTACGAAAATTTTACGACATCCTATGTCCATGTCGTTAAGGTGCCTTTACGATATCGTAAATAAGCCTTATGATCTGACGATGTCTTTACGATATCGCAAAGACATCTTAACGACATGGACATAGGATGTCGTAAAGATGTCATGAATATGTCGTAACGATGTCGTGAAGACGTCGCCATATTTTGTGCCCACTGGGATGACCTTATTCCGTAAATACTACCTTTTAATGGTATACGATTGCGTTATTACATTAAACATTTCTATATTTTACGTTTCCGATTTTTATAATATTTTTTAAATTAATAATATGCAGTAATTAGTAAATTTATTTATTTATAACGAGCAATAAGTTGCTTTCCGATACTTAATTAGAAAATATCTTCACTAATCAAACTATTAATGTTTTACTAATCTTTGGTGGCTCACTTTTCGCGAATTGAATCTGTAAAATTTAAATCGGGATTTGGTTCATTTGGCCAATTTTGATTCAATTTCATACTTATGCAAGCCGATGCAAATTCCAAGAACATAGTTTTAAAAAATTTGGCTAAAAAATTCCAATTTTCTATGGATAATGAGGAAATGATAAAACAAATAAAAAATCGACTTTGAAAATCGACTGCAGAACTCTGTTGAAATGAAGAGGAAGAACATGTCGATTAAAATTAAAGAATTTAATTAATATTTTGGTGCATATTGATCCATTATATATTTAAGATTGTAAAAAATTCTTGTTTTTCTGAACCTTGTTAAAACAATGTGAAGACCGTATTTTAAATTGGAGACAGCCTAGGTTAAGTTCACAATTTCATAATACGACCATTTTATTATTTCAATAGAGTTAAAAATGTTACACAATAACGTCGTTTTATTAAAAATTTTCCATTTTTCATCGTATCCGCGTTTATCACTTTTTAAAATTATTATATAAGTTTTAACCAATTTTTTTTTCGCCAAGCAATTTATTTTTACATTCTCATCTCATTGAGGAGATATTGGTTTTATGTAAAATGTCACTTTGTCGATTTTCATCAAATCTCCACGTTTTGAGACACCCTGAGTCAGAAAAAACGATTTTTACGGAGTTGTTTGTCTGTCTGTTCTTAGTCTCTGTTCTGTAGACACGATAATTTTCTAAAAATTGAAAGCCCTACATGATTATCATTAGAACACTTTTGCAAATCAATTTTAGACGGGAGGCGCATTTTTTGTTTTTATTTGTAAAAAAAAAATAAAAAATAAAAAAATGTACAATTTTGGTACTAACGACACAAGCTACGAAAAAATGAGACAAAACTTGTTTGCCTAAAAAGAGCTACAAATTTTGAATTATTATTTTTTATTGGATGTGCAGTTTTTGTTTTATGGGTAAAAACAATAAAAATGACAAATTTTCTCTTCATTCTCTGGCATGAAAAAAAATTTTCTCGCCTATAATTCACAATTTTTGAGTTATGAAAAAATCTGCTTTTGCAATGAAGAGCAGTACTTAAAAAATATTTCATATGATGAAATAATTCAAATCCTTATTAAAAATTAAGATTAAATAACAAAATAAACTATTCTCTAACCAATGAAATGAATGTTTAATCAAAGAAATTATTTTTCAAACAAAAAAGAATAATTGTTAATGACTGCATTACTTTTCAAACAAATATTTTAATTTTTAATGGACTTTTCAGCCTAATAATTAATTTCTCAACCAAAAAGATTACTTTCTTTTGCAAAATAAGAGAAATTTTCATTAAAATAGATCAATTTACAACTAAAAAGAAATTTTTATGAAGGAAGATAATAAGGTATTTTCAGTTAAATAAACAAGTTTTAAAAGAAACGAAGGAAAAAGTTTTTTTAAAATGAAATTGTTAAATTTTAAAGCAAATGAATGAATTTTCAACCAAAAATATTAAATGTTGATTAAACAATTTGCAAACAATATTTTTAATTAACTCATCAACCTAATAAATAAATGATCTCTTCAACAGTTTAATTTCCTGATAAGAAACAACATTTTTTTTTAAGGCTTCAAAGGAAAAACATTCATATCATTTTTTACGATTAAACCAAGTGCCATGCGTCCTATAAAAAAATTATTGGTAAATTTGTATCAATTTTCCGGTTGAGCAGCTTTTGCCTATTAATTTTTTCACAGCCTACGACGATCTCCCAACAAAATTTTTTTTATTTTTAATGTTATTTTTCATGATTCGTAGGAAAACTAGGTATTATATCAAAAAATTATTATAACAAATTTTTGCATGCCTTATTTAAGTGAACAACTTTTGTGTATTTATTTTTTTCGTTCCTCGTGTCGTTTGTCCACAAATTTAGTTTTTTTATTTCAATTAATAAAATAAAAACTAGACTTCTATTTATTACTATTAATTTGATAGTCATAAAAATCAAATTTTCAATTCAGGTAGAAAGATTGAAATAATTACGAAAAACGAATTTGAGTTTTCAAACTCAAATTTTTCATTATAAAAAAAATTACTTTTTTCTCACGATTTCAAAAAAAAAAAAATTCTTATATTGCCCCGAATGGAATTCAAGCGGCAGGGTATAGGCAGTTGTTATTTTTGTAAACTAATAATTAATAAATGACAAATTTATAATGATATATAAAATTTCTTGTCTTTTTTTAAAGTTCAAGCCGTATGAAGAAAAATTAACAGAAGTTGTAGTTGAAGTGAGTTTCATTTATGTGTATTTAATATTTTTAAAAATGTTCACAGTAATAAAATATTTTGTATCATTTATTTTGTCGAATAAGATTTTTCTTTAGACTACAGCCTGACAAAAATCATTTTTTGCAAGACTCACCATTTTATGTTTAAAATTCAAGTGCTTCTCTAAAAGCGCTTTTTTTAAAAGTAATTTCCTGAAAACTTGAGATTTCAAATTGATAAATGATCTATTCTGGTTGAAAATTAATATATTTTGTTCGAAAAATTTATTTTTGCTAGAAAATTACTCCTTTTATATGAAAATATATCTAACAACTGCTCCTACATCCGTTTTTAATCAGCTTTGTAAATTTCTTAAAACGAAATCAAAGAACTTTTATGGATTAAACTCGATTTTAAAGGCTTCTTCAAGGAACTCTTGAGAAACACCTCAAACTGCTATCCAACCTGAAAGGTTTTCATCCCTCGCTGTCCCCTCCGATCCCTCGTTTCAAAGCTATAAAATAAAACACACCTATTTTATTGTGTTATTATTTGCCGGAAAATGGAATTTTATATTTTTTTAAAAAGCATTTCGATTACTAAACTAGAACTGGTGATCAAAAATGGCTCAATAACGAAATTATCTTTCCTCTCGACCTAAAAAAGGGTACCGAAGAGAAATTGAATCAGCTAATTTCTTCGGAAGACATCGTAAATACAGACAATGACGAAAGACAGAAACCGAAGTAAAAATCATCGCTTCTCAATCAATAAGTCCAAAAACGTCGAATTTGTATGAACTCGGCAACACTCAGTTTTCACAAAAAATCAAGGCCTTCAATATTGTTATAATCATAATGATCATATTAAACTTTTGTAAATAATATACTTATCTGCGAAGGACAATCATTTCACTGATAATTATTTTTATCTCACATGGATATGGGAAACGACCGCTTTCGTATATATTTAAGCTCTGATGATTCAATGGAAAATTTTTCAGATATACTTGTTAACCAAATTATTCACTGAAGCATTAATCAGTTTTTCGCCTACTTTGCAAAAATGAGGATGTTCTATTTCTTTGTGTTCACTTTGGCGGTCATCGTTTATTCTTTTGGTAAATATAATAATTTAATATACATACCTACAGTTCTTATGATCTTGTATATTGAATTCAAAACAAACGATTCTGGGATCTCACAAATGATTTTATTTTAATACCACTTTTGAGGGAATCGAGAATCGACTTTTTGGAATCGATTCCGCCCGGTGGAATCGAAGGCAGAATCGATTCTCGAGTCCCGATTCCACGTCGATTCTCTAATATTTGTCTCTCATGTTAGACGTACTGCGCTTGCGCCAGGGTGCTTAAGATGAACACGACGTGACAACCTGTTACAATGACAATAATAACTAAGTCGGGCCGTGTTTATTGTATTTGGGGTGTATTTTTGGGGTCACTGGACCAAGAAATGTGGCAACAGGTGTGGAAATTTATTCGTAGTTTAAAACTAAGCTTTCACATTGTAATTTCACGTTGTAATATAGTTATAGTTATAATACCAATATATGTATAGTTACATATGTATAGTCAGATTACAAATTATTGATATTGATAGAAACTTTCTTCTGTTCCCCGTTATGGGAACAGTAAAAATAAAAAATGAAGTAAAAAATAAAAACTAATATTAAAACTTAAAAATATATTTTTGTTTATTCGTTCACCACAAAATTATATATACTAAATATTAAAATATATAAGTCTAATTATAAATACGGTATTCTTTATGATTACTTATTATTGTTAATCTGACTTGAAATTAGTGCGGACTTTTTTAAAAGTGAGTTAATCGGAATATATTTTTAAAAATATATTATATTATACATATTGTATTTATTTACTATTATATTAGTAAAATGCTAATCTCATTTGAAATGAATTCATTAAATTTTAAATAATGGCGGCCTTTTTTATAATAAGGAAATCGGAATCGGAGTCGAAATCGATTCTTAGCGTCGATTCTTCGATTCTCAGAATCGACACTTTTTTGAGAATCGAAGAATCGAGAATCGATTCTCGCTTGCGATTCCGGAACCCTATTACTCCTTTTTTCAAATAGCGCCAGAGTCCTACATTCAATCCCTGTGGATGGATCAAAATTGAGTCGAGTGGCTCTTCTCTCCACTCTCACGTGTCCCCTCCCAAAGTCTTTTTGTTTGTTTACATTAGTTAGCGAGTCGAGGCAAGAAAATTCTGGCCGTAACCACGTGCATGGCTAGTGCCACTCAAAATTTTTTGTTTTGTTTTCGTTATACAAGAACTGGAAAAAAAATAAGTAGCACCCAAGGGTGATGGACATGGGAGGTCGACGATAATGCCACGGTGGACCACATGGGGTTAGGAGTGTGTCAAAAAATGGAAAAAATTAATATATTGGTCTACATTAATTTAATTTTTACTGCAAAAGTATCTTATTAAGTTGACTTGATATGAAGTTGGTTCTCTTTGCCGCTAACAATTATTTTGAAATTCAATAATATTTATAAAATTCAAAACATTGGTACACATAATCAATTTTATTTATGCAAATGTAGATAGGAATTTGCAACTTTGATAAACTACAAAATTTACGCTGACACACAAATCAAATCACTTATAAAACTATTTTAAAAATTATAAGTTTATTGCGTCGGTAAGTTTTTGTGGGTAAGATTTTAAATTTTCAAATAGATTTTAAAAAAGTGTTATTAAAGTAATTTCATTCCTAAAATTATTAAAAAGTTATAAATGTGATGCGTCTATAATTTTTCCCGCTTATTATTTGTATGTATTAATCTACATATAATTAAATCATTTCGAATTTTTTTAAACGTGAATAATTTTTGTAAATAATGAAAAATAAATATGTGACAGCATAAAATGAAGTTATAAGCTTTTAAAAATGCTTCAAAATACAATTAGTACATTTTATTGATAATTTAAATAAATGTTATGCGTTTATAAAGGAAAATATTTAAGGAAAATGAATTCAATAAAATTTTTGAAAAGTTTATTGAGAATGCATTTCATTTTATGAAAGAATAATTAGAAAATTGACAATTATAATTTTTTCAAATAAAAGCATTGAGAATGCAAGGAGGAAGTAAATAAATATTTTCCATACGACCACCGTGAGACCCTATAACTTTTAACCTGCAAGTTCTTGCACCCAACGTTCCTTCACAGTATTCTTTTTTCCCCTTATTTCGAAGTATTTTATACTTGAAATGAAAATAAAATATCGAGAACTTTTTTAAATTGGTAATATTTAAACAATGTATGATCAAAGCGTTCGATAAATTAAAAACTTTGTGGTTTATGTAAATTTTCGTATAGCAGAACATTATTTTTTATCATTGATGTTATTGAAGAATTTTTGTACATGCAACTTTTCTTTATTATACATTACCTTTGGGTCGCTGTCAAGTGTTTTAAATATTTAGAAATAATAAGTTCTAAACCCTTGTTAAATAAGTGAAACTTACTTCGCTTTTTCACATATTTTATATCATTGTTAAGAAATTTTATTTTTCATTAAAAATTGAGTAAGAGAGTATTATATAAAATAAAATAGTTGGATAAATTGAAAACTGCGCATTTTATGGAGAATTTTTGTTTATTGTTTATTACTTTTAGATATTTTATAATATTTTTAAATATATTAAGAAAACAAAAGTATAGAGCCTTTTTTGAAATAAGTAAAATTAAATTCTAAAATTTTTATAAATAAAAAAATGGTATATTAAAGTCTCTCGAAAATTTCCAAGTATCATCAGAAAGATGTTTTCTTAAAAGAAACACTGAGTTCCAGAACGTTTAGTTTGAAGGTGCTTGAGGCTCACCATACAACTTCGTACGGCACTGCCTTGAAATTCTTACTCGAGATTTTGTCACCGAGATCCAAGGGCTTTGATAGCGAAGTCGGTAGAGCCCGCGGTTAGGACACTAGTTTAGGTAGTTAAGGTAGGGTTCGAATCCTCGTGGAGTGCGATTTTTCAAAGCGATTAAGCGTGCGATTATATTTTTAAGTAACAGTGTGAGAGAATTGCGTGTTTTAATAATTTAAAAAATGAAGATTATATAACAATAATTTCTAAAATAATACTTTTTTCATTGGAAATTATCTATGTTTTGAATTTGAATACATCTCTATATGAAGTAACACAATAAAGTTTTAGAATAACAAAATGCGATATTCTATCTAAGAATACATTTGATCAGATTAAGAAAATGTACACTTGTTCCGAGCATACGGTAGCAAGTATTAATTTATTTGGAACAAACTCATATTCTATCATCCCCATTCGTACCTGCGATTTACTTGAATCAAGTAACATTTACTTGATTCAAGAACAATTTTTTTTCAGTGTACAGTGCGAACATAGCAGTGTAGAAACCCACGTTTTGAGCACACGTTCATAGTGTAGTAGCAGTCTGGCGCGCGCTACAGCGCGCGCCCATTTTTTTTTTTTTTATAAAAAAGAATAAACCAAAAGCCTATCTTTTCAATGTTACACATATTTGATTGATGTTTCAAAATATTAGTATAAAATAAGAGAACGCACCAAGGGATGAGTTCAGTATCTGAAACTGTACTTAATCTTTTATAATAGGATTTTAACCAATTATATATTTTTTTCGTAGAAAATTAAATTGAACTATTTTATTCCAAATGAGCTTTTTTTATTGAAAATTAATTTAATTAATTAGCTTGTTGCCACTTGGTAAACTCTCCCCTGAAAATCTTGGTCGAGTCTCCCCTTTAAAATCTTTCTTTAAAATTGAACTAATAAATGTTATATTTCAAATTACATTGAAATTAATGGAATTTATTATTAAAATTTATACTTTAAACTAATTCCTTTGACATAAAAGTTGAAGGATTGGGACACATTTTTTTGATTTCCTAACTGACAATTCTTTATTTGTTGAGAACTCGTCTTTCTAGATAAAAAATTCATTGTTTTAGAGGAAAAGTCATCTGTTTGGTTAAAAAATATACTATTTTTTTAATTCTTTTTTTTCGGGAATAAATTAATTGTCTGTGTGAAAAAGTAACTTTGCTACTTTTGGTTTAAATTCGGAATCTCTTATGAAAAATTAATCTTTATGATTGAAAATTCGTATCCTTATTTTTACAATGCATCTCTTGGCAGCATCTGCATTCGTTGAAATATCAAATATTACATTTTCTATCGAAAATCCATATTTGCAGGTTAAAAATTCAACTACTTTGTTGAAAATTCACATACTTGTTCGAAAATTCAACTCTGGTGCAAATTTAAATAGTTTGTTAAAATTCTTTTTTTTAAGATGTTCACCACTACGTTTTCATTGAATTCTTTTTTTTTAATGCAACTCTTTTTTGTTAACGATTAATCTGTTTGGATTGGAAATTTGGGCATTCAGTTTAAAATTTATATTTGTAGGTTGTAAATTTAAGTATTTGGTTAAAATTTAAACTATTCGGTTGTAAATGCAAATCTTTCATTAAAAAGCCAAACTTTTAACAAAACCGTTTACACTGAAAATGGAAAAGTTTAATTTTCAGTTTAAAATAATTAACGAATTTTCAACCAAATAGTTACTTTTTCATCCAAAAATATAACAGTTTAACAAAATAGTTAAACTTTTAAATAAGTAGATAAATTTTCAACAAAAAATTAAAAAATATGATTATTTTAAAACAACGATAGCTGAATTGAACCACAAAATGCATTTCAAGAAAATTTTTAACCAGAGATAAATTTTTGTCTTCAATAATGAATCTTCAACCAAAAAAATTAATTTGTAAAAACTCGTTCACCCTTAAAATAATTAGAGAAAGGTTCAACAAAAAAGATGAATTTTCAAACAAAGGAAGAAAGAATTTTCAACAAAAGAATTAAATTTTCAACTAAAATGATGAATCTTCAACCAGAAAAAGATCCATTTTCACTTAACTAGTTTAAAATTTAACTAAATAGTCGAATGCAAACAAAAAAGACAAATTTTAAACAAAATACTTGAATTCTCAACAAACGAGCTTTAACAGAAGATAATTCACAACTACCAAATTACAGTTGCAGATGTATATATGCATATATGTATATATTATCGAGCACAAAGCTCTAAAAAGAACAAAGAAAAAAGAAAAATGTCTGCAAAATTCTTGAGTTTTCAACCCAAAAAGGCAAGTTTTCAAAAAAAAGTAGTTAAATTTTCAATTAAAAAGGATACATTTTTATTGTTTTCATGTTTAGGAAGAAAATCAAGTTTCTACCTAAAGAGATGAGTTTTTAACCAAGAAACAATTCTAGTCAAGACAAAAAAAATTCAATTAAATTGTTGAACATTTTCAAAAAAAAATTTTTTTAAACTGTTCCGTTATAATTTAAAAATCAAGTAATTGGTTGCAAATTTGTCTTTTTTGTATAACATTAATCTTATTGATTAAAAATTAATGTTTTGAACATAAAAATTTTTTTATAACGAAAAAATAGTTCTCTTAAAATGCAATCTAAAAACAACATAATTCCCTTCCTGATCGATTCAGCGACTTCAAGTGCAGAATCTGCCTAATATTAAATGGACTCGATAACTAATTATTTTAAAATGTATGGATTTTGTTAAAAATTCGTCTTTTTTAGTAGAAAATTAATCGTCCTGTTGAAACATTCTTCTTGCTGATTTAGAATTCAACAATTTTTCTGACATTTTTTATTTAAAATGTATTGATATTTTTAATTGCAATCTCTTTTGGTAAAGAACTCAGCTTTTTTTTTATTTGCTCTTCTTTAAGTTGAAAATTATTTTTTTAACTAAAAGCTGCACTATCCCATTTTTCGTGAATATTAAGTTCATAATTGAAGCTTCATATGTTTCGGTTGAAAACGAAACTTTTTGCTTGAAAATTCAACTTTTTTTTATATTTTTTATATTTTTTAGATAAAAATCATATATTTGTTTGAAACTTTTTAGATTTTGTAGAAAATTCGTAACTTATTATAAAAAAGTAATATTCTTAGTTGAAAATTAATTTTTCATTAAGGATTCAGTTATTTAAAAAAAATTCCTTTTTAGCTTGTCGAAAACTAATTTCTTGAAAAGAAATTTCGATTCTACTTTTTTTGGTTGCAAATTGATATTTTAAATTGAATATTGACCTTTTTTACTTAATAATTCAATTTTTTAATTTTTCTCTTATGATAGAAAATTAATCCTTTTGGTTTAAAGTCGACCTTTCTTCGTTAATGATTAAACTATTTAGAAAAAAATGTATCTGTTTTGATACAGTATGTAAAAATTCAGAATTTTGTTAAAAATTCGTCATTTTTGATAGAAAAATAAACTTCTTAATTGAAATTTTATCTTTTTTTTGAGGATTCTATTATTATGCGAAAAATTCCTTTTTTGGTGAAAAATTAATTTATTTAAGCGAAAAGTTAATTATACCATTTTTGATAGAAAAATGTTATATTAAAAAAATGATATTTTTTTGTTAAAAATATAAATTTTTTTAAACCGTCCTTTTAAACAGGTAAATTAATCTTCGTGGTTGAAAATTCATCTGTTGGTTTGAAACCTCAACTATGTATTATCAAATTCATCTATTTTAATACATTTCAACTAATTTGTTGAAAATTTAATTGTTTATTCTTAAATATTAATTCTTTTAACTGAAAGGGAATATTCCTATTACTGGTTCCATATATATTCATATTTTAAATTCAGAATTTATCTTTTGTAGTTGAAAACTACAATATTTATTTGAAAATTGATCTTTTTGATAGAGGATTCAACTATTTAATTAAAAATTTAACTGCACAATTTTAGGATCAAAAAGTATATTTATAATTCAAAATTAATTTTTTTAGTGGAAAATTCGTCTTTTTGGTAGAAAATTAATTTTATTGGTTAAAATCTTATCTTGGTTATTGTGGATTCAACTATTTTCTTGATTTTTGTTTTGTTTATTAAAACTTAATGCCTATAATTAAAGTTTTCATTATAGCATTGCTGGTTATAAACTAATCGCCTTTTTTAGAGAATTAATTTTATGGGTAAAAAATTAATTTGTTTTTTAATATTTTTAATACAGATGTCCAAATTAGATTTTTTATTGCTTATATGGGAAAGAAAATTCTTGCATAATTGACTATAAGAAAAATTTTTATCCCTGAGAGACTCTGCTAAATAATGTATAGAACCTGCTTAATTTTAAGTGAATTAAAAACAGAATTATTCCATTTTTGTTTAAAATTTGATATTTTTGAATGAAACTTCATTTTTTTAGTAAAAAATTATTTTATGGGTGAAAAATTAATCTGTTTTTTATTATTCTTAACATAGATCTGCAAATTCAATTTTTAGTCTTAGATCGGAAAGAAACGTCCTGCATAATTTACAATAAAACAACTTTAATCGCTGAGAGACTCTGCCAAATATAATGTGTAGAACCTGCTTGATTTTAAATGAATTCTATTTTATTTTTAATACTTTTTATAACATTGTTCTTGCATTGAAAATTAATGTAGTTGAAAATTCAATTATTTGTTTTTTAAAAATTCCAATATAAAATTAATCTTTGTGATAGAAAATTCATCTTTTTTTTTAAATTTTTACTTTTAGGTGTCAACTTAATCTGTTTTAATTACAATATGAAATAACCTGTAAAAAAATTAAATTCATTTTTTTTATTTAATATTAACTTTTATAAAGTAAAAACTCAATTATTCTTTTTTTGTTTCAAATTTGACATTTTTTATTGAAAATTGATCTTTTTTAGTTAAAAATGGAATTAATTGTTAAAAAATTCCCGTCTTTTGTTGACAATGTGTGTTTTTTGTTAGAAATATAAAACTTCTATCGTGAAAATTCATCTTTTTGATTGAGAATTCAACTATTTTTTTATAAGGTCCTTTTTAGTTGGTCAAAAACTAATTTCTTCCCGACCATAGGGTGACAATGAAAGTGCCCGTACATCCCTATAGTATGTATCTCTTGTTAGAGGTTTTCAAAATTGTGTTTTTATAAAATAAAAATTGAGTTTTCGGCAAAATTGTCGGCAGATATGAAGACCCGATACGTCCATAAAACTGAACATAATTCATTTAATCCCACATTTCTTAAACCATATATTATTTAAAAGCACATAAAAAATTGGAAGCCTATATATTTTATGCTGCTGTTTTGTGGTGAAGGTAAAGTGCAAGGAGTTTAATGTTACGTTTTTGATGTTGAGTAAAGTTAGTGTAACGTTCGTGTATTGATAAGCTATTAGGCTAATTCCAGAAAATGTGAGTTTTTGTAAAATTAGTTTATAATTAATTAATCATTTCACAACATAAAAAGCAATACACAATTATTTTCATGAAAACATTCAAATAATGTTTATATTATATTTTCATTCAAATTTAAAATTGGATTTCTCTACATTGAATTTATCAATAAGCTTTCTGGTTAAGGTAAAAAAATTAAAATATGTGTACATATAATTCAGAAAATTGAATTTAAATACTCATTTCACAATATCGGAGGCACCATAAAAAATTATATGCAACTCATGAGAATATTATTATTATAACTAAAACGTGAACAAAAAAAGAAATTTTTATGACTCAATTATGTAAGATTTAGAATTGATATAGCTCCAATATTAAATAGTTAATAAATTTTGATTAGATAAAGTTAAAATAAAAATACGATATTTTTTATTTTTAATCTAACATTAATAAGTTTTTCAACATTAAATCATTAACATAATTAAAACATTAATATAATAAATTTATAAAATTCTAATTTAGCTTATAATAACTTAACGTTATGATAAATAATTTATTTATAATTTATATAATAATATTATTAAACTTGATGATTTCGCAACATATCTATCAATTAATTAATCGTTTATATTATTTAAAAGAATGAAATTTTTAGATCAACTTGAAATAAATATTACTTTAACATTGGATAAACCAATTAAAAATTTATTATTAAAAATAACAGCTTTTATTGAAAGTGAAAATAAAGACACAAATTAAAATAATTTTTGGCGATCGATAAAAGTAGAAATCTGGTTTTAAGTTCGATTAATTTTCTAAATTTAAAACAGAGGTCGCCAGTCGAGTTTTCATGTAACGAGCGGAACTGAGTTTACGCGCGAAACAGTCAAATACTTCAAATTATGAATGAAAGGGTTGACATTAAAACGTCCACTTGAAGATGAGAATTCA
>NC_046658.1:153883411-153923934 GCF_010883055.1 Belonocnema kinseyi
TCCTGCTGTCGAAAAGTATTACATTACAGATTTTTCCCAGAAACCCTGTCTGCTCTTAATTAAGGTATGATTATAAGTTTCTCTCTATAATTTCAATCTTGATTATACATTTGCTCACATTCTTTCATCCGTCTCTCTTAATCTATTTACATAAGGAATGCTTTTTCTCAGTAAAGTTATATTTTTCATGTCGATTTACCCAACTGTTGCTGGCCAATCTTTTATCTCGGTTTATATTACGTTTCCTGCGTGAAATGTATTTCACTTTTGATTCTCATGATTTCGAAACAAACCGCGCATTTTGCGTCACCGATGCTGCTGTTCATAGCCGCAGGAAAGCGAATTACATCTGGTCATTACATTCACATGTAGGATTTTCCAATGCCGTGTAACCCACTGACGCCTCGTGTCACACACATATAGCAATGAAATCGAGTATTGTGGCAATCGAAATCGAAAATATCGTTTAGAGGTTTTATATTAAGGATACCACGTTTTGACTATAGCAGAATGTATGCGCGGCCCGCGTATATTGTCTGCTGTGGTCAGCTATAGTCTGGCGAGTAGCTTGCTATTTCATGTCGTGTGAATGTCGCAAGCCCGAAATATTACGTAATGCTGTGCTAACTCTCATCGTGACAGGGTCAGAGTGGGGGCAATTAGGCGCTTCCTTCACTAGAATCTACTTAGTAATCGTCACCATAACTATCTCTTTGATAGTACTTTGGTTTTAAAGCTCATGATATAAAAAATGATGACGTCATAGATTTAAGTGGGTATTCCACCTCAGTTAAATCTGAAATTAAAGTTGCTTGTAAAATTTTCCACGGTTAAAATTTACATTCTATGTAGCGAAAGTTTATTCCAGGATATTATAAAAGCTATCTTCTACTGCGTCCTTATCAGTAGTGCCGAAGCGGCAAAGTATGAGTGAATTCATGCTGTGCATTAGGAGAGCAGATTTAAAACAACTTTGTTTTAAAGGAACCTTTGTTTATTTGTTAGCAAACGGATATAGAGGAATCAAATTAATATCGTGATTAAAGCAAAATCATAGTGAATACGGCGATTTTTTGAAAGGTATCAAGTGCCTAATTGTCAGTCACGGAAACTTCCAGACCGACTTCATTAACACTTTCATGTACTGTGAGAAATACAAGCTTGAAAAGCGACACTTAATCTCAACTCCTAGGATTTTAACTGAAAACACACTTATCAATATTGCGTAATAGTATTTTTGACCTAATATTTTAATTTTTATCCTACAAAGAAATAAAGAAAAAAGTCTTACTTATATGGTGGTCTTGTTTTTATTTTTGTCTTAAATTACGCTATGTATACAATTTGGAAATAATAATGTATTAAAAAGAGCAATTAAGGGTCTTCAATTTAAAACAAAACACAATTTTTGGGCTCAAAAGAAAAAAACAATAAGGCTTGCTTTAGCCCTCAACTTCTAACTTTTAGACCTTTGAATAGCTATAACTAACTTCAAAGAATTGCGACGTCACAACAACTGATCGAGCAGAACGAGACGCGTCGTATAGTCGTCGCACCTATTGTATCTTGCGTTTTTACGCATTTAGGCGGAGATACTATAAAAGAGGAGTTGTTATATAAGTAATTCGTTTTAAAGATTTTCAGCCATGCCAGTTTTTAACAGAGCTGGTCTTCTTTATGTTACACCTTGAAACAAGCCCAATTTTTGTTTCAAATTAAGCCTTCTTTTTTCTGTGCATTTTCTTTCATGTTGACAATTTTTTTTAAACAATTAATTATCCCTCACACAAGTTGGGGTGTTTAGGCATCTCAAAGCACTATTAACGCGAATGCGCTAGGCCTACAGCGTCTCAGTGGGGCAAGCATCTCAATAGCCTCCTTTTCTATAAAAATTAACGTGAATTAGTGATAACACTCAGAGATCTTGGAAGAATGTTGTCGTCGGTGCTCCTGATTTCGGGTTAAATACGGGTGTATAGATTGAATACATGATTCTTTCCTATGTTGAGGAAATAAAAATCAATAAAGAAAAAAAAACTGAAATTTATTTCAAACATCATTTGCATATAAGATTTTGTTTTTAAATTAAGTTTCGTGACTAAAGTGCCGGTACCGGTAAAAAACTTCTACACCGCTAAATTATTGCGTAGCGTTATTGTACATTATTAAATTTTCATTACATTCTTTTTTATATTTTATCTACATTATTACATTGTTATAGTTACTGTACATATAATTATTTCTGCGACTAGACACAGAGCTGCTTTAAACATTATTTCTAAAAACAGCCGAAAGGTGTGCCTTCTCGTCCCCACGAGACGTTGAGAAGGGGTTTGACCAACATTATTTCTGTAATTAATCAAAGAGGTGCATTTCCTATGCCCACGAGACCTTAGAAAGGGGAAGGGATAAAACCAATATTATTTCTGTAGCCCCTATCGGAAAGGAGAAAGGCTTTGACGAACATTATCTATGTAGCCGGTGAAAGGGGTGCCTTCACGCACCAACGAAACGTTGGGAAGAGGAGAGGGTTGGATTAAAATGATTTCTATAAACGGTCAAAGGGGTACCTTAACGGCTCCTCGAGACGTTTGAAAGGCAAAAGAGGTTTGAAAAACATGTTTTCTGTGGCAGAGAAATTTATTGTTGGTACCGGCGGAAAATTTTATTGCTCATACCGGCGGGAAACTTTTTTGTCGGTACTGACAGGCTATCCAATCCATTAAAGCTCTAAAAGCGTTTATGCTCTCGTCTTGCGCCGAAAGCATATGTTTATTTAACGAGAAATATATACGGTGGGAAGATATGATATTCAAGAATTATTTCGCGCTAAATTGATTGGAATATTGGAAACATGGTTTCAGCAAAAAAAAAATTTAATAGAGCTAAGGATATTAGAAAAAAATTAACCTTCTTTTTCTGCTTGCAGAATGTAGTTCACAGTCCTCCAGGAATCCTAATACAAAACGAAATCTTGGTCCTTCTTCTTCTTCTGCCGGCGAACAACGTTGGCCTGACCGGCCTTCTGCAGAGGAGGCTCCTGTTCGTGCCAGGTCCAGATCTCAAGCTAGTAGGCCTTCTTCTATTACAGTACTTGGATATTCACTTGAACAACTTGGATATTTTCGGCTCACTCCCCGCAAAAATGAGAGCCTTCAATTCCAATTCCGAAGATACTGTTTTCCTGTAGGTAAACCAATTAGACTGCGAGCAAACAAGAATAGATTAGTGCCAGTGCCAACCCAAGAGCAAATTGTATTATCAGCACCGAATGGTGATGTTTTTGCAATACTGGAGAATAATGGGATTCTTCGTGGAATATATAGGGGAGATAGATATCATCTGAGAGTAAAAATAAATATGATAAGCGGCGATGTTGATAACTTGACCGCAGATGAAATTACTGATTGTCCAGTAGGCAAGTTTAATCCTATCTCGCCACGAAATTTTATTAAAACTTTTGCAAATAAAGACTCCTTACAGTTCGTATGGAATCTTCATAGCGAACCTCCCGAGCCTCTTGTTCGTTCCACGAGTAGGACTCTTACGGCCAGGCCTTATTCTGAGAAAGTACTAGGTTTTGAAATAGGAGAACTTGGTTATGTTCGGCTTATTCCTTGTACAAATCGGAACCAGCGATTTGAATTTCGAAGGTACGTTTTTCCTAACGTAGACAAAATTCGAATTCGAATAGAACACGTGACCTATTGGATTAAACCAGACCAAGAATATTTGGTACTATCAACATCCAGTGATGATGTTCTTGCAATAATGGACTATGGTGACACTTTTCGTGGAATTTATAGGCCATCTAGAGGTACTTTGCGAATTAAAATGAATATGATTAGTGGCGAAGTTATTAATTTGACCCCAGATGAAATTAGAAATTGTCCAGTAGGCAAGAATCATCCAATCTTCCCTAACAGTTTTGTTCAAACGTTTGCAGATAACGATTCACTACAGTCTGTATGGAATCGTAATAGCGAACGTAATCTTGTTTCTTCTTCTTCTGCCCGACAACATTCACCCGACCGTTCTCCCCCGGGTAGACCTCCTTCTCATGAAGTACTCGGATATCCACTTGAAAAACTTGGATATATTCGGCTAATTCCTCAGGAAAATAAGAACAAGCGATTTGAATTTCGAAGATACGTTACTTCTTTCAATAAGCCATTGCGATTGCTTGCAGAAAATGTATATATGCCTGTGCCAAACCGAGAACACATTGTATTATCAACATCAGATGGTGACGTTTTTGCCATATTAGAGTGTAGTGGGATACTTCGTGGAATATATAGGGCAGATAGACGTCATACGAGAATAAAAATAAACATGATTAGCGGCGCAATCGATGATATGGCCTCAAGTGAAATGAGGGAATGTCATGTAGGCAAAGGTTACCCAATCTTCCCACGTTGGTTTCATGAAGAAGTTTCAAATGAAGATTCTCTACAGCATTTGTATCAATAATTCAATAGAAAAAAGATAAACTAGAATATACTATTCTTTATAATTCGTAGTCTGATAAAAATTATATTAAAAGATATAAATGCTAATTTATTATGGTTTTTAAAGCATCTTTCCTGGCATCTTTCTCTGATCTTCATACGTTTTTGTCTGGCTCAAAAACAAAAAAAAATTGTAAAGGAAGAACGAAAGAAAAATGAACCAGAAATTTATTATTCAATTTTTGACTCAAAAACCGACTGAAATTTATTTTAAATCCAAATCTTTAGATTACTTCTAATTTTATGCATCGAGAAAGAAGTGAAGACACCGTGAGTTTTTAAATTTAAAACTGATATGTAAAAGATATTTTTGAATCGTTATTGCTGAAAATCTTGTGTCAAAGCAAAATGCAAAATGATCGCTAAGTAATATTATATTTCATGAAAAATTATAATATCAAATAAAATTGTAGTATCGTTATCGATTATTCATTTTCAAAGTAACGTTTCGGCTATAAAATTACTTTCTTTTAACAAAAATGTGTAGTAGATTATAAAAAGGTATCAATGGACATCATTGGTTAATTTTATAAACATACAATTAGAAATTTCTGATAATATAATTTCATAAATATTAGGAGATAATTTATTTTTCCCTGCCTATGACTTTTATATTATTGTTTTATTTATAATTTTTCATTTATGTCACTCGTTCATAAATTAACTTTTAATTGAAATCAAACTAATTTTCATAAAACAGTTCATATTTGATCAATTATGTAAATAGCTGACTTTTATTTTCGTTTTTTTGTTTAAATTTTGAAAGTGCTTAAACTCTGATGACTAAATTTTTTGTAAAGGGTTCTAAAAGATTCAGAATAGTTGGCTAGCAACATTATTCTCTCCTCTTATAATTCAAAAAAACTTTCCATAGTTCAATCCAATGTAATCCTTCTTTCGAAAGCTATTGTATCTACAAACCATGCAGTTTTAGCATCCTTTAAAGATTCAATAAAGCAAATGGGCACTTCGCAACAATGAAAATCACTGGATTTGAGTTTTTTGACTATACTATCAGTTCCGAAAATAACTAAACAAAAAATTTGGAACATATATTCGAGCAGAAGAATTCGTTCAGTTATTTTTCAGGTTGCTTTAAAATCATTGAGAAAAAATGTAAATCGTTACCTTGACTCAACTTATTTATGATTTCCTTGATCCTATATTAGTGAGGTTAGTAACTGTAGTCATAACAAATAAATTAGTTACATTTACCAGCAATTTATTTTCCAAGAAATAAAAGTAGTAAACGTTACAAGTTTCATCCCTTAGCGATATTGGCAGAACTGAATTCTGAGCAGTGCTGCCAACATTCGCATCGAAATGTTTCGTCATGTTTTCGATGATCGCCATTTGAATCTGAACCTTCACGTATAATGTGTAAACACGTGGAAAATATTGAAGAGCATCGTATAGATCCATAGGGCGTCCTCTACGGACTACGCTTAGAGCACCTTTTCACGGAGGCCTGTTTTGGAATAATCGTGAAATTAATGTTTTTTATAATATTTTTAATTATTTTTCATAATTTTTCATAATTTAATATATTCCAAATCAATTTAATGAATACTTTAAAATATGCTTTTGTGAAAAGATACCCTAATTTGTATAAATACATCATCGTGACAATTCAGCTTGCCAGCGGGATGAATATAATCACATGAATAGTAAGAAAATATAAAATTGAATAATAATATCATATGAGATTCTTATATTCGTTTGGTTGTTTCAATTTTGAAAATGCTGTAACTTTGATGATTTAGATTGTCTTATATTCGAATTTCCGAGTACTACAAATGGTCCTAAATAGAATTTTTAAATCTTTCAAAAATGGTTCATACAATTATGAAAATGATATAAGGTTTTGAATTTTTATCTGAAATAGTTGTCTAACGAAACAATTATCTCCTCTAATCTCTTAAAAAAGCAGGGCAAAGGTTAGTCTAATCTGATCATTTTTCGAAAGCTGTCGTACCTACGGACCACAGACAGTTTAAGCATCCGTCAAAGATTCGAACAGGCAAATGGACATTTCTCAACAAGCAAAGTTACGGAACATTTTTTGATTACCCTATTAATGTCGGAAATAACTTTACAACAAATTTAGAATACATATGCGAGCAGGGGGATTCGTACATTTATTTTAAGGGTTGCTTTAAGAAAAGTGTGGTAGAATTTAAATCGCTACCTTGACAAGCAGAAAAAATATAAATTCAAAGCGGAATAGCGTTAGGTGAAATTGACCATGCGTCTAAATAATCATTGAGTCTTCATTTCGAACTAGGAACTTATAAAAACGTTTCGTTCATGGAGGTGGAGAAATAAGATCCAACACACATGCGTTTGATGAAGTTTGGTGAAGTTTGATGAAGTAGTTTGATAAAGTATTGTACGCTGAAAATAAATTATATTAATTTGTTATTTACCATTGAAATTCAAAGTTCTATATTTGTACTATCTACTCAGGCCTCTTTATTAATTTTGCGGAATTTATCAAAAATGGCCTTACTTGTACTATATCGCATCGAGCCATATCCTTACGATATGCATTTCAAAACCTGATTATGTGGTCTTAGTTTTCATTAAGTGCCGGTTTGCCTAGGTGTAAACATTATAGTTTTTGTAACATTAAAAATGGCGGCTACACATCCACAAAGAAGAATTTGCGGCAAATTTTCTTTTTGAATTCGAAGAAAAGTGATCCTGAAAGCCATAGATTTCTTTCGAAACTTACGGGGATTATACTCCATCCGAAAAATATAAAAGATAAGAAATTGGAGTCTGTACTCGACGAAGATCCGAGTCAAACGCAAGCC
The DNA here is from genome assembly GCF_010883055.1 of Belonocnema kinseyi. NCBI lineage: Eukaryota > Metazoa > Arthropoda > Insecta > Hymenoptera > Cynipidae > Belonocnema > Belonocnema kinseyi. The sequence continues at coordinate 153,890,736 of NC_046658.1, forward strand.
GAGCTTGCATAATCATTAGGATTTAATTTCTCAACTATCTCATGATGCATACACGCAATGTGATTGGTTCAAAAGCAAGGAAATTGGCTGCCTACATTCTTAATTAAATTCAGATTATGATTTTATATAAAAATGTTGCATTGCATTTAAAGATTGATATGTTCAAACGACTATTGCATTGTTTATGTTTATAATTTTATGTCAATGCAAACAATAAACAAATGCTGATTCTTTTCTTATTCGTCCATAATTCAGTCAAGAACTTTCATACTCTTATTATGTTATAAATACAATAAACAAAAGTCTGTGCAAGCGGAAATTAATAACTAATATTTTTTTATAATACAATATTAAATAAAATTCGAATATCATTATCGATTACTAATTTTCAAATCAATATTTTGAATGTAAAATTACAATATTTTTGAATTGATAATTCATTATGCACATAAAATTTTATACTATTTGTTGCTAAAATAAAAAATAGGATCGTGAGCAGCAAGCACATCTCTTCAAATCCATGATCAATTTTAATACGGGAATAGGATACTTAAATTTTCAGTATAAAAATGATTTTCAACTCAAAGAAAACTAATTTTGATAAGACTCAAACCTTCAAACAATAAAATAAAGTTTCGAAAACGTTTAACTTTCTACTAAAAATTTTAAGTTATGAATGAAAAATATTATATTTTAATTTTTAAACAGAGAAAGATGAGTTTGCTATGAAAAATTGAATAGTTTAATTTTCAACTTACAAAAATTAATTTTAACCATAGTAAATTTTTAACCAATAAGTTATTTTTTTATCAAAAAAAATAAAAATTTAAATGAATAATTTAATGATTGAATTTTCAACTAAAACCGTAAATTTACAACAACAAAATTAACTCTTTGGAAGTGTGGGTCGCTGTAAAGTCATCAAGGAAAAATGTAAAGCCCTACCTGGACTTGACATTCTCATAATTTTCGTCATTCTTTAGATTTAAATTGAAATAATATTATCAAATGTTACATTTCTGTTGGTACATAACGAGCAGAGAAGAGGTTATGCAAATAGTAAATAGAGTAAGGTGAAATTTATCAGGTGTCCAAATAATTCTTGTGTTTTCATTTCGTACATTTACAAGATATACAACGTTGATTTCATATTACTTTATTCAAGGAAAAAATGTTACACAATCATCTATTATTAAAAACTTCTACGCATTAAAATAAATGAGTTCTTTCTTAATTGTTATTATAAGTTTTCTCCAGATGTATCAAAGATTATTAATAATTTCACAGAGTCATAAAAGTTATCTTTCAGAACGTAGAAAGATTGACAAAATTACTGAAAAATAATTTCAGTTGTCAAAAGAAAATTTTCTTAAAAAAAAAGACTTTGTTCCGACGATTTGAAAAAAGTTCGTATATACCCCAGAATATAATTCAAGCGACAGGATATAGAAATTTTTTATTTTTGTCATTTTTATCATATATAATAATATATGATATAACAATTACAGCATTGCGACGAGAATGGCATTCTTACAAAAGAACAAAAAGGACATTGCAAAAGCTCACGAGGCTGTAAAGATCTAGTCACTATAGACGCTGTTTCCATGACTCAGGCTCGTGAATATTGAAGGAACTTACACATGACACACATTGACTACAAGCAAGCGTTTCCTTCCGTGCAGCATGACTATTTGCTTGAAGTCTTAAAATTTTACAAAATCCACCCACGCACTATTGACTTTCTAAGCCGTGCCATGAAGCTCTGAGGTACAAGAATCAAGTATTTTGATCATGTACAACTAAGGATAAATAGATCAATAGGCTTTACGACGGGTATATTTCCATGAGACTCCTTTAGCGCACTATGATTCTGTTTAGCGTTGAATCCATTGAGCAAAATACTAAACAGCATTTCTCATGGGTTCAGAAGTCATGATAATAAGGATGGTGATCAAGTGAGCCATCTTCTTTACATGGATGACCTGAAGCTGTACGCTAGTTCAAGCCAGAATTTGCAGCAAGTGATCGATGTCACAAAGCAGTTTTCCAATTATATCCACATGGAGTTCGGACTAGATGAATGTAGAACAGTGCATTTAATCAGAGGAGAATTAGGGACCGCACAGTTAGAGAACGAGTTTGAAAATGACATCGAGGCAATGGCTGCAGGCGAATCATATAAATATCTGTGTATTCTTGAATCTAAGGGTATTTAACATACGATAGTTAATACAAGCCTAACGACTGCCTTCAACACAAGACTCAGATTGATTATGAAGAGTTTTCTCAACTCATCAAACAAAATCAGGGAGATCAACACAAATGCCATCCCTGTTCTCGCGTACTCCTTCCGGTTCATAAAATGGACTAACACCGACCTAAAAATGGTAAACAGAATTTAGGTGGTAGGGGCGTTGCACATGTAAAAAACTGTGTGGGTCACAAGTAATACAGTTGCGAGACTATTTTAACAGGAAACGAAATGTTGCGCTTTACAATACCATCTGTCACGCGGATCTTAAATACATGCCCTTAAATTTGTCCTCAGATGGGGCTTTGAATATCAGGGAAGAAACGATAGAGGAATTAGAAATCGAATGGAGGCAGAAAGCCATCCATGGCGAGCACCCCAAGGCGTTAGATCAAAATGAAGTGGATAGTGAGGCATCTAGTATTTGGCTAAGAAAGGGTGTTCTATATCCAGAGACAGAAGGAAATGGATGCCCCTCTATAGATACATTCCAATTCCCGTTTTAGAAAGCGAAGATTACATCTTATATTGGGATGTTAATATCCAAACGGATTATTACATCCAGGCCAATCGACCTGACATCGTGATGTGAGAAAAAAAAGGTGGAAGAGTCTACATCATCGACATTGCTTGTCCGCATAACCGAAATTTGCAATCAACCTATACAACCGAAATCTACAAGTATAGCGAGTTAAGGCATGAAGTAAAGACCATATGGAGCAATATGAATCACGCATCCTATTTATCACATTGGGTAGGGTATTGGCAGAAGCTTAGAACATGGTTTTATTAAACACCTGTCGCATTGTAAGAAACTTTCTTGATCATCAGGAAGCTAGCAACTAAGTAAAAACCCGTAGAGTGGCAGATGGTAGTTCTCAGAAAGCATCCAGAGGTGACTGTTATCACCTCCAACGCTCGTGGCCGCTCGTAATTGTATACCTACAACATCATCGCAGGAGGTTTCAACTCTTGTATTTAATTATTTGAATTAACTTATAACATTCTAATCACATCAGTCACTTGACCAAGTCCGTGGCAATGATGTATAACCGGGTTTACCCAAGTAAAAGTTTCATAAAAAGACTGGAATAATATAGTAGGTGATGTATAGAATTTCTTGTCTCCCTTTGAAGTTCAGTCAGCTTCAAGAGAAATGAATAGAAATGTTAGTTGAAAAGAGTTTTAATTATGTGCATTAAATATTTTGAGATAAAATTGTAGTAATGCAATATTTTGTGTGATTTATTTGTTCTGAAAATAAGATTTTTATTTCTTTTTTTTAAGAATCATCATTTGAAGTTTAAAATTTAAATGCTTTTTGTAAATGTGTGTTTTTTTAAAAGTAACTTTATTAAAAGATAAGACTTTAAATTGAAAGATGATCTTTTTTTGTTAAAAATTACTGCATTTTGTTCCAAATTGAAGTGGACCGGAACTCTTAAGGACTGAAAAGATCCAGTATCGGACCGGGAACTTTAAAAATTGAAAATTTCATCTTAAATAACTAATGAAATTAAGGTAACCTGAAAGTTCTCGATTCCTGGTAACTTTATCAATTTTATGTTTTTTTAAAACCAAATTTTTATTCAATTGAAGCAGTGAAGCAATACAAAAATACATCAGAACTCCCAGAAACGGATTTTGCATTAAAGTGAATGTCTATTTTTTACTGTGTTTACGTACACTTATTGTGTGACTACAGGTTTGAATGATTTAGAGAACATTAGTTTTTAACTATTAAAGTTGTTACATAGCTAGATTCGAAGGAACGGTTCAATTAAATTTGTGAATCCTTTGTGATGAAAGATTTTTTTCTTAATATTTTATCTTATATTGTGCAGTTTAGCCGGAAAATGGAATTTTACATTTTTCGAATAGCATTTTCATAAACTTGAAACGTTGGTCAAAAATATTTGCATAACGAAATTATCTATTCTCTTTAGGTATAAAAAGTGTACAAAGGGAAACCCAAATACTTTAATTTCTTCAAGATTTGCCGTGTTCACTGTTAGAAATTTTCGGAAAATTTCGATACATTTAAGATGCTAAAGTAACTGAAATTTACGAAAGTAGGTTGCTGAAATTTTAATCTGAAATTATCTGATTTATTTCATAAAAGATTTTGGTTTCAAAATTTTACAAGTTTAAGATTTTGCTTTTTGAATATTAATGTGGTTAGAGAGAATGGAAAATTGTTTAGAGGAAAATTAGAGAAAATTAAAAATTAAGTTCTTCGGTAACCCGGGTATAATATTCTTGTTAGTGACTTATTATCCTGCATTTATATTTAGTTCTTTGCAGTAGCTTCCCCACAATGTTATCTTTTTAGTTATATTACTTGTTTAAAAATTCATGAATGGGGTTGAAGGTGCATCCTTTTTGGTTAAAAATTAAATTTTTTTGGATGAATCCTTTTTGGTTAAAAATTAAATTTTTTTGGATGAAAATTTAAGTCTTTTTTTGATGATTTGTCCCTTTGATTTTGAAATTCATGCGGTTTAATAAAAATTACACCTGACTTAGATAAAAATTCAACTGTCTGTATAAAAACTCAACCATTTTTTCTAAAAAGTTGTCCTTTTCTCATTAAAACTTCAACTATTTCGTTGAAACATCGTATGTTTGAGTTAGAAATTTAAGTATAATTTTCAGATAAGATTTACTGCTTGTTGAAAACTTATATTTTGATGTTAAAATGTCAAAATAAAGTCTTTTTCGGATGAAAATACTTTTTTTTTTTTAATTTGTATTTTTGGTTTAAAAATTCATTTGTTTTAGTAGAAATGTTATCTTTCTTGGATAAAAATGCTGATGTTTGCTTGAAATTTATTTTTATCTCTGTTTGAGGATTCAACTTTTTTTTTAATATTTTGGTTTAAATGCTATGTTCATGAATATATTTTTTAAAAGAACGTTCATATTGCAGTATATATTTGTCTTGAAACTAAAAATAATAGTAAGACAAATATAGACTGCATGTTTTATATTAAAATTCATGAACCGAAAAAATGTTTTTAACGTCTTGGAAGTTTCAGTTACAATAACTGGAAAGTCCTAATCTGTAGCAGAATTTTTTGAAACATGTGACTGTAGTTTTGTGTAGTTCCCGTTGCTAAAATGTATGTTACAGTTTAGAAAAATTGAGAAACCGTTTTTGCATGAAGCTTTAGTGACGCGTCTCTCAAAATACCTACAGAAATTTCAAGTAGTATTTAAAAAAAACGACAATGGCCAGCAATCTTATTTAAAATCATTAATTCTCAATCAATAAGTCTAAAAATGTCAAATTTTTATGAAATCAGTGACACTCAGTTTTCAAATGAAACCAATACCTTCCATTTTGGATAAAATTTTCAGAATTATAATGATCAGATTAAAGAATTTTAAAGAATGTGCTTATCTGCGAAGGACAATCTTTTCCCTTATAACTTCTTTATCTCACATGTATGTAAGATAACCACTACTTATTTATATATTTGAACTCAGATGATTCAATGGAAAGTTTTTCAGATCTACTTGTTGGCCAAATTATTCACTGAAGCATTAATCAGTTTTTTGCCTACTTTGCGAAAATGAGGATGGTCTATACTTTTGTTTTCAGTTTGACAGTCATCTTCAATTCTTTGGGTGAATATAATAATTTAATATACATACCTAAATCTATAAGGCCTTATCACTTGATGACCTTCAAGGCATGGATTAAATAGAAATTTGACTAAAATTATTTTTTATAGACTGAAAAAAGTGAAAAATCGTGATATGGCTTTGCTGAAAATTTGGGAATTTTGATAGTGCGTTGAAGTGTATTTTCAAACCTGTTAATCTATTATTTGTGCACTTTGAAAGGTACAAGCAGAAAAAAATGATCAAAGAATGTGATCCTTCTTAGAAATCATAACAGATTTCTTCAAAATCCTTAAACTTCTCCGAATTTTTTATTTTGAAATATTTTCTAATTTTCCACAATCATTTAAAATCTTTAGAAGTATCTTTAGATTGACTAAAAATAATTTTAATTACTTAAAATCTTTAAAATTTTCTTGAATTCCTATGATTATGTCAAAAATCTTGAAAATCATTGAATTTTTTCAAATTCCTTGAAATCTTTTTAAATAACTTTTTAATTCATCGCTAGATATTCTTTACGGTCACTTAAACTCATTGAAATATTTTAAAATCCTTTGATTAGAAACTTTATGATCCCGCCAAGTTCCTAGTAATTCCTTAAAATAAATTGAATTCTTAGAAATCTTGAAAGACTTTTTGAAAATCCTTAAAATTCTCCGAATTCGTTTTAATTCCCTTCAAGTTCTTTGAAATGATTTTAAATATTTTGAAATTCAATAATATTAATCAAAGTCCTGTATATTTTCTTAGGTTCCTTGAAAGCTATTAAAAATCTAAAAAAATTTTGCATTTTTTTAATCGCTTGAAATCTCTTAAAGTCTATTAAAATATTTTTCAATAACTATTTAATAACTCGCTAGAAATACTTTAAAATCACTAAAACTATCGTAAAATCTTATAAGATCTCTTTTGAATGCTAACAATTTTTGGATTATTTTTTAATTCTTGCAAAAGAAATTTTAAAATCCCGCCAAGTCCCTAGTTATTCCTCAAAATCGCCAGAATTCTTTCAAATCCTTAAAGCCATCCAACTTTTTTTTAACTTTCTTCAACTTCTTCTAAATCATTAAAAATAATTAAAATTTACCAAAATTAATTAAAATCATTAAAATGTTAGCATTTTTAAAATACCTTCAAATCTCACATAAAAAACTGAAGTTTAATTTTGTTGCTTGTGAAACTTACCAACCTGAAAAGCCGCACTTGAGGTCAATTTCTAAGACTTCTAAGAACGGATAGAATCTGAAAAAATTCATTATCTAATTTCTTATCAAACAGTTGGAATTACAAACAAAGATTTCAATTTCCAATTAGGAGAGAGAAATTTCAAACAAAATAGTTGATTTTTTAGCAAAGTAAATTGAACTTTTAAGAAAATAAGATGAATCTACAAGAAGACCGTTTAATTTTCCAAACGAAACCAATTACCTTTTAACAAGAATTACTGAAATTTTTATCAAATTGTTAAATTTTCATCCTATAAAGAAATTTCCTTTCATTTTTCAAATATTTTTTTTTAAACATCTAGTTAAAAATCATTAACTTCTTTTTAAGAAAAATAATAATTTTATGATGCTTGTTCCACATTTTTCTAGGTAAAATCTAAAATAAATTATTGTCAAGATGAATCTACAAGAACATAGTTTAATTTTGCTGCAAAATCAATTAACTGTTAACAATAATTACTGCATTTTTCATTGAATAGTTTAATTTTTATCCTAAAAAGTAATTTCCTTTCATTTCTCATACTTTTTCCAAACATTGACTTACAATGCAATCGTTTCTTTTTAAGGAAAATAATAATTTTATGTTGCTTGCTCCACATTTTTCTTTAAAAAAGTTGACATACGGTCCCCTAGTAATGAGGCATAATAAAGAAATTTTTAAAAGTTACCACAACAAAGAAAGAATGTAAAACAAGAAACAAAACATTATACATATCCATCAAAATTGATTTAAAAATTGCAAAGAAATTATTAAAAGTGATGCTCATATAAAGGGGTCAATTGCATCTGCCCCGCAGAAAAACTTTTCGTTATGAGTTCGACTTGGCTCGTCTTGATTTCGTCTCTAAGACGGCATGTATTCTGAAAGCTTTGATCCATAATTCTTCTGTACTGACAGTAACTGTGACTGTTTGACAGTAAAATCAGACGAAAGACATTATTGCCAAAGAATTTGACATAATTAAAACTTTTCGTAATAAGATTTGTATTTTGCGGAAAATAGTTTATTCTAATTAGAGTTAATAAAGCGTTCATGCACTCGACTCTACCAAAAATATATGTTTATTTAACCTGAAAAATATACGGCAGAGCTTTTTTATATTCAAGATCTATTTCTCGTTAATTTAGATGGAATATGGAAAATATGCTTTCTGCAAATAAACATTAAATACAGCTAAGGATATTAGAGAAAAATGTACTGGAAAAAATTAATGTTTTATTTCTGCTTGCAGAATGCAGTACACAGTCATCCGAGAAACCTTATAGCGAATGTAATCCTGGTCCTTCTTCTTCTTCTGCTGGCAAACAACATAGGCCTGACCGGCTTTCTCCAGAGGAGGCTAATGTTCGTGCGCGGTCCAGGTCTCCTGCTAGCACGCCTTCTTCTATCAAAATACTTGGCTATTCACTAGGACAACTTGGATATATTAGGCTCATTCCCCGCACAAATGAGAGACTTCAATTCGAATTTCGAAAATATTGTTTTCCTGTCGGTAAACCAATTAGACTCCGAGTAGACAAGAAGAGACTAGCGCCAGTGCCAACCCAAGAGCAGATTGTATTATCACTATGCAATGGTGATGTTTTTGCAATACTGGAACATAGTGGGTTTCTTCGTGCAATATATGCTACAAATACGAATCATTCAAGAATAAAAATAAACATGGTAAGCGGCGCAGTTAATTATTTAACACAAGATGAAATCAGGGATTGTCCAGTAGGCAAGAATTACCCAATCTTTCCACGAAACTTTATTAAAACTTTTGCAAATGATGACTCTCTGCAGTCTGTATGGAATCGTCTGAGCGAACCTGAGGTACCTGTTCTTCGTTCCACGATTCGGACTCTTCCAGGCCGGCTTCCTTCTGATCAAGTACTAGGTGGAACTAAAGAAGAACTTGGTTATGTTAGGCTTATTCCTCGCCCAATTCCGAACCAGCGATTTGAATTTCGAAGATATGTTTTTCCTACCGAAGGAAAAATTCGAATTCGAATAGAGAAATTGACCTACTCGCTAGAGCCAAACCAAGAATATATGGTGTTATCAACATCCGATGGTGACGTATTTGCAATATTGGATAATAGTGATATTCTTCGTGCTATGTACAAAACAGATAACAGACATTCGCGAATAAAAATAAATATGATTAGCGGCGAAATTATTAATTTGACCCCAGATGAAATAAAAAATTGTCCAGTAGGCAAGAATCACCCAATCTTCCCAAACAGTTTTATTAAATGTTTTGAAAATCACGATTCACTACAGTTCGTCTGGAATTCTCATGGCGAAGGTCATCCCGGTTCTTCTTCGGCTAGACAACATTCATCTGACTTGTCTCCTCCGGGCAGGCCTCCTTCTCATGAAGTCCTTGGATATTCACTCACAAAACTTGGATATATTCGGCTCATTCCTCAGACAAATCAGAACCGGCGATTCGAATTTCGAAGATATGTTTTTCCCATTGACAAACGAATTCAACTCCTTCTAGTAAATAGTAGATTTGTGCCGCTGCCGACTCGAGAGCACATTGTTTTATCAACATCCAATGGTGACGTTTTTGCGTTATTGGAGTATAGTGGGTTACTTCGTGGAATATATAGTTCAAATAAACGTCATACCAGAGTAAAAATAAACATGATAAGCGGCGCAGTCGATGTAATGACCACAAGTGAAATGAGCGAATGTCATCTAGGAAAAAGTTACCCAATCTTCCCACGTTGGTTTCGTAAAGAAGTTTCAAATGAAGATTCCCTGCAGCATGTGTATCAATAATTCAATAGGAAAAAGATAAAGTAAATTATAATATTCTTTGCAATCTGTAGTCGGATCATAAGTATATGGAAAGATATAATTGCTAATTTAGTATGGTTATCAAAGTTTCTTTCCTTGTGTCTTTAGATCATTCCCATGAGGTTTCGTCTAGTTAAAAAATTATTAAAAATAATAAAAGGTAGACAAAAAGATCACCGAAAAATTTGTTATTTAAATTTTGACTTAAAAACATACTTAAAATTTTTTTATAATCAAAATATTGCAATTATTCGTGATTTTTGTGTAAAAAGCAAAACCAAAAGAAATTTTTTGACTTTCCGTGATTTTAGTCTTTTAGTACTGTCGCGTAGCATTATCATCCACTGGCAACAACCGGCACAGTTGGGCAAAATCGAATATTATAATTAAAGATAAATTGTAGGTTCTAGAACGCAATTTTGGATTAATTTTAGAGTTTGTTTTTATATATTTTTTTAATTTTCTTTTAATTTACAACTGATCTATGGAATAGATTTTTGAGTGGTTATTGTTCAACATAATATATCAATGCATTTCCTGAACAAATTTTATTCTTTTTTTGTCTATCATTTAGTAAAAAAATTTCCTATCTCAATTTGTTGTGGATTCCATCTGAAGGTGTTTGTACAAACAAAGAATTATTGCTAAGTAATATTATATTTAAACAAAAATTTTGTCATAAAGAAAAGAGTGCAGTATCATTATCGATTATTCGTTTTCAAAGTCACATTATGGCTATAAAATTACCTTCTTTCATCAAAAATGTGTATAAGATTATAAAAAGGTGTCAATAAAAATCATTGCTTGATTTTAGAAACAAACAATTGGAAAATCCTGATAATATAATTTTAGAAGGGTGAAGAGTATAATCCATTTTTGTCTGCCTATTACAGTGGAATGAATATTTAGTGTCTTTCAAACAATTAGTTAAATCTTTACCAAACAATACTAGTTTTCAATGGAAGTTTTAATAATTGAATTTTGATCTAAAACCACACGTTTTCTACAAAATTTTGTATCCACTGGCAGGCGTGATCTGCTTTTAGAACGCTTTCTTAGAATTTCTGAAAATAAAACCCAGAATCTAAAGACTAAATGTGTATAACCACCATAAAATGCTCCTTGCGTGTTATATTATGATTAAAACCAAAACTATGCGTCCTATCAAAAAATTATTAATAAATCTGTCACATTCTTTCATTTTTTTGTCGACTTTGAAATTTCTATAACTCCAATAATTTTCACGGTATTATGTTCCACTTTCCGGGTACTATAAATGGCCCTCAATATAATTTCCAAATGTTGCAAGAATGGTACATAAAATTATGAAAATGATCTAATTTTTTGTATTTCTATCTGATATAGTTGGCTAACGTTACTATTCTCTCCTTTAATATCTTAAAAAAGCCTGCCAAGGGCAAATCAAATATCATAAGTTATTCGAAAGCTATCGTAACTGCAGACTACAAACAGTTTCAACATCCGTTACGGATTCAAGCAAGTAAATCGACATATCTCAGCAATCAAAGTCACTGGATATTTTCTGTGTATACTCTTGAGGTCGAAAATAACTTTACAATAAATTTGAAACATAAATGGCCAGAGTGAAATCGCTCTTTTCACTACAGGTGCTAGCCTACCTGCATCGCAAGGGACAGGACAAGAAATTATAAAAATAAATTTAACAAATTGCAGGAGAGACTCTCTCGACTAAATGTTTATTTATGGGCTTTCAGAACCCACACTAACGGAAAATATTCTCAATTTGTTTCTATGTTCACATTTTTTCTTAACCAGGAACAAAGAGGTATACACCTGCCTGCTCATAAGTTGTTAAGTGATTCCAAACAAATTCTATATTTCGAAAGCTAGCTTCTTCGACCAGGGTGAATAAGACACTCACACAACCTTAAACGCGAGTGAAAGTTAAATAAATAACGATTAAACACTTCATGGCTCGTGAATAAATGCAAGCATAGTAAAATTAAAAATTGCTGTATAAAAGCGAAACAATCAGCTGCGATGTTTGTATCTGAAGATTCTTGGCATCTTAAACGACTCGCCCATATAGAGCCGTCCCCACATGCTTTTCCTACGTAGAAAATTGAAAATGGACTCTTTTATCATCACCGATCTAATGATTTTAATATATCCTATTTTCACAGATCTAGATGCATGGAAACTTGTCTAAAAGACTTATTATAGGATTGCTACGTCATACTATTGGTCCCGTTTTTACCGAGGCGTCGTGAGATACATAAACCTATACGACACATGCCAGAAGTGCAAGGTAGAGCAATCAGAAACACCGGATGAAATGGGACATCGGGTAATCGAAAAACCTTGGTATATGGTTAGCGTGGGTGTTATGGGACAATACACTCCCACCTTGGCCCAACTGAGTTACATACTAGTGTTTCAAGATTTCTTCACCAAGTGAATCGAAATCATCTCGTTTACGAATAACGTTACTGAATTCTGTAATAAAATAGTTGACAATTTGTGTGCGGAATATAACATTTTAAGGAGTAAGGCGCCTAGTTATCACACGCAATCTAATCCGGTTGATAGATGTATTCGCTTTTTGAAGACAATGTTACGCTCATATATTAAGGATACGCAACGTAAGTGGGATATACACCTAAATGCTTTTCGCTTCGTGTATAACACCGCGTGTTATACTTCTGGGAAACCGTCACCGGCTTTTCTTAACTATGGTCGTAACGGCTCACGACCAACAGACGCGACATTACAATTTAAGAACTAGGCCGTGTACTTATCAGGCAACCTTTATTGAGGCTAGTTGTGTCGTCCGGGTTGAGATGGTGTTGGGCACTGATTAGCTTCCACTTCATTTCCTCTAACGCTTGTGGAATGGATTTTTTATCGTTTAGATTGACGCCTACGAGCACTATTATGTATTATACCCAAATCGAACAGATAAAGGGAGGAGGGATTCGAAAACCAGGCCGCGGAATATTCCGCGGATCTTTTACACTACCAAAAGCGAGAAGCCGAAGTCAAGGTGGAGGAGGAGACGACTGAACACAAAGAAATTTTGAATAAATTAATCTCTTCTTGTTAAACTAGTCTAATTTTGTATTATGCGGTTAAAGAACCAAAGTTTAAAATTTATTAGTAATAACTACCGATAATTTGATGCGAAAGAACATTATGGTTGGAAGAGATGAGTACCTAATTTTTTTTACTTTCTTTTAATTTGGTTAGCTCAATGTTTTTCAATTTTTTTGTCCTGTTATTCTGGTTCGATTATCACTGACTCTTCGAGTATCTCTCAGTGCCATAGGATGGTCATGATCTTTGATCACTTGTGATTATTCATAAGCGCCAGGGCTATGATGAATCTTGCTTGGCGATTCTCCGGTCTGGTCGGGGGATGTTGTAACGTGGCGAAATATCAATACCACTTTATCTTCTAGACCGGTCAGGACAGAATCCTAAAAATGTAGAAAAGAACTTTTTTTCTGTACCGTGGTTCTAGAGAGATGCTCGACCAAAAAGGGTCATAAGAATTATAGAACATTTCATCTGGCACCAGAAACTACTTCCCACGGCAGCTCCCCTTTGATAGGGCTCAATGGCATATCCCGCTCTCTGGGTGATCCCGCATGAGATACTCACTGAATTTGTGGGCTCACAAATGGAAAATCCTAGTATAAACGACCGAATATCGCAGAAAACATAATACATCTCATTTCTGAAGTCATCGGGAAAAAAAGAAAAATTCTCTAATTTTTAGAATCTTAAAAACGAATCTGGAAAATGGTAAACATGTTATACTTAGTACGCGATCCCGTTGAGAAATTTCGTTCCTTTTCATAATCTAGTTTGCCGTAGAAAGTCGAAGATTTGGAAGGAAAATGTGTGGCAGATTGGTTACTTTCGATCTCTCGGGCGTGCGCAACAATCTACCTGTCTGGTCACTTGACCTGCTCGAGCTCTCCGGAATTCATTCTGTTTTGATCGCTCCAGAAGGAATAAAGAGTTTCGTTCCCGGCAGTATTATTATTATATTCTGGGTTGAGATCCTCACTGCCCCTGACGCTTAGGTGGCCCATAGTCCTCTTCATAGAGAGAGAGAACCAATACTATGCAAAGTTAATTTTGGATAATAGCGGGGCCAGCGAAACGTTTCTCTGGCCCCGCTATTATCCAAAATTAACTTTGCATGGGTGTATTATTTTCGTCCTAATTTGTTTAAATTGGTGAAACGAACTTCAACCCATGAAAACAAACATCTGTACGAAAAACACCATGACGAGGCCAGCGAAACGTTTCGCTCGTCCCGAAATTATCCAAAATTAACTTCAAATGGGTGTATTATTTTCGTCTTCATTTGTTCAAATTCCTTCAACAAACTTCAACCCCTAAAAACCAACCCCCTGTTTAGCAAACGTCATAACGGATCTAATGAAGCGTAACGCTAGTCCCGACATCATCCAAAATTGACTTTATATGGGTGCATTATTTTCGTCTTAGTTTGCTCAAATTTGTGCAACCAACTTCAATCCCTAAAAATTATCACCTGTGCGTAGAATACCATGCGGGTCCAGCGAAACCTAACGCTAGTCCCGACATTATCTAAAATCAACTTTATATGGGTGCATTATTTTCGTTTTAATTTGTTATAATTTGGACAACCAAAATTAGAATTTGTGCATCACCGGAAGTACCTGATTTCTCAGAAAAACTCTGGCAGGGCCAGCGAAACGTTTCGCTGAAATATCAAGAGAATCTAGAATTCATATTATGATTTCGTTTTACTAGGCCTTACATTCTTATTTATAAGGTTGGGTATTACCCCTCTCTAAAGCTTTCGACGAATGAGGGCGAAGTTACAACGGTAACGTTGATTATTTCGACCAATGATTAACAAGGTCTAACAGTAAGATTACTTACCATGAGTCCAAAGTCTAATACAAAGTCCAAGAATTTGTAAACATTATTCAGTAAACATTGGTTCTTAAGTTACATGTTTAGCTTTTGCATCCGGTCTAGCTAGCGTCAACTCATACTTTTTTAGTATAAATATTTATATAATTTGAGTAATAAGTCTTTGTTAGATTAGAGAGAGTTATTTCCTATTTATATGTCTAACTATTTATACGATTTAATCCAAAATAGATAAACCCACATTTTTGAAAAATATAGGTGTTTTGCTAAAGGAGTAAAATACAAGGTCCCCCACCCTGGTTGACATGTCTAATTGAATTTTCGCGGGCGAATACGTCGTGACTAAATCGCTACCATCACATCCCTCCTTCTAGAAAAAGTCGTCTCAATGCGACAACTTTTAGAAATAGTGGTAGTAAACTAAGGTGTTCAAATTTGTTTACGAAAACATATTTTATTAGTCCAAAAGTACAAAGAAATAAACTAATACTTATTTTGCTGAAATTGGCCATGGTTTACTGGGTGAAATAACATGATAATATTTTTCAACTTTTTATTAGTTCAGTTAAGAGTGAGATTGCTTGTTACAAGCGAATTGTGTCTCTATAAATAATGAAATTCCATCTTTACATTTTTTAAATACCTTGTCAAATCTTGCAGTTAAGAATGTTCGGGCTGATATGGTCGAGTCTATAAAATTAGAGTACTGTTAGACCAGGGGTCTGAGCGTTGTTTCGCTTCAAAAAGAGCAGTAAAAATCTTATGTCCGAGATGTGATAAGATTAATGCTCTTGTTTATGGAGTTGGTGGTTCAGAAATCGAATCAGCTAAAACATTATCTTTTTTCAATTTCTCCTAAAAGAAAAAGACAATAAAGTTTTGTATTTGCAATCATTCGTACTACTAGAGCTCAAATCTTACCATCAACCTGTTATATCAGTCGGAGGGTAGCAACACAAATAAAAGAATGTTTGTTGGCTGTTTATTACCAGGATTAAAACGAGGGAGTTTAGGGACCCTGACCTCGCAAGCAACAATTTTTGGCTGTATCTTTTCTGATCTAGTTTCAAATCAACTATCACCTGTAGTTTTTTCTTTCTCAGTTCATCATGACGTGACATCTGAGGTACTTCATGATGATTTAGCTCGTTTCTGGGTGTTGAAAGAACTCCTAATTAAATTACCTTTAATTGAGGAAGAGTTCAACTGTGGACAGCAATTCATTTCTACCCATAAGAGTTAAAATTCCAGACGTTACATGGTCCGCCTACCATTTAAAAATGGGCATTTAGGTCGCATGAAAGTTCTTCAAACGGAAAACATTAAATATTTTTTACGAACGGCTTATTTACCTCACAATCCTATTATTCGAGCGAACAGTATTAATACTCGTTTCAGTATTGTGTTTAATGCTTCTAGCCCTACTGCTAACAACACAACATTAAACTCACATCTACATGTTGGTCAAAAGTTTCAACAGATCTAATCTCGATTATTATGCGATGGCGAGAGCATTGCTACGTTTATTTAGCGAATGTAGAATATGTTTGCACAAATTTGATCAAATTAAGACGAAAATAATGCACCTATATGAAGCTGATTCTGAATAATATTCAGACTAGCGACACGTTTCGCGAGATCCGAGATGAAGTTTGCTTAACAGGGGGTTGTTTTTAGGGGCTGAAGTTAGTTACACAAATTTTAACAAATTAAGACAAAAATAATACACCCATTTAAAGTTAATTTTGGATAATGAAAGGGCCAGCGTAGGGTTTCGCTGGTCCCGCCATGGTGTTCTCCGAAAAGGGGGCAGTTTTTAGGGGTTAAAGCTTGTTGCACAAATTTGAACAATACATAAACGAAATTATTGCACCCATATAAAGTCGATTTTGGATAATTTCGGGACTAGCTTTACGTTTCGTTAGATACGTTATGACGTTTGCTAAACAGGGGGTTGTTTTTCATGGGTTGAAGTTTGTTGAAGGAATTTGGACAAATGAAGACGAAAATAATACACCCATTTGAAGTTAATTTTGGATAATTTCGGGGCGAGCGAAACATTCTGCTGGCCCCGCCATTGTGTTCTCCGCACAGGGGGTAGTTTTGAGGGGTTGAAATTGGTTACACAAATTTGAACAAATAAAAACGAAAATAATGCACCCATATGAAGTTGAGTTTGGATAATGTCGGGGCCAGCGAAACATTTCGCTGGCCCTGCCACTGTTTTTCTGAAAAATCAGGTACTTCCGGTGATGCACAAATTCTAATTTTGGTTGTGCAAAACGAAGTTAATGCAACCATATAAACTTTATTTTGGATAATGTCGGGGCCAGCGAAACGTTTCGCTGGCCCCGCCATGGTGTTTTCCTCACAGGGATTAGTTTTTAGCGGTTGAAGTTGGTTGCACAAATTTGAAAAAATTAAGACGAAAGTAGTTCACCCATAAAAAGCTTTTTTGAGTACTCAGGTACGTCCGGTGATGCACCAATTCTAATTTTGGTTGTAGAAATTTGAACAAATTCTGCACTAAATATTTGGCGGAAAAAAGTCACATTTGCGTGTATGGTGGGGCCAGCGAACTGATACTCCCAAGCCACAGTTTCTCTCCCTTGCAGTTACATGTGGAAAATCCGATCGGACCTAGATTGGAACTCGGAAACATCAAATTTTTTCTTTATAAAAAAACATGCTATTGAAAGTTTTTATTTTTGTAAACTACTAGTTTCTAAAAGGCCAGTTCTATATGGTAAGTTCTATGTAGCACTATACTTTATAGGTTAGTTCTATAGGGTTCATCAAGGCTAGAGGTCTTGAGTGGACCCTAATAATTATTAAAGGTCACAGTTTGGATTCGGACCTTAACAGTTTAGTAAGCTGGGGTTCGGATCAGGCCTTTAATAACTTCAAAGGTATCAAATGGAAATCTAATTAACTAGTTTCTTTAGAAGACATCGTATTGACGGACAATCGCTATAGACCGAACCGAAGTAAAAACCATTGCTTTTCAATAATTAGGTCCAAAAACGTCGAATTTCTATGAAATCGGCGATCGAGAGATTTTATATAAAACTAATACCTTCCATTATTGTCATAATTATAATGATCAAATAAACTTGTTTTAATAGTATCCTTATCTGCGAAGGACAATTTTGTCACTAATCACTTTGTTATCTCATGTACGTGTGAGAAATGAGCTACTCATTTACATCTTTGTACTTTGATGATACAATGGAATATTCCTCACATACGCTTGTCAACCAAATTATTAATCAGTTTTTTTATACTTCTGCGAAGATGAGGATCGTCTATATTTATGTCTTCACTTTGGCGGTCATCCTTAATTCTTTGGGTAAACATAATAATTTAATATACTAATCTATATTTCTCATTATATTTTATGTAACAAATGCATAAATATGGATATTTCACAGGCTTGTGGATCGATTCTGAAGTCATCCTTTCCAGCTTATAGTCATATAATAGCCACTCGTACATTTACAATGTAAAAACTAGAGTTTTGTCTCTTTAGAGTATAATTTTTTCATGACGTTTTTGAAATAACAAATCTTTATGCTCTTCTCCTCAATGCAAAACAAACGATGTCGGGATCCCACAAATGGTTTCATTTCGTTACCACATGTGAGAGTTTCTTTCTAAGTCTTATTCCAATACCTGCCACTAGCCCTGTAATAGTACATTGTTTTAAAAGTTTATGACATCAAAAATTATCAAGTCATAAATTACATGGTCATTTCACCTAAGAAGAAAAATGAAGTTAAATTGTTATGCTTGTAAAATTTCACGCTGTTCAAATTCTGGGTCCTTATACCTTCCTAGTTTTTTTTTAATGATAAAACTTATCACGGATGAATTATAGCTTAATTTTGGCAAATGAAAATAAAGAACTAAACAGAACAACCTTCGTTTATTTTTCAACAAAACGAAATAAACGAATAAAATCAATATTGTGTTTAAAGCATTGTCACTATTTCTAATGAAATAAAGAAGTTGCATTTTTAATTTATTTAATCATAAAACTAAGTTTAAATAATAACAAAAAAACAATCCTAATGTAAACTACGGTTACGATTATAGTGAATGCGGCGAATTTTCAAACGGTGTGAAGTTCTTTTTTCTCAATCACGGAAACGTTCAGACCGACGTCATTAACACTTTCATGAGGTGCGTTTCGCTAGCATCTCCAGAACGGAATTTCAGTTTTTCATGCCATAATTTTGGGCTTTTTTTGGGCTTTTTTGGGCTCTTAAAAAGTGCAAAAATTATATATTTAAAACAACTTCTATCTTTTAAGAACTACCCTTAAAATTAAATATGCACCTAAACTAAATTTAAGTACATTATAATTTTGGGCTTTCTTTGGGCTATTCGTGGACACCAATACCGATTTTTGCGCTCACTTATTTGTCTCAAAAAACCGGACTTTCAGCTGGAGGTGTTGACCAAATGAAACGAACCAAGTCTCACCTTTAATCAATTAAGGCACTACCTCTATCACATTTAGCAAAGCAAGTCTCACCTTTCATGAATTGAAGCGGTAAAAAAATTCAAATTACCAATATATAACCAATACATTTAGATTTCTAGGACCCTAGTTGATATATCCACCTTCAGAGTAACAGTTCACCAACCCTAGAAACCAACCAACTAAACTGTAAATGTATCTTATAAAGTTAAGACTTGGTTTGTTCAATGTTGTAGGGGTAGTTTAGCGGTTTTATTTAAAGGTATCTGAGACCGGTTTCATAAAATTTGATAGAGGCGTTTCCTATTGGTTGTGGAATGTTACTGTGAATGTGAACTATTAATCAAAATCAATTAATACTCCAATAAAAGCGCAATACAAAATTTCAAAATCTAGTATCTGTAGATTTTTAAGTCTTACCTTTCAGAACTATTGGTCTCTAGATAATTAAAAACTTTTAAAACAAATGTACAATATTTTTGGGCAAAATCTAATGGATGTTGAAAAATAGCTATATAGAACAAACAAATTAATGATGCCAGCATTTTCTATAATTCTGAATCAGCAAAAAAAAAATCACAGGAACATTGGACTCTTTTGGGCATGATAAAGTTAGCTGATAAGTTTGAGTGGTTGTATTTCTTTAAAAAAAGCTATGCTCAACTTGAATTTTTTCTATTTTCAAGTATCACGACAAGCTAATCTTTCAACCAATTTGGCATCAAATTCATGAGGTCGAGAAAAGAGGCGACATCTGGGTCACTCTTTCAACGAAAGTTTCATTTTCACCTAATAAAGGTGTATTTCCAACCAAACAGTGGAAGCTAAACAAATTAGTAACCAATTTCCCATAAAATAGTAATTACTAAATTTTTAATCAATACCTAGTGGGCACAAAATTTGGAGACGTCTTTACGACATCGTTACGACATCTTTACGACATCTTTAGTTGGCATATTGGAAATCGTAAATGCACAACGTAAATGCAAAAAGGACTAAGTGCATTGAACAGTATTTTTGTATTGCTAATTCATTATTTATGTCATTTGTTAGCATTAAAAATAGTCCCTATAGAAATTGCGGAAACGCTTTTTTATGTTAAAAAAAGTTTGTAAGCAGAAAACTCAATAAAAATTTAGCTTACGTAATTCGATAAAATGCAATAAACTTCTGCATAATGAAATTCATTAAATTCAAGAACTGTAAGACATTTGAAAAAAAAAAATCAGTTAAGTGGTACGGAGTGCCGAGAGCGCGCGCCTTCTCTTTTCCCGAGATCATTGATGACTCAAAAGAGCATAATGGAAGCAGGATGGAGTACGGGAACATATTACGATAGTTGTTTGAAAGATACATGAGCTATTCTAACGGTACTTTGGCAAACTAAAGAATAATTATAATTATGATCCGAAAGCGGCATGGAGTGCCATCGGCCAGTGCCCGGGGATTCGAAAATATTCAAATTTCTACCAAGCACTTCAACTTTCAACCAACAAGTTAAATTTTTAATGAAGAATTTTATAGTTTGTGTTTGACACAGAGGAAGGTGAATATGGAATGAAAAATTGAATATCTTAATTTCCAAATTAAAATTGTGAAATTGATCAGATGTCGAAATAATTCTTGAGTTTTCATTTCGCATACTTACGAGATTTAAATAGTGCCCTCATATTACTTTGGTGAAGCTAAAAATGTTCCAAAATCATCTTTAATTACAAACTTCTATGTAACAAGTGTAACATTCTTATAAGTATCTTGCAAATAATATTTATGTATGGAAAGCCCTGAATAAGTTCAAATATTTTTACGAAACATTTGATAGCTTTCCACTATCGAATTAACAGATAATTTCTTCTAATCTTTAGTGATTTGTTTTTATTTAAATTTGGCAGTATAGTTTTACCATTATTTAGTCAAATAGCACCAATTCAGGGCGAAAGATTGCAAAAATGACTTAAAACTAATTTCAGTTCTCAATACCAAATTTTTTTCTTATAAAAAAACCTGATATGGAGATTTTTTATTATTGTCAACTACTAACTTCTATAGTAGGTGAGGTATAAAATTTCCCGCCTTCCTTTAAAGTTTAAGTTGTGAGGAGAAAAATAAAGAGAGTGTTTTTCAAAAGTACGTACTTTTTAAAGTAACTTTCTTAAAAATTGAGGTTTTAAATTAAAAAATGACCTTTTCTAGTTAAAAATTAATATATTTCGTTCTAAATTCTTTCTTCTGATAGAAAGTGATTCTCCTTGTTTCAAAACATATGCAGAAACCGCTCTTTCATTCGTTTTAAATCATGTTTGTAAAATTCTCTAAAATAATTTAAGGGACTTTTATGGATTGAATTCGCTTCTAAGGAATTCTTCAAGATAAGGGGTTCTGAGTGGATACTAGTTACTATTCGGGATCACAGTATGGACTTGGACTTTAACATTTTAAAAGTTTTGAAACCCAACAAGAACCTTTAGGAATAAGAAAGGTCCGATTCAGGACGGGGAACTTTAAGAACTGATGGGGCCTTCTTGAGGAACCCTTCAAACTGCGGGCCACCTAACCGATTTCAATCCCTGATCACTTGATCAATTATTTTTTGTTAGAAGAAAAGTTTGGCTAAATCGAAACCTTTGATACTGTTAGTTTTTTTTTCCTTTTGGATTAGAATAATTTATTTCATTAAGACACTGCACAATAAAGCATGTACACATGTACAAGAATTGAGTAAAAATTTACACATCAACAAAAAATAAATTATTATTTAAAGTGTATAGTTCAGTAGCCCATTAATAATTGTAAATTCAGTTCTCGTATTTTTATTTCTAATTTAAAGAATTTTTTTTTAAATTAATGTAATGAAACTAATTATAATAAATAATAATGTTCAAATGGTATCATAATAATGAACTTGAGTAATAAAGTAAGGCTTTAAAAAATATTTTAAACTTTCTAGAATGTCTAATAATAGAAAATTTGATCTAATAGTTTCTATTTTGATCAAATTAAATTTGTATGTTTTCCTAATGTTTGTTTTTAATTCAGCCCAATCTGAGGATGCTATTAATACGCGTATAGAAAGGCCTTTTTGTCTTAAATAGCAAACAACTTCATGCTTGGGGAATTTATCATTTATATGCTCTACTTTTCTAGTGATCTTAACATACCAATGCTCTACTATGTATTATTATTAAGGTGCGAATTTTTAAAGATAAAACGTTATATTCTAAGCAAACACAGATATCCCTAGCATGCGCAGTAGTAATTCTTGTGTATTTTTTAATTGACACATGACCTTACATAACCTAAAAATACATAGGAATAACTAATGCGCATGCTAAAGATATCCCCGTTCTGCTACCACTGACTGAGACTAGGGCATAAGCTATCTCTCTCGCACAGCAACGTGATTGGGATTTTCACTTTTCCTCCATAAATAGCTATTTTTTCCGCCTACATGTAAACTATCTAACCTTTATTTAAAGGGGAGCAGTAAACAGCCAATCAGATTCCGACGCGAGAGAGATAGCTTATCTCTATAACTCATAGTCTTTCTCTCTTATTTTGCCAACAACTCTGACATTGGTTTCCTCCAGTTATATATGCGCTGAGATTTCTAATGTTAAGTATTTCAAGTTGTGACGTCAGCTGGCAAGATGTCCTTACAATGAGGGCCAAGCAATATTACAAATCACAGATGATAAAACTTAATTTAGTTAATAACCTAGAAAAAAATTATTCTTTATAGTCAGAAAAAAATATCAATTTTATTATCAAATTTAATAGTTTTAGAAATATAAAAATAATATCTGAATACACTTATCGTGAGAAATAATTATTTTAAAGTTATTATAAAGATAAACTTTCGTACCATGTATTTGTATTATTGTTTGACCCTCAGCGTGCAGACATCTTGGATATACACACCACCTAATTTAAAATACCTAATGGCTCAATTTTACAAAATACGAACAACGCACCTTCTAAACTTAAATGACCATGACGTACAATTAGCGAAGCTGTCAAAATAATAAACAGTGCATTTAGGCGTGGCTATTTTAAATATTAAAAAGTATTTGAGAAGTTACGAACGAGAAGATTATGCGTCGAATGTGTTTTTCATTTCGTACCTCAAGAAGCGGACATATGGTACCCAAAGTAATACGTACTTCGTACCCTAAGTGATGGACACTTTGTACCCCAAGTGATTGGGAATCTTTACCCTACATTACGGTGCAGCTTTCACACAATAAGGGTACTTTTTGTTGCAAGTATATGGTACCCTGATATTGGTGCTTCATTAACACTTTGTTTTTTCTGAGTTTTCATACGCTTGTCAACCAAATTATTTACTGAACTATAAATAAGTTTTTTCTCTAATTCTGAAAAGATGAGGATAGCTCATATTTATGTTTTCACTTTGGCGGTCATCATTAATTCTTTCGATCGTTATAGTAATTTATTATACTTATTTATAGTTCTTATTATATTTTATAAGGCATATGCATGAACACATTCTTATTGCAAATATCGCGCTTGGCAATTCGTGTCCACTCAAAAAACTACATCCAGATAGTTTGTTATGGATCTTTTAGAAAAGCAAAATTGCATATTCTTAAAAATGATCCAACTTTAGAACTTTTGCCTAGTTAAAAGATTGTATAATAACAGTTTGAAAAAGCATATATTTTTAATCCAGTAGAAAATTTGATTGATATTTCTTAACCTATTAGATATTTTCCTATCCGTTTTTAAAAAATTTTGAAAATGTCGACAAGCGTAAAACTTTATGAAGTTTAATCGCATTTGAAAATGTTATAAGGATAATTTTCAAATTTAAAAGTTAGTGTAACTACAACATTCGGGTTACCATACATACATACAGATATACATACAGACATACATACATACAGACATACAGACAGACATATATACAGAAATATAGACAGAAACCGATAAAATGTCTTGATTTTCGGATTCTGTGAGTGCCGAAACGAAACGATCCATTAAAAACCAGAAATAGAAAATTTAGATGGTTACATTACTCTCTCATGAATAATAATATAAAAAGTTATTTCGAGTAGAAAAAAGTAAAAAAAAACATTATCCATATCCATAACAATTTATTTAATAATTGCAATTACATTATTTCCGATAAGGCTAATATAAAAGGCGTGATTGAATTATTTGAAAGAATTTGCTATATTTAAAAGTTTCGTATTATTGAGTTTCTGGTATTGCAGAAGATCGTTTATGGTAACTAAAGTTATTGAAGCATTTATACACTCGCCCTTAACCAAACGTATATGTTTATTTAACCTTAGAAAGTATACAGTAAGGTGTTATTATATTTAAGAATTTTTTTGCGTTACTTTCGTTAGAGCATCGGCAAGATGCTTTCTGCAAATAAACACTGCATACAGGTAAGGATATTAGAAAAAAAATGCATCAATAAAAAAGAAATCTTCTATTTCTGCTTACAGAATGTAGTTCGCCGTCCCCAGAGAATCCTAATAGTGAACGTATTCCTGGTCCTTCTTCATCCTCTGCTGAAAATCTATTGCTTCTTGCAGAATGCAGTTTACAGATCGAAGGGAATCCTAATAGCGAACACAATCCTGTTCGTGCCAGGTCAAGGTCTCCTGGCGGTACAACTACTTCTATTACAGTACTTGGTTATTCACTTAGACAACTAGGATATATTCGGCTAACTCGCCGCACAAATAAGAACCTCCAATTCGAATTTCGAAGATATTATTTTCCTGTCGATAAACAACTTAGACTGCGGGTGGAACAGAGGAGAGTAATCCCGTTGCCAACCCAAGAGCAGATTGTATTATCATTATCCAATGGTGAAGTTTTTGCAATACTAGAGCATACTGGGCTACTTCGTGGAATAAATAGGGGAGATAAACATCGCCCGAGAGTAAAAATAAACATGATAACCGGCGCAGTTGATAATTTAACCAGAGATGAAATACGGGATTGTCCAGTAGGGAAGAATTACCCAATTTTTCCACAAAACTTTATTAAAAATTTTGCAAATTACGACTCTCTACAGTTCGTATGGAATCGTCATAGCGAACCTCAGATGCCTCTTCTTCATTCCACGACTAGGACTTTTCTGAGCAGGCCTCATTCTGATCAAATACTAGGATGTGCAACAGGACAACTTGGTTATGTTCGGCTTATTCCTTGCACAAATCGAAACCAGCGATTTGAATTTCGAAGATACATTTTTCCTACCGAAGGAAAAATTCGAATTAGAAAAGATAAATTGAACTACGCGTTAGATCCAAACCAAGAATATACGGTATTATCAACATCCGATGGTGATGTTTTTGCAATAATGGATTATAATGACACTCTTCGTGCAATATATAGGACAGATAAAAATAAATCGCGAATAAAAATAAACATGATTAGCGGCGAAATTATGAATTTGACCCCAGATGAAGTTAAGAATTGTCCAGTGGGCAAGAATCAGCCAATATTTCCAAACAATTTTTTAAAAGCTTTTGAAAATTACGATTCACTCCAGTCCCTATGGAATCCTCATTGCAAAGGTCATCAAAGTTCTCCTTCCGCCAAACAAAATTCCCTTGTCCAGTCCCCTCCGGGCAGGCCTCCTTCTCATGATGTACTTGGGTATTCTCTTGAAAAACTTGGATACATTCGACTCATTCCTCAGACAAATCTGAACCAACGATTTGAATTTCGAAGATACGTTTTTCCTGCGAATGAACCAATTCGATTGCTATTAAGATTTGGTCTCTATGTGCCCTTGCCCGCTCTAGAATATATTGTATTATCAACATCCAATGGTGATGTTTTTGCAATACTGGAGTATACTGGACTTCTTCGTGGAATATATACGACCAATAAGAATCGTTCGAGAATAAAAATAAACATGATAAGCGGTAAACTTGAATTAATGACCGCAACTGAAATCAAGGAATGTCGTTTAGGCGAAAAATACCCGATATTTCCACGATGGTTTCATAAAGAAGTTTCAACTGAAGATTCTTTACAGCATGTGTATCATTAATTCAATAGAAAAACAAGAGAAACAAAAATATAATATTCTTTGTAATCCTTAGCCGCAATCAAAATTATATAAGGAGATATAAAAGCTAATTGATTATGGTTACAAAGGTTTCTTCCTGGTATCTTTTGTTAATACCCATAAGGTGTTGTCTGGTTCAAAAAATATTAAAAAATACTAAGAGAAGAAACAGAAATCAAACAAAAATTTTGGATTCAATTTTTGACTCAAAACAAACTAAACATTTTTGTTAATCGACTGATTCCTTTTTTTTTAATTTCCGTTTGAATTAAAAACTGAGAAGTGAAAGGGATTTTTGAATGGTTACCGTTTAAAATTGTATGGAAATCCTGAAAAAATGCTAATCTCGCCTTTTTCGTCTATGATTTAGTAATCAACATTTCTATTTTTAATTTGTTTTAGCTTCATTGTGAAAGGTTTTGTACTAACACAATTAATTTTTAAGTAATATAATATGTAATAAGAACTTATAACCTCAAATAAATTGTATTATTGTCGATTATTAGTTTTCAAAGTAACATGATGACTGTAAAATTGCTTTCTATCATCAAAAATTGGTAGTAGATTATAAAAACGTGTAAATTGACATGATTGTTTATTTTTATAAACAAGCAATTGGAAAATTCTGATAATATAATTTCAAGAATGTTAAGAGAAAAACGATTTTTGCGTGCATAAAGATCTCCCTATTATTGTTTTATTTATAATTTATATAATTTGTTTATAAACTAATTTTCATGAAAAATTTCCGGCTGAAACAAATGAAATAAATATCTGCTGACGCTGTTCAACTTACAAAGTAGTTTTATTCGCATCAAAAATGTTATATTTTTAATTCAAAATTCAATACTTTAACTTTCATCTCACAAACATTAATTTTTAAATAGGAAAAAAATTGTCCACAAAATATTTTACTCTTCTGCCAATAAAATAAATATTTAGTTAATCAGTTGGACTTTTAAAAAATTAGTCAAATCTTTACCAAAATATATTAATATAATTTTCGATGGAAGTTTTAAGATTTGAATTTTTATCTAAAGCCACACATTCTCTACATCATTTTTATCACTTTGCAGGTGTGACGTGGCTTTGGAACGTGTTCTTAAAATTTATAAAAATAAAACCAGAAGCTAACGACTAAATGTCGACAATGACCATAAAATGCTTCTATTGTATAACAAGTGAAACCAAAACTATGCCGCCTATCAACAAATTAATAATAAATTTTTCAGTATGTTTTGTTTAAGCAACTTCAAGTATTTTTTCAGAAATTTTATTTTTTAAATTATAATGTGAATTTTTACGATGAAAAGACAAACTAAATATCATATCAGAAAATTATATCTAAAAATTTGTATCTCTTTTTTGGTGGATAATTTGTGTAGAATAATCCTTATTCGTATCTTACATGGTTTGACCGTAAAATTGAATTTTTCATTTTCCATAATGTTTTTTGGCATGAAAATTATCATTTAAAATTTTTTAAGAACATTCAAAAAGCTGTTCTGCTAATCTCGCAAATCTTTTTAAAAGCAACGTTTTTTCGAAAGATATCGTACCTACAGACCACAGACAATTTTAGATATTTTATCAAGCAAATAGAAATTAATAAAGTTAATTAGGCTGAACAAAAATATTATGCATTTTTAAAATATAAAGGCATTATATACACAGAATTTTTTATTAAAATGTTTGAGAATCATTTTTAATAGCAACCGAAGACCAACAAATAATAATATTTAATAGTTTATATCGTTACAATATGCACATCAAAGCCTAATTATGTGGCCTTAGTACTCATCAGGTGAAGTTTTACCGAAGTGTAAACAGCATAATTTTGGTAGCATTGAAAATGGCGAATAACGTACGAAAAAACGTATTTTCGACAAATTTTACTTTTCTTTTTGAATTAAAAATAAAGTAATACTGAAAGCTATAAATTGATTTTTAAACTTACGGGGAGTATAATTTATTTGCAAAATATCGAGGATGAGGAATTGAAACGTTACTCGATGAAGACTCGTATCAAACTCAAAAAGAGCCTGCAGAATGATTGGTAGTTAAGTGATCAACTACCTCTAGACGCATACATGCATTGGGAATGTAATCAAGAAAATTAGGTGGCGTACGAATTGAAGCCAAGTGACGTGTGAAGGAGATTTTTACTTGTGAACAGCTACTCCAAAGGCAAAACCGGAAACAGTTTCTGCATCATATTGTCACTGGCGATAAGAAGTGGATACGCTATGATAACCCTAAGCGTAGAAAATCGTGGATTAACTATCACGAGCGACCTTTATCGAAAGCAATTAATGTGATTAAGTTGAGCATTAATGAAACAATGGCCACAATACGAAGAGAGGCACGATAAGGTTATTATTACGTGACAACGCTCGAACCCACATTAGAAAACATGTAAAGACCATGCTGGGTCAACTTCTATAGGGAATAACGGAAACGTCGCGTAAATATCTTCTTTTTTATTATAAAGCTTTGCACAGTTACCAGATTCTACTTTAACCAGCTTTATTTATTAGAACAATAAAATACACAAAAGCTTCATATACATGTACGCGTGCCCTAGCCATGGATGCTGCTTAATCCGAGACAGGTCAAAATTCCTAATTAAATTTAGATTATGGTTTATTAATAACAGTTCGTATTGAATTTAAAACCTGACTTGCTAAAGCGACTAGTGTATTATTCACGTTTATAATTTTCTGTCAATGCAGACAATAACCAAACCTTAATTGATCTGAAGAAGATCGACGAGAAAGATAACCGTACGAGAAGATTATTACATAAAACTGCGGAAATAATGGCCAATCGTGTCTCATTAATATGCGCTTAAATGGTGCACGAAAAACATATTTTAGGTCTTGAAGGAAATAAAGAATAAATTAACGAGCATATTAATCAAAACTCAACTTCCTATAAAACTTACTGGTTAAAAATCTTCCACATAAGGGCTACAGATTTTGATTCAGAGTTTCAACATCTAATGTACGCAAGTTCAATGGGAATGTCCAAAAAATGGTGGAGTTTAGTAGAGAAGGAAGGGGACTATTTTGAATCATTTAAAAAAAGTTCATTAAACTCTTCTGGAACAAAAATTGTCCCAGAAAAATTGCAAGTTTCTTCGAAAATGTTAAAGATTTAATTTTCCCACCTCCTGAATTGGAAAGAGTTTAGCAACTATCCAGACATTTTAATGAAGATGTGAAAAATGCCATTCTTATAAGAAATATAAAAAACCACTCAGATGTTTTAGATGTGCTTGAAGCTTTCGATCGAGCAGGTGGTTTCAACCGAAATGATTATTACGCGAGATGTACTGGTCGATCTAGCAATCCAATGAAACCATGGCTTGCTCATAAAAATGCAAGCCGCTGAAGTCCAACAGGCGAAGGCTGCGCTCCACAGGACACACGGAATAGCTCTACGAGCTGTGAGAAACCGAAAGGTGACAGCGGGGCCCGGGCTGGAAATGCAAACCAGAGCCAACAAGAACTGGATGAAAATCCGCATGATCTTATCGAAGCATATATTCAGATTCATTTCCAAATATCCAGAATGAATAGAGCAACTATTCGGTACAATTTTCCAGTACCGTAGGATAAATTCAAAAATGTATTTAATTTGTTATAAAGTTATAAACAAATACACGGTTTGTCTAAAAAATCCAGTTTAAGCTTATACTCAACTGGAAAAATCCAGTTCCAGCTCGCACTCAACCAGAAAAATCCAGCTCGTGCTCGTAGTCTGATTCATGGCTTCGCCTTCGTGTGGGCCCTGCCCCATTCCGAGTAGCAGAGAACCCGGACAACTGTACCATTTAAGCTGTAGCAAGTAAGCGAGCAACTTAGATTCTATAATATATGTATGTATAATATATGTATAATATATGTGTATGTATGTTTTTTTTCCTTTTTCATTCTTTTGTCTTCTTTTGTTCTTATTTTTTTTTCTTACTAAGTATTCTTGGACATTTCAATCATGGAGTTTCTTAAACTGAAAAATGAGGAATTGAGCAGTGTCCTGATAACCTCTAGTTCTAAAACTGTAGAAGTTGGATTGAATAATCTACAGGAAAAGTACAATCTTCCTGCGAATTCGAGAGAATTACCTCGTGTCAAACTTTCTCGATATTTCAAGCAAGCATTCACGAAAAAAAGGGAAAAAGGTATAGGTGATCAGAGGGCGCAAGATGAAAAGTTTCTCCTGCAAAATAAAACTTAGTTGAATTCGGAATTCTCTTTATCAGAGACATCCTCATCCACTCTTTGTGGAACAAAGAGTTTTGATGAATGCTCTGATAAAACGAAAAAAAGGAGAATTGAGGCAGTTAAACAGTCCTTATCAGGAGGTGAAAGAGCAGAAAATAAAGCAGAGTTCACACTAGGGTTGCAAGTCTTGCATCATTTGATTCGCCAGATGCAATACGCATTGAGCGTCGGTTATCGATTACCAATTGATGTGTGGGCTTGCAAACATAGGGAGCAACAGGAGGTTCAAAATTCAAGAAAGGAGTATGTTAAGAAAGAAATCCGTGAGCGACTTGTATTGATAGTGGATACTCCGAAACCAGGTGCTCGTTCTTCCAACGATGTGAATACTGCCAGAAAATTCTTCGAAAATTATATCATTATTTCCGAAATCACAGGTTTTAACGAAGAAATCCTGAAGTGTAATCACATAGTCTCACAAGTCCTAGCATCTGGTAGAGCCATTGACCCCAAAAAATTTCACGAACATGTTCCT
Organism: Belonocnema kinseyi; assembly: GCF_010883055.1. Classification (NCBI taxonomy): domain Eukaryota; kingdom Metazoa; phylum Arthropoda; class Insecta; order Hymenoptera; family Cynipidae; genus Belonocnema; species Belonocnema kinseyi. The sequence goes on from NC_046658.1 coordinate 153,921,849, forward strand.
AAAACGGCAAACCTGTAAGTTCAGAAACACAATTTATATTTTATTCCTATACCACTACACAAATTTTTGATCCATGGAGCCAAAATAATAGACTCCTTCGTCATTCCCTAACTTTATTCGAAGATCAGTCATGAACAATTAAATACATCCAAAGAACGGAGTTTGTGTGACGAAAAATAGCAGAATAATGCAATTGTTAACTAAGATCATTTGAACAATAGAGAATTGTTATTATATGAGCAGATATGATAACTGAGTATCAAATTGTTTTCTTTATTTGCTTATAATAATGATTGTTTATTCATGAATCCTTACGGTTATGACACGAAAATTATTTTTGTTGATCAATTGAGGAAATTCAGTAATAATCAAGAGACCATACACCGGAAAACCATATGAAACCATTTTCATCCCCTTATTTGTTTATAACAAATTAAATACGTTTTTTAATTTATCCTACGCTACTGAAAAATTGTACTGGATAGTTCTTCTATTCATTCTGGGTATTTTTGAATGAATCGGATGAAAACTGTAGTCAGAAAATCAATTTGTCCAGAGTCGTGATTAAAAATACAAACAGGTCCTATAAAAAGTCACCTTTAGAAAATAAGCATGCTCGTTTACTCGAATCTGTCGTGGATGAGAATGAATCAGAAGCGAAAAACTAATTTTTAAATGACCATTGTTATAAGAAATACCTTCGGCAAACGGATGTTCTCCTTTAAAATTCGCAATGTGGCAGTTTCAAGAAGGCATAGAAAATTTCTAGTAAAAAGATTGAAACTGTGATTTTCTACATATATCTAGTGAACTGTTAACGATAAGAAAGAAAGTGAAACATTTTTAGATTTGCTATCCAAAGAACATAATTATTGCAGATGAGCAAAATTATAATACAGAAACAATAAATACCATGAAGATAAATAATATAAACATTCTGTAAAAATTTAAGACAAGTGAACCTCGAAAACGAAAATTTTCAACTTAAGTCCAGAAGTAAAGTCTTTCTCGCGGCCAGAGGCAAGACTTACAAAAACGTCTTAGCTATATCTTTAATATATGTGAAATTTGGTTATAAACGTTACTTAGATCACAGATTTTGTTTTTAAATACAATCCCTTGACATCATAATAATTTTCAACCCAAAATGTGGCTGAAGTTAGCTACAAATGCGAAATTATGTTTTTCTATGCAGAGTATGACAGTACAATCAGAGTAAAAACATATTTCCCCAAGAATTTGATTGATTAAAAATTTTTCGTATTTTTCATGTAGATTTTTGTATTTTGCGAAAAATACTTTATTGTAATTAAAGTTATTATAGCTCTTATGCACTCGTCTTCTGCAAAAAGTATATGTTCATTTAACCCGAAAAGTATACGGTAGGGCGTTATTATATATAAGAATTATTTCGCGTTACTTTAGTTGGACTTCTATTAAAATACTTGGATATTCACTTGGACAACTTCGATATATTCGTTTTATTGCCCGCCCCAATGAGAGCCTTTAATTCAAATTTTGAAAGCATTGCTTTCCTGTCGGTTAATTAATCAGACTGCGAGCAGACAAGAATAGACTGGCGCCAATACCAATTCAAGAGCAGATTTTATTATCACTATCCAGTGGTGATGATTTTGGAATACTGGAATATAGTGGGATTCATCGTGCAATACATGCGAGAAATACGAGTCATTCATGAATGAAAATGAACATGGTATGCAGCGTGGTTGATAATTTAACCCAAGATGAAATAAGGGATTGTCCAGTAGGCAAAAATTACCCAATCTTTCCACGAAATTTCATTAAAACTTTTGTGAATGATAACTCCCTACAGTCCGTCTGGAATCGCCATAGCAAACCTCAGGTGCCTCTTCTTCGTTCCAGGATTAGAACTCTTGGGCAGGCCTTCTTCTTATTAAGTACTAGGTTGTGCATCAGAAGAACTCTCTTTCATCACGACAACGCCCGAGTTCACACATGCTTTGTTTCAATGGCTAAAATTGAAGAACTAAAATTCGAATTGGTCGGACACCCACCGTATTCACCAGATTTAGCCCCCAGTGACTTTTTCTTATTTCCAAACTTG
>NC_046658.1:153924034-153936495 GCF_010883055.1 Belonocnema kinseyi
AGCTCCAAGGAGATTATGTTGAAAAATAAAAAAAAATTTACCCAAAAAAAATTGTTTTTATACTTCATTCTAAGGACTTATTGAACTACCCTCGTATCTTTAGCTTATTTCTATCACAGTTCGGAACCAGCGATTTGAATTTCGAAGATAAGTTTTTCCTTCCGAAGGAAAAACTTGAATTCGAATAGAACACTTGACCTACTCGCTAGAGCCAAACCATAAATATATGGTGTTATCAACATCCGATGGTGAAGTCTTTTCAATAATGGATAAAAGTGTCACTCTTCGCGCAATGTACAGGACAGATAACAGACATTCAAAAATAAATATGAGAAGCGGTGAAGTTATTAATTTGACCCTAGATGAAATTAGGAATTGTACAGTAGGCGACCGATTTTCTCTGGGCAGGCCTCCTTCTCAAGAAATACTTGGATATTCACTCATCAAACTGGGATATACTCGGCTCATTCCTCAGACAAATCAGAACCGGCGATTCGAATTTCTAAGATATGTTTTTCCTATTGAGAAACCAATTCAACGCCTGCTATTAAATAATAGATTTGTGACGATGGCAACACAAGAGCACATTTTTTATCAACATCCAATGGTGACGCTTTAGCATCATTGCAGTACAGTGGCATACTTCGTGGAATATATAGTTAAAAAAGCCTTATACGAGAATAAAAATAAACATGATAAGCGGTGCAGTTGACAAAATAGATGCAATTGAAATGAGGAAATGTCATGTAGGCGAAACTCACCCAATCTTTTACTTTGGTTTCATAAAGAAGTTTCAAATAAATATTCTCTACAGTCTGTGTTTCATTAACTCAATAGAAAAAGATAAACCAAAATCTAATATTTTTTGCGATCTGTGGACCAATTGTAATTAAATTAAAAGATATAAACGCTAATTTAATATGGTTATTAAGTTTTCTTTCCGTTTGTCTTCCGCTAGTCCCCATAAGATTTTGTATTGTTAAAAAAATATAAAAAATGATAAAATTTAAATAGAAAAATCACCTAGAAATCTTTGATTTAATTTTGACCCTAAAAATGTACCTAAAATTTTTTTATAATCGAAATATTTTGACTGTTTATGATTTTTGTGCCTGAAGCAAAATTAAAAGACATTTTTTGACATTCGGAAATTTCAGTTTTGTGGTACAGTCGTGTAGCATTATTGTCTATTCGCAACAACCGCACACAGTAGGGTGCCCAAAAGGCATCCGATAAAATTCATAGTGGCCATGATGTGTAGAAAAGGCTGTTTTGTCGCCATTTTTGGGACTTATTTTTATTTGATGGAATCCCGATGCGAGATAAAATACAGAGAAATACTAGACTCCTCCTAATTGGTCTAGATTTTCCCTTATATTTGGTAAAGTGTAAGAGTCACCGATAGTTTTTTTTGTTCAACTTCCTAAAATCTAACACCATTCTCTACCGCTAATTTCCCTATGTATCAACCTTTTTTTAAAAAGATACATACAGGTGTATTGCATGAAGATTGGGATGGTTTAATTATACCATTATCGAGTAACTCATTGATTTGGCGAGTAAATTCTCCTTTGAGAATCAGAGGAAAGCGGTATTGATGTGAAGTGATATGAATATCGTCTTTTGTAGGGATATGGTATTCGAGGACGTTTGTAGCTTCAAGTCGTTCATCAGGGATGTGAAAGCAATCGACATTTCTTTAAATAAGAATTTAAGGTATCCAAATGAGCTTAAAATCAAATTTAAAATCCTATATAATGTTCAATAATCGAGTTAATGTGAATAATTCCTGAAAACAAAATCGAGAATATAACAAACAAATTTGGACAAAGACCATAAAATTTTTCCATCGCGATCTGAAGAAAACATCTTCCCCCTAAAAAAGAAAAAAAACCCTCTTCCTCCTAAAAAAGAAAAGAAAAATCTTTCCTCCTTCTGTCCAGAAATAAAAAAGAGGAAAGAAAAATGAGAAGGGAACCAACCAAAACTCCTTCCTTATCTTTTTTATTTCTTTCGCGTCCTTTTTTTCTTATCATTATCAAATCACAATTAAAAAACATTTGTAAAAAAATAAAATCCAAATTTGGTCGTTAGATTCTTGATTTGGTTTTTAAATTATAATGTCAACATGTTTTAATTTTTGTGCCTATAACTGATCTAATCTAATTAAACTTTTAAGATGGTTGAATCTGTCCTCATCATTGAAATTATATGTAGAACAAACTTCGTCAATATTTGAGTCTGAGAGCATAAATTCATCAAAAATTTGATCAGGAGATTTTTCGAAAAGGGTATAGTTATTTGATCCATCGATGGTATAGTTGTAGATTCACCCGTCACGTCATGGTTGAGCCATAACCTCAAAAAATGACGAAAAATCATGCACTGAGGCAAATAAATTTCAAAATAATTCAAGTGATGCAAATTTTCGCTTCAAAAACATGTCCAAAACTATGAAGGATCAACCCTTGCCTGATATCAACTTATTTAAAATAACTTTACCCAACAGAACCTGAGCTCACCAAAAATGAATTAACAGAAATTTATTGAACTACACGTAAAGCCCTGGAAGCATATTTTCGCAGTAGCAAATGTGTGCTACATCGAATAGGTCAACTCGAGCCTAACCAAGAAATAAATCCAACCTAGCCTAACCTAACCTAGCCTCACGAAACATACATAAACTGATTGTGTTGTCCCGTTGTGTTTGCGGTACCGTTTGAATCAGCTTGGGCTTAACCTGCAGAGAGGTCAAACCTATCCTAACCTAAAAAAACCTGACCTAACTTAACCTAACCTAACTTAACTTCACGTTACACAATCAAACTTATTGTGTTGCCCCATTGTGTTTGCGGTACCGTTTCATTCAGCTTCGGCTTAACCTACATAGAGGTTTAACCTATCCGAACCTAACAAAACCTGACCTAACCTAACCTAGCTGAATGAAATTCAACCACACGTGTAGCTATGTAAGCGCACGGTTCTCAGTCTTAAATGTGTGCTATATTTAATAGGTTAACTCGATCTAAGCCTACAAATGAATCTAACTTAACAGAACCTAACGAAATTTTGCTTAACGCAACACAACTTAACTTAAGTGTTCCCGTTGTAACACAATAAAATTCATTTCATTGTACTACAGGTGGTTAAAAATTTAGATGCACATTACTCATTTGAAGAAACTTAGAACTACAAGTAGAATTGACCCTATTTCAATTTACCTGACAATGTTTGTATCAATTAAAATGTAGAACTGTAACCTAAACATGCAAATGAATAAGAGTTTTATTCAAAAAATTTTTTCTCTCTGATTTTCTAGACTTAAGGGATATATTTATACTATCTTTCGCGTTTACATTTTATGTTGCTTTTTATCGTAATTAAATTGATATATAGACCTACTTCAGTCTATTTTCTGCATGCTATAACGTGTCTTTTTTTCTTCGAAGGAACAATGCAAAGGGTTACGCTTACGTTTAAGACCTACATTCGTTTCCCTTTTCAAGATCCAGCAAAAATAACCCATCATGACCTCGTCCCATCTACCCTGATATCGTTGTCCCATCACTTTTATGTCTTGATGAAAACGTTCCCTTTGTTCTTCGCTGAAATCACCAACATTTCTGGAAACTTATCCAGATGGGAATCTAGAAAGTGAAGTTTTAAGTTCATCAAGCAGCCTAACTTTTTTTCATTTTCATTTCGCAATTTTCATCATTTTCGCAACAATATTCTTGTAGTCTGGACTTGTTTTGTTACCGAGGAAATTTGCGTTTACTGCTTTAAAAATTTCAAAAGCGTCCATTTCAATTTTCGTCATGAGGCTCACGAAATTAGTATCTCTTGTCAATATTCGAATCTAGGGTCCATCAAAGACTCCTTCTTTCAATTTAGCGTCTGAAACATTAGGGAATTTAAGGGATATATACTTATAACATTATCCATCTTTGTCTAACGCCTTGACAAATTGTTTCATGAGCCCAAGCTTTATGTGGAGGGGTGGCAGTGAATTTTTTTCTGGATCAACGAGGCTTTGGTTGATGATATTATGAGAACCAGGTTTGAATGATTCTCTTTAGGCCAATGTTTTTTGCTATAATGATTGCTCGATCGCTGCTATTCCACATGCATATAAAGCATGGATCTCTCGTGAAACCCGATTGTTGGCCTAATATCATTGTTATGATTTTGAGATCACCACATATTTGCCATTTGTGATTCATGTAATTAACTTTTTCAAGAAGCATTTTAAAATTGTTATATTCTTCTTTGATGACCGTTGAGTGAGCTATAGGGATAGGAGCGTAAGTATTTGTGTTATGGAGTAAAACAGCCTTAATGCTGCGTTTCGACGAATCAGTGAAAAGTCGCCATTCTTCGTCTCTGTACACATTTTTCTTCAAGTGGTTCATTAGTCCGTTAACGTCAGTGCAGTACACTAAAGACGTCTCTTCGTCTTTAACGAAAAACTGTCTGAATTCTTTGTTTCTGTCGCGATAGGATGAAACTTTTGTCTTTGGCTCTAGAAGATTTATTTTTTTTAGAAATGAAGCGCCAAATTTAGCGCCGTCTTTCGGTAATTTAAGATCTCTAATAAAATCATTCAGTTCTAGTTGCAATACTAATATTGGAATCTTCAATTTCATTTTATGCACACCACATTTGTCATTTTTTTCTTCATTTTCATCGGAATCATCAGAACTATTTTATGTTCGATCACTGGTTTCACTACCATCTCCATGACGTTGACTTTCAACTTCCATTCTATCATCTTCTAAAGCACTTAAGTCAGTCTGGCGTGCATTTTCATTGATTTCAATTGCTCTTGTGATTCTGCACACATTAATGCACGAAACGTTGTTTTTATTTTTGGCGTTGAACCATTTGACGGAATTTATGCAAAAGTAGCAGTCCTTCGCAATAACGGTTTTTTTTCATGTGGTTGGAGTAGAGTACTTGCGGTACTTTTCGTTGTTTAAATTTTTTAGACGATACAACATAAGTCTCCAGGAATTGCAAATGGCGTGAGGGACGCATTTTGTTTTTTGGTGCAGCAATTTACGGCCAAAACGCTTTTCGTAAAGACTTTTCACTTCCTCGTCGATTGATTTTCGCAAACTGCTCACTTCATATTTACTGCAAATGTAACAGAATGAATCTGAGCTATTCTTCAGGCATGCGATTGAGAAATGCTCGCGGTCTTTTTCCTTGTAGCATTAGACTCTACACCAACTAAGTGATCCATTGATGAAAAGCTACGGTTGCATGATGACGACGTCGGAGAGCCCGCTTTCCCATCCTGACCAGACGCCGATACTGGATTTTTTCCCTGCATCGTAAAACACTTTTTACCTGTATCTGCCATGACGGCATGAACGCCGTTTACCCAGGGACTCAGCTAATGTGGATCCGTTGCCCACCGTCACCACGTGGAGGTGCCCTGCTTACAGACACAGGCGAATAATGCTAGCAACAAGCGGTTAAGATACTCCAGATATTTACTGCTATTAATGTCAAAATATGAAAGTACGCAAGAACAGGGTTGCCAGCGTAATCGGTTAGGTGAGGTCAGGTTTTGTTAGGTTATGATAGGTTAAACCTCTATGTAGGTTAAGTTGAAGCTGAATGAAACTGTACCGCAAACACAACAGGACAACACAATCAGTTTAATTGTGTTTCGTGAGGTTAGGTTAGGTTAGGTTAGCCTAGGTTGGATTTATTTCTAGGTTAGGCTCGATTTGACACATTCTATGTCGCACACATTTGCTACTGGGAAAATATGCTTCCAGAGCTTTACGTGTAGTTCAATAAATTTCCGTTAATTCAGGTTAGGTGAGGTCAGGTTCTGTTTGGTAAAGTTATATTAAATAAATTGATATCAGGAAAGGGTTGATCAAGTACTGGATCATTGATCCTTGATAGAACCGACGAATAAAGACTGAACGACGACTAAAGACTGAAGAAAAACTCAGTGGCATCCACCTGTACCAGAGCTTATATAATAGCGCGGTAGAAGGATTTCCATGGATATTCATCTCTAGGTTTAATGGGTGGCTCAAATAACCATCAATTGTTCCATTGGCAGGGATGAATCAATCCTCGAAAAGTCATTATGATTTTCTTCCTTTCCAAGTGCTGGACGGTTCGTTAGATGCATGATTCCGACCTTCTTGGTAGGTCGTACGGTACGTTTTTCATAGTAACCTTGCCGTTCTGTCCTTCCATGAGAAGATATCAACTACCCCTCAAGACCAATTCTATTTTTATTGGCGCGTAAACTTTTTATTCCACATTTTGAATATATTGATCTCGTACATACAGTGAAATGTATAATAATTATAATCTAAAGTCGCAATCACGTGGCATACTTATTTAAAAGTACGGAAAATTAGAAGTTTATAATGCAGGGGCAAAAGGAGAAGCATCAATATAAAAAAAGTGAATTTAATGCCTTTTGGCAGATTCGGATGTAAGGTAGGACATTTTTTAAATTTATTTTATACTAAAATCGTATCGTTTTTTTCATTTGTCGTAAATTGGAGAGCAGTAATTGCGGTTTTATTGTATGGCGTAATATGTTTTGTATCATTTTTTCGCTCTGTAAATAAAGGGTCGAAGCGAATCAATTCCTTAGATTTATTTCAATTTTGTGTATGAGAGAAGAATGAAAATTTTGTTTAATGTCCAGGAATTTTCAACAGCTTTACAAAGTTTCGCGGGATTCATTTTTATAATAATTAAATAGTAAATTATTGTTAAAGTCCTATGATTATTGATTTGAAGTGTATACGTATTAGTGACGTTTCTTAAAATAGTTTAGATTATTTTTGAAGAAATTCCATTAAATTTTTAGTGGATTTTTAGTGGTCTTTACGTATTTTAAAGGATTTTGGTATATTCTGAAATTTTCTATGATTTCTCGACAGGTTTAACAGGTTTCAAAAACTTTATAATGTTATACAAATTTCCAGGGAATTTTTTTAAATTTCAAGAACTTTTCAAAGTGTCAAGGTATTTAAAAATATTTTGAAAGAATTTTAAATGTTTGAGGGCCTTATATGGCTGAAAATTCAACGATTTTCTTGACGGCCAAATGTTTACAAACAAATCACTATTTAAAAAACAGTAAAATTTTAGCCTAAAATAAATGACTTTTTAGCAAAACAGTCAAATTTAAAAAAAAAATGTTAATGTTTTTAAAACAGTGGGGTTTTTAATTTACACAAATGTATTATCAACTGATTTTTTAAACTAAAAATTTAACTTTAATTTTTGGTTGAAAATAGATACTTTTTAGTAGAAAATTAATATGTTTTGTTAAAATTGCGTTTTTTGCTAGAAACTTCATCTTATGGCTTGAAAATTTAACTTTTGGTGTGAATGTTTTTTTTTCAATTAATTTTTCAGCTAAAAATTTAGCTTACATTTTTCAAAATTCACCTATTTTACTTGAAAATTCGTGCATGTTCTTAAATTTGCTCTGTTTTTGTTGGAAAAGTAATTTCTTTACCTAAAAACTCTAATTCCATTTTTGGTTGTGAATTAATCTTTTCAGCTGAAAATGCATCTATTTTGCTAAAAGATTATCTCTTAGTTGAAAATATAACTATTCTATTAAAAAAACTTTTTGAACTTAATATTTTACTTTTATTTTTATTTTTGAAAATTAATACTTTTTAGTTGAAAATGGATTTGTTTTTTTAAAAACGTTCCTTTTTGTAAAAAAACTCATAACATTGGTAGGAAATTTAACATTTTGTTGAAAATTAATTTTTTTATCTGTTTATTTAATAATTCTATTTTTGGTTAAGAATTGATCAATGTTACTTGACAATTCAACTTTCGTTTAGAATTCACGTCTTTTGTTACAACAAATTCATCTTTTTTTATACTAAATAATTTTTTTGACTGAAATATGATCACTTTGTTGGAAAATTTAACTCCTTTGCTGATAATTCGTTTTCTCATGTTAAAAATTATTTTTTTAACTGCAAATTAAATTATTTTTTGTTAGAAAATTGATATTTTTCAACTGTAAATTCGTCTTCTTTGACAATAAGTTAATTGTTTGGTAGAAAATGAATCCGTTAATGTCAAATTAAATATAAAAATAATGATTTTTTATTACTTTTGAGAGAAAATAACAAAAGAAATATGTCTTTTTACCCATATTCATAAACCTAATATCTCGGGAGCATGTATTTATTTATTAATTTCTATACTGAAAATTGCATTCATTTTCTTAACCCATAGCCGAGACCGCTTAAATTTTAGATTGGTTTCACTTCCAGATTGTGAACTTTCACATACTTTTTGTTTAAACTAATAAACTTTTTCATCAAAAATTGTTGGCCTTAAATCAGCGATATTGAGCTTGGGATGGCACTTACATTTTTTAAACTTTTTATTCATGCGAGAATACTCATTGATGATTATTATTTTTTCAGTATATTTATTTATTATTAGGTATATTTATTTATATTTACTAGGTGAATAAAAAAAATAGGGAAATCTGCAACTGAGGGACCATATATTATTCACCGCGTTCAACGCTATATGTATGTATCTGTTTCAAAAATTCTGAAGTCTGGCCGTGCTATATTGACAATCAGCAGCGACCTATTCCTCTTCTTGCTCTGCTTTCCCTCATCTCATTTTCTCTCGTGTCTCTTCTCCTTTCTCATCCTCTTGGTTCCTCTTATTTCACCTCATTCTCTTTCCTCCCCCTCCTATCTTCCCCCCCTCCCTCTTTTCCTTTCCTATTCTTCTCCATTCCCTTCCTCTCATTTCCTCGTCACTCATCTCCTTCCCTCATGTTTCTCCACCTATCCCTGTCTCTCCCCACCTATTTTTTTTTATTCGTCTGTACTCTCCGCTCTTTTCCTCTCATATCTCTTCCTCTCACTTTCTCTTCTTCCCTCTTCTTTCCCCTCCACACCTCTTGTTTTCGCTTCCTCCTTTCCTTCCCACTCCCTTTCTTTCCTCTCCCACCACTCTTTTTATTCCCTATTTCCTTCTCTCTTCTCTCTTCTTTACCATACACTCCTCCCCTTCCCTCCTGCTCCTTATCATAATAGTACTATGAAATAGACTACGAAATCCTAAACATGATATGATTAAATATAGTCATAGCGTGCGTCGCTATATACAACTAATAGCTATCTTTGAACATTATTCTTCGATTTGTCACTCACGTAGGTTGAAAATGGAATCGAAAATTGGAACTTTTTTAATTCGCATTACAGAGATATGAAGTGCGTCAGGTTAACATGGGATGCAGTTGAAATTGTAACATCCGAAACCGTAGAAATTAAAACTTCTAAAAATTTAAGTGCCATTAAATCATTTAAAATAAAAACATCCAAAACGTAGAAATTTAAATTTCTGAAAATTTAAGCGCGACAGAATCTGTTCTAATTCAATTATTTTGGACAGTAGGAATTGAAAAAACTGAAAAGAGACCAAATTTGAATATAAGTTCCATTTATTCCGATAAGAAAGATGGTACCAATCTTGACGGATATCACTCGCTACAAAATCACAATTCTGATTTAAATTTTATTAAACAGCGCAATGAGACTCAAATTGATAGTATTCTGAATGAGCATTCTTACTGTGCTGAACTTTAAGATCCATATGAACCTTTTAAAGCAACAAAAGATTTCATCCACTTTCAACTAAGAAACTGCACTCAAAACCCGTTTGCTAAAAGGTGGACTGTGAATGACAAAGTATTTGCTTTATCTTTTTTTAAGCGAAGTCTGAAATTGTATAGAGACTTATGCTTTAAAAAGAAAAAAAGCTGAATTCACAAAATTAAAAATTTGTTTCAAAAATTAAAAAAACTCATTTAGTAGTCTTTAATGTTGATAATTCTGAATATTTTAATATTAATATTTCATCAGCTTCTATTTTATCAGTATAAGGTGAAGTAGATCGCCGGCAAGCGGTATGCAGGGCCTCCCACATGGCTTTGACAAATTGTTCCATAATAGAAATGTTTCTCTGTAGTTTGGCACAAAAATAAATATACCACATAATTTAGCATTGAGAATAGCCTCTATAGAATTTGCGGAAAAAATTTTTTGTTACAAAAAGTTTGTAAGTAGAAAACTCAATAAAACTTTAACATACGTAATTCAATAAAATACAATAAACTTATACATTAGGTAACTCATTAAATTTGAAAACTGTAAGACATTTTAAAAAAAATTAGTTAAGTGGTATTGAGTGCCGAAAGCGCGCGCCTTCTGTTTTGCCCGAGATCATTGAGACCAAAAAGAGCATAATGGAAGCAGGAAGGAGTACGGAAACATATTACGATAGTTGTTTGAAAGATACCTGAGTGCATTCGAGCGGTACTTTGGCACACTAGATACTAATTATAATTTTGAACGGAAAGCGGCAAGGAGTGTCATCGGCCAGTGTCCCGGGTTTTGAAAACGTTCAACTTTCTACCAAGCACTTCAGTTTTGAACCAAAATTTGGAATAATTTTAGTTTGCTGTATCGGATCATTTATCAATCTGAAGTTTACAAACTAATCAAGAGCTAATCAAGATCTTTGTAACTGTAATTTTTCTTCTGTTTGGACTAGAATGATTTGTTTCATTGAGACACTACAAAATGAAGCACACGTTTTTTATTATATTGTTATTTGTTCTTCATTACACATTTATTTTTTTATATAGTTTCAAATGATTTCAAGAATTTTCGTTTTTACCTACTGAAGCTGTTACATACACAGGCTGAAAGGAATTGTACCATTTCGAATAATAAACTAGAAAGAATAAGTCCAAAAGCGTCGAATTTTTGTGAAATTGGCGATGCTAAGTTTTCATGTAATACCAATACCTTCCATTACTGACATAATTATAATGATTATAATAAATTTGTTTAAATAATATCCTTATCTGCGAAGGACAATTCTGTCACTAATTACTTTGTTATCTATATACGATATAAGAGCTACTTATTTACATATTTTTACTCTGATGATGCAATGTAATATTCCTCAGATACGCTTGTTAACGAAATTATTTACTGAATTATTAATCAGTTTTTTCTCTACTTCTACGAAGATGAGGATCGTCTATATTTGTCTTTTCACTTTGGCGGTCATCGTTAATTCTCTTGGTAATTATAGTAATTTAGTATACTTATATATAGTTTTTAGTATATTTTATAAAGCAAATGCATGAATACTGATATTTCACAGACCTGTGTATCGAACCTAAAGTCACCCTTCCCAGATTATAGTCATATAATAGCCATTCGTACATTTAAAATGTAAAAACTAGAGATTAATCTCTTCACAGTATAACTTTTTCATGCCCTTTTTCAAATAACATAACTTTATGCTGTTTAAATTTACATACAGTTTAGCGTAAGTTCATCCTAGGATGGAACAAAAGCTTTTTTTTCCTACATAGTTTTTATTTTAAAAATGATCAAACTTACCGCGGACGAATTAAAACGTATTTTTGGCGAATGAAAATAAAGAACTGGATACAACAAGAACCTTTGTTAATTTTTTGATAAAATGAAATAAGGGAATCAAATTATTACTGTGTTTAAAGCATTGCAAATATTTCTAATGAGATAAATAAGTTGAATTTGAAATTTATTTTAGCTTAAAACTAAGTTTAAATAATAACAACAAAAAACTAATCATAAAGTAAACTACGGTTACAATTATAGTATATACAACGATTTTTCAATTATTTAGAAACTGCAATTAAATTATTCACAATGAGGCTAATATAAAAGGTGTGATTCAATTATTTAGTTATCATATTGGAAATTGAGTCCTTGTATACCTCTTTTGAAAGTAAAAACAGAGTAAAAACATATTTGCTAACGAATTTTTCATATTTAAAACTGCTCGCATCATTGAGGTTCTTGTATTGCAAAAAATCGTTCATGGTATTTCAAGTTATTAGAGCGCTTATGCACTCGCCTTTAACCAAAATTATATGTTTATTTAACCTTAAAAATATACAGTAAGGCGTTATTCTATTCAAGAATTTTTGACGTTACTTTAGACGAAAAATAGGAAAGATGCTTTCTGCAAATAAACATAAATACAGCTAATTATATAGAAGAGAAATGTACCAATAACAAAGAAATCTTTTCTTTTGGCTTGCAGAATGTAGTTCAGGGTCCGCCAGCAATTCTAATAGTGAAAGTAATCCTGGTCGTTCTTCATCCTCTGCTGAAAATCTATTACTTCTTGCAGAATGTAGGTCACAGATCGATGGGAATCCTGATTGCGAACATAATCCTGTTCGTGCCAGGTCAAGGTCTCCTGCTGGTACATCTACTTCTATTACAGTACTTGGTTATTCACTTAGACAACTAGGATATATTCGGCTCATACCCCGCACAAATGAGAGCCTTCAATTCGAATTTCGAAGATATTATTTTCCTGTCGATAAACAACTTAGACTGCGAGTGGATCAG
>NC_046658.1:153936595-153942636 GCF_010883055.1 Belonocnema kinseyi
TCTAGTCGGGAGTGGTGCTGACTGAAAACAGATGATTTGGAGCGATTCGCGCGCCATCTGTTGGTCATTCTAAGGACTTATTGAACTACCCTCGTATTATGAATGAGCATTCTCACTGTGCAGAACTTGCAGATCCATATGATCCTTTCGAAGAAACGTAACTAAGCCCCTTGAATACCTGCACAAGCAAAATTTGTTTTCAGCTGCAGATAAATATTTAAACGAGGTAACAAAAATTTCATCCATTCGCCACTAAGAAACTGCATTCAAAAACCGTTTGCTAGAATGTGGACTGTCAATGACAAAGTATTTGCTTTATCTTTTTTTAAGCGAAGTCCAAAATTGTGTAGACCCTTATGCTCCCAAAAAGAAAAACAGGTGAATTCACAAATGAAAACCACGAAAAACTCGTTCAAGTACTAATGCAGAACATTAAAATCGACGTTAAACCGATAAATGATTCAGGAAATATTATTGTTCTGGAACATAACAATTTTTTTCCCCTAAAATTAAAAACGAATCTTCATTTGAATAAAAAAATTCATTAAGTAGTTTTTAATGTTCATAATTCTTAATATTCTAAACTTGATATTTTATGAGGTTTTAGTGTTGATTATTCTTATAATTATTTCTAACCCAAGCAGGTCGAAAATTTAAATGCACTTATGCACTGTTCCGATTTTCTTATTGTGTATTCTCACGTTAATTTAAAGCAAAATATGATTGTAAATATTTTTTAACTTCATTCCACAAAACCATATCGCCATGAAATAAGTTTAAAATATTTAAGTTTTAGAAATTAAATCAATGTTTTATCACGATGCATGTAACATTTCTGTATATTTATACAAAAATTGTGAAATAAATAAATCTATAAAGTGATTTTCATGAATTTATTTTTGTAGGTAGAAATAATTATTTGAGGATCAGACAAATAATAATATTTATTTAACATATATTCAGATATGTTCGCACAAATTTTTATTAAAAAATACTAATGATTGCATGAGCTATATACATGGATGTAATAACATATTGTTCCATAATTGGAATCTTTATTTGTAGTTTTGAACAAAAATGAATATACCACCTAATTTAGCATTAAAAATAGCCTCTATAGAAATTTCGGAAACATTTTTTTTTGTTAAAAAAAGTTTGTAAGTAGAGATATCAATAGAAATTCAACATAGATAATTCAATAAAATATAATAAACTTATATATAAGGTAACTTACTAAATTCAAGAAATGTAGGACATTTGAAAAAAATCAGTCGGGTGGTACGGAGTGCCGAGAGCACGCACTTTTTCTCTTCCCTAATAGGCCACTCAACGAAGGATTTTAAATAGAAATAATTTATAACAATGAACTTAGTTGTCAGGAAGGTTCCTTAGGGGGTCTTGAAACACCTCCCATAATTCAGTTAATTTAGGGGGGGGGGGGCGCTC
The DNA here is from genome assembly GCF_010883055.1 of Belonocnema kinseyi. Classification (NCBI taxonomy): domain Eukaryota; kingdom Metazoa; phylum Arthropoda; class Insecta; order Hymenoptera; family Cynipidae; genus Belonocnema; species Belonocnema kinseyi. Next base: position 153,938,042 of record NC_046658.1, read on the forward strand.
GAGCCACCATCTTTCAATATGGCGGATGATTTCATGTCTTTAGATTTTCCTTGGAAACGGCTGTTTTTAGAGCAAAAGTAGTTATATAATAAAATACTCTACATTTTCTTCTGAATAAAAAAGGTTATATAAAGTATTGCCATAAAGTGAATAGTTTGCCTGAAAAATTGAAAAGATTGAACATTTTTGGAAGTTCATTATTTTTGCATTTGTGAGCGATTGCCTCAGTGGAAGCGAGTGCAGATTATTGTTTCGAGCTTGGCTGAAGGTAATCTACCGTGCAATATCGATAATGTCGTTGTAGCTATATTATTTATTTAATACTGTAAATTATTTTGATCATTTTCAAAGCCTAATTTGAAGAAGTTGCTTTCATTCCTCCTAGTAGGGAATTTGTCATTTACTTTCCTCATGTCTTAACGCATCTGCAAATTTTCGAAATTTTAAATTAATTTTTTGATATTAAAAACCGGCTTTTTCTGAACCTGTGTCAAAACTCTCGGAAAATCCGAGTTGATCTTGGGGGGTGAAGTAATAACGATGTATTTACTGCAGGCCCACTTTTTTCTTCAAACGGTAGAAAACATAATGCACCCATCGTAAATAATCTCAACTCCTTCCATATGCCTGGTACCCTTCGAACTGCATTTCCCAGGGCATGGAGCGACCACTAGACCGTGGGCTGACAACGTAAATGGGAGCGTGATACGAATAAGGCCAATTTTCACATGAGATGTTCGTCTGATGATGAGGAACGGAAAAATGGGTGCTTGGCAGGTGTGAGTGGATGCGTTCACCTGTGGCGACCTGTCAAAGGTGCGAATTTTTGGCAGTTAACTTACGTGACTCGGATAAGGTTGAAAATTGGTGTACATGTAGGGGCTGACATTAAAAATAGTACCTGCGCATTGCCAGGCACTTACCTGGATGCAAAAGTGTTGCCAGGCGGCTTCGAAGTCGCCGGAAACTCCATAAGAATAAAAAGCCCTTTTTATTGACAACAAGTGATTTTTTCGAAAATTATTAAGAGACTAAAGTACTCTATTACAGGTATACTCCAAGATGAATAAGAAGTATTTGATCAAAATGTTAATATTTACCAAGTTATTCGCATTTTTCCTTCTTTTTCCCATTTTTTCAATCACCTGCTGTATCTTTAGCTTTCATTTCTCGAAGTAGCCTTGGGGGTGAAGTAATAACGATGTATTTACTGCAGGCCCACTTTTTTCTTCAAACGGTTGCAAACGTAATGCACCCATCGTAAATAATCTCAACTCCTTCGATATCCCTGGGACCCTTCGAACTGCATTTCCCAGGGCATAGAGCGACCACGTTCATGTGGCCACAGGCGACTATCGGCGTCCCTCTTCCGCCAAAGCAAATATGCGAGGGCAAGCGAGAGAGTAACGGGCTTGTTAGTACAGTCAAGCACAGTAATTTCTATTTTTGTAAGAGAACCTTTCTTCTCCCGCTAGCATTTCACGTGTATTAACCTCGTTTTTTTGTATCAGAAAAAAATCATATCAGTACTTATTTTTGCATGAAGCATTCCAAAGGTGCTGCAATGATCTTATCAAAATTTAGTAATGATTGGATTCAAATTAAGCTTACAATCAAGCTTTGAAGTGAATTTAAATCTTTTGTTCGACACGCCTTGAAAATACTTCTGGCTTTACATCTACTGTTGTTTATATAGAAAGTCATTTGTAAAATAATAATTTCGAAGACAATATAACAAGAGCGGAAAATTATTAACATTATTTTTTTTTTCAATACAATTTTTTTTTCATTATATAATTTTTTTGTCAGTACATTATTTTCCTTTCATATCTATTTATATTTCTTTTATTTAAGTTCATTAAAAAGCATTTATCTGTTGAAGGTTAATTATTTTAGCTGAAAATGCCTTTCTTTGCTTGAAATGTCATTTTGAATTTAAAAATTAATCAGTACTTCATGCAAAAATAAAAAAATGCAATGCTTCATGCGAAAATCAGTAATGATATTATTTTTTTCTGATACAAAAAACGCGTTTTATAGACGTGAAATTTTAGCGAGAGAAGAATGGAGATACAAAAATGGTTATTTTATTATCATCCCATTGAAGTATTGATCTGAATTATTTCATGGAATGTTAATAATTTTCTGTTCTTGTAAGATTATCTTCGAAATTATTATTTTACAAATGACTTTCTATATAAAAAATAATAGATGTGAAGCCAGAAGTATTTTCGAGGCGTGTCGAACAAAGGATTTAAATTCACTTCAGAGCTTGTTTGTAAGCTTAATTTAAATCCAATCATTACTAAATTTTGATAAGATCATTGCAGCACCTTTGGAATGCTTCATGCAAAAATCAGTACTGATATGATTTTTTTCTGATAGAAAAAAACGCGTTTAATACACGTGAAATGTTAGCGGGAGAAGAAAGGTTCTCTTACAAAAATAGAAATTACTGTGCTTGACTGTACTAACAAGCCCGTTACTCTCTCGCTTGCCCTCGCATATTTGCTTTGGCGGAAGAGGGACGCTGATAGTCGCCTGTGGCCACATGAACGTGGTCGCTCCATGCCCTGGGAAATGCAGTTCGAAGGGTCCCAGGCCTATCGAAGGAGTTGAGATTATTTACGATGGGTGCATTACGTTTGCAACCGTTTGAAGAAAAAAGTGGGCCTGCAGTAAATACATCGTTATTACTTCACCCCCCAGGCTACTTCGAGAAATGAAAGCAACTTCTTCAAATTAAGCGTTGAAAATGATCAAAATAATTTTCAGTATTAAATAAATAATATAGCTACAACAAAATTATCGATATTGCACGGTAGCTTATCTTCAGCCAAGCTCGAAACAATTAACTGCACTCGTTTTCACTGAGGCAATCGCTCATAAATGCAAAAATAATGAACTTCCAAAAATGCTCAATCTTTTCAATTTTTCAGGCCAACTATTCACTTTAGGGCAATATCTTATATAACCTTTTTTATTCAGAAGAAAATTTAGAGTGTTTTATTGTATAACTATTTTTGCTCTAAAAACAGCCGTGTCCAAGGAAAATCTAAAAGCATAAAATCATCCGCCATATTGGATAATGGTGGCTCGAGCGCCCCCCCCCCCCAAATTTACTGAATTTTGGGAGGTGTTTCAAGAGCCTCTAAGGAAGCTTTCTGACAACTAAGTTCATTGTTATAAATTATTTCCATTTAAGTCTCCTCATTCAGCTTCGCTGTTCTAGCGGTACTTCAGCACACTAGAGAATAATGATAATTTTGATCAGAAAGCGACATGGAGTGCCATCGGTCAGTGTCCGGGGTTTTGAAAAAGTTCAACTTTCCACCGAGCACTTCAACTTTCAAACAACAAGTTACATTTTTAATGCATAATTTTATAATTTGTTTTTAAAACAGATAAAGGTAAGTACGCAATGAAAATCGACTAGTTTATATTTCAACTGATAACAATTGATTTTCAACCAAAGTTAAATTGTAAACAGTTAGTTGAATCGCTGTCTCGGATCATTTCTTATTCTGAACTTAGCAAACTAATCAAGAAGAAAACTGATACTAAAATACACCATTTCTCAGACTACAGCAGAGCGGTCAAAAGCGGATTTTATATTGAAATAAATGTCTAGTTCTTATAGTGTGCAAACATACTTATTGCATGTATACTTTTTTTTTAAATCAAAGGTGAAACCTTCAAAACTGTAATTTTTTTTCGTTTTGAATTAGAATAATTTGTTGCATTGGATGATGCAATGGAATATTCTTCAGAGACGATTGTGGACCAAATTAGTTACTGAAATATTAATAAGTTTTTTCTTTACTTCTGCGAAGATGAGGATCGTCTATATTTATGTTTTCATGTTGGCAGTCTTCGTTAATTCTTTTGTTGATTATAATATAAAAACTAGAGATTTATCTCTTTATAGTATAATTTTTGCATTACATTTTTTAAATAACATAACTTCATGCTGTTATCTTCAATGCAAAACAAATGATTTTGGGATCCCACAAATGGTTTCATTTTAGTACCAGTTGAAACAGTTCGTTCTGAGTCTTGTTGTAATACCTGAAACTATCCCTGTAATAGTACTTTGCTTTTAAATTTTTACATCAGAAAAAACTGTAGTTCAATTCTCTTGCTTGTAAATGTTTCCGCTGTTCAAATTAACATACAATTTAGTGCAAGTTTATCCTAGGATGAATAAAAGGTTTTGTTTGCTGGGTCCTTTTCAGCACTGCCAAAATGACAATGCATAGCTTAATTATTTTCCTGTCGATAAACAACTTAGACTGCGAGTGCATCAGAGAAGAGTGACGCGATTGCCAACCAACTTGGTTATGTTAGTCTTATTCCTTGCACAAATCGTCACCAGCGGCTTAAAATTCGTAGATACATTTTTCCTACCGACGGAAAAATTCGAATAGGAAAAGAAGTAAAAAAGTACTACGCGTGAGAGCGAAACCAAGAATATACGTTATTATCAACATCCGAAGGTTATAAAAGTCTTCTTTTTCTATTTTGATATAAATTTCAAAGAAATTGAAAAAATGGGAGATTTTCATGTTTTGAATACTTCGCGCGCCTCTTTATAT
>NC_046658.1:153942736-153947245 GCF_010883055.1 Belonocnema kinseyi
ATATTAATTCTATTATAATGTAATGCAATATAAGTATAAAATATACCTTGTGTAATAGTATTAGGAACGGAAATTTTTCTAATTACACATGTGTAATTTACATCACATGTATAGAATTATGAGTATTCGAATTTAAAAAAAACAATACGGTGTTTTTTGCAAGAAATTATCCACATATTTCTCTGAATTGTTTTTTCTTTTTTTCTTTTTTGTTTAAACAATATTACAGACTGAAGAAAAACTTGGACAATTTTTTGATAATTCACATTATCATTTTATCAGTTTTTAAAATTCAAATATTCAGAATATCGTCAAAAAATGTTTTCCGTGAAAATCGATTACATACATGTCAACTTCATTCCTTTAAAAGATAGGATATAATTCAAGCTGAAGAACTTGCATCCAGTGGGAATAATTTCAAATTGGTAGATAATTTAAATTTGACATAGAACAGTATTAATATTAATATTCGCTCAACTATTCCGCATTTTAAAGAAATGCAAGAAATTGGCGATTTTAAAGATTTCAATGTACACCAGATATATTTTATGCTTATATTTCATTACATTATAATAAAATTAATATCATATATAATTAAATATATATGATATTATAATTATAATAATATTATGTCAACAGATGTTAATATTCACATTAATATCAATTAGCTGTAAATGATTGTGCTGGAGTATTAAGCGTTTGAAGTTGAATTTATCTATTAAACCAAAAAATTTAAATAGCCTTTGAGGATTTGCTTTATTTATGAGAATAAGTTGAAATAAAACACTTACAAATCAAAAGTACTAACAAGTACAATATTTTGTATTAACATTTTTTTGAACTGCTAGCAATTTTTAATCTTAAAAATCAAAGCACCCGGCAGTCCGGAAAAAAGTATAATATAACCAAATGCTAAGAAGATATAGTTTGTAATTGTTTAATTCCAAATGATTTTCAGAAACAAATTTTATAATTTCGAAAGTCAGGAGGTTATTTAAACTTTTTGGTTAAATAGATAAATCCAACATCAAACGCTTAAAAACTCCAGCACAATCATTTACAGCTAATTGATATTAATATTAATATAATTATAATATCGAAGAAAATATTGATATAGAGGAGTAATGTAGCTAAAGGACTAGCGGAACTGTAATATGGACACAGAAATATGTAATGATTTGATTATTATTTGTTTAGGTAAAAATTGTAAAAGGGAACCGAATTCTAAATGTTCTGTGACTAATTTTTTTGCACCATTTCATCGGTATTGTTAAAAATTTACTTCTTTGCCATTGAAAATTGTTTGAAAAGGCTGCAAATTTTTTTCTTGATCTTTTATATAATCAACTCGTGCTCTCGTTGCTTCGGCAGTTTCATGCATGAATTCTAATTTTATCGGCCTGCAAAATCAAGGAGACGAGGAGCGTGGATTTTTCAAAAGAACCTTGGTATTACTGTCATTTTCAATCGTAAAAAGAAGCTGCAATGGTACAAGGGAAGTAACAAATATGCTGTCATCAATTTTAGTTCCATCATCGTCATGAAACTTTTGTTTAAATGTACTATGCCCCAAAGTACCATCACATCTCCATTTGCAGAACAACTGAAAATTAATTTTTTATCTGAAGGTAGAGTTTCGAGAACATTAGCTTCCACTCACAACAAACGTTCTACAATGTGATCTAATATTGTTTGCTATGAAATTTCTGCGCTAGATTCGGTAACGATAACTCCCGCTGTTGAAGGATAACATCTTTTTTTAGCCTCTAGAACCTGATAGTCAAATGATTTCCAATTATGAGCGCAACGCCTTCATATGCAGAGAGAGTTTCTTCGGAATTCTGTTGAAGATATTTCTTGTAATTTGATGCTTCGGTAGAGCTTCCTGCTGTAACATCTTTCACCATTTTGGCAGCACACACGTTTCCTTTGGCCCGGAGACTTATCTGGGTAGCATAGTCTAATTCTTCGGGGGTATACTGTTCACGAATATCTTTCGTCCTTCTCCTTTTTGTCCGGTCACTTAACTCTTAAAAAGAAGATCTCGACAAGGGGCGGCCACTGCTTCCTGTTGAAGGCCTTGACTCGGATTCATTATCACCGGCGACATCCTTGTTATCGTCATTTTCAGCACCAAGAAAAACCTCATTTTTAAGTTACACATCATTGTTTCTCAAAAAATATTTCTCGGTCCGATGAGAATCTTTCCATCTATTAGCGCTTTAAAAAATGCTGTTCTTGTTGAGTCGGAACAATTCACTCCGTGTTAAACAAATGAGTTCTTTTGTGTTCTTATGTTTAGTATCTAGGAAAAAAAGTGTCATCGAAATTACAGAAAGTTGCAATCAATGAAAGGAACGATTTCTGTAAAATTAAACGTGTTGAATGTAATTTGAAACTTGTTTTTTCATTTGCACACAGTCGTGCTCAATTTATATATACAGTCGACAAAATACTTTTATATATTGAAAAAACAAACATTTTACGGGCATTTATGGGCGTAACTGTACGTTTCATAGAAAAAAATTCCCCGAGCGCAAACCGGCAACTTCCTGCAGCTAAATTTTTGATATGTTTTGCAGAAGTTCGTTATTTATTATTGAGATAAAAGAATAGGTTCCGATCTATCAAGACTTTTTTCAAAACGCTTTTTTATCAGCGTGAGTTTATCGGCAACATTTGAAAACTATAGTCAATTACTTAAACAAATTTCATATTTATCTTTGTCAAGCACTTTGATTGTTTGTATAGCTGAAAGTACTTGCATTTGCGAAAACAATCCATGTTGCGGCATTCAAATTGGTCTCTCTATTCAAAAACTGTGAACTTTTGAAAAACTGGTTTTATTTGTCGCGACCTATTTGACAATTTGACGCGTTTGACGTCTATGAAACAGAGAGGCTGAAGTTGGTTCTAGCAAGATGTGTTCTTAACTAACAATCTTAAACGACGCTAGGGGTACCGCTACTGATACTTAAATTTTTGAATAGCGAAAAAAATTTTTTTCCCCATAATGGCCAACTTTTCATGATTTTTTACCACTGTGCGCTGGCTCGAAAGTTGAACTGAACTCATGCACAGTTTCAATTTTACTCATTCTTAATCAATAATTTAATAATCAATTTGTGTGTTATCACGCTAATTTAAAACAATATTATAATTGCAAGTTTTTTTTTAAAATTGGTTTCACAAAACAATATGGTTATCTAAGAAGTTTAAAATATTTAAGTGGGGAAGCACCGGAACCCCTATCTTGGCCAATGCAGAGGTGCAGAGGAAGGCGGTGTGCGCCGTCGCATTGTCGTGATGAAGGGTCCAATTTTTGACGAGGTCGGGCCGAACCCGGGCGACGCGTTTTTTCAGCCGAAGGAGCACTTCTTTGTAAAATGCCGCGTTTACAGTACTTCCTGGAGGTACCAACTCCTTGCGGACGATGCCTCGAGAGTCAAAAATATTCTAAACTATTTCAAGATACGTCATAAATACGTATAAACTTTAAATCAATAGTGATAGGACTTTAACAATAATTTGCTATTTAATTATTATAAAAATGAATTCCTTGAAACTTTCTAAAGCTGTTGAAAATTCGTGGACATTAAACAAAATTTTAATTCTTCTCTCATACACAAAATTGAAATAAATGTAAGGAATTGGTTCGCTTTCATCCTTCATTTGCAGAGCAAAAAATAATACGTAACATATTTCGCCATACAAAGAAACCGCAATTATTGCTCTCCAATTTACGAAAAATGAAAAAAACGATACAATTTTGTATAAAATAAATTTAAAAAATGTCCTACCTTACATCCGAATTTTCCAAATATATTCAAAATGCGGAAGAAAAAGCTTACGCGCCAATATTTCTCTCCAATTTTTAGCTCAAGCTCGATATGTCAGCACTGGTAGTGGATCATAAAAAGGTCTTATTCGATATTACTTGTTGATTCTATAAACAATCAACTGAAAAATTTGACGTCAAACAAGCAAAACTAAGCTCCTTCGACAGTATTTTTGTATTGATAATTGAGTATTTATATCATTTCTTTTAAAAATAAAAAATAGCATCGTGATCAAGCACATCTCCTTAAAACTATAATCAAAGGGGGAGGGTCGGTAAGGCCGGTTTATGACCTAATTTATTTTTGGACCAAAAAATCTGAAAAAATCATGGTAGTATCTTATAAGTATCCCGAGTCGATTGCATGCTAAACGGACTACCCTCCACCCCCCAGCCACCCCCACCCCCCCCCTAAAAATATAGGAAACACCACTACCCACCAACTGTATTTTCGAGAGATACTTTATAGGTTTTTGGAGTCGCCAATTACGAATCTGGCATCCGTTGAATTCTATCGCTTCAGGTTCAAGGTCATTTGAAGGAGATTTGAAGGTTAAATCGAGAAAAAACGGTAAAAAAATTAAAAAAAAATATGTTATAAGTTTTTGGGGTCGCTGATTATGAACCTGGTGTCCGCTGACCTTTATCGCGTCAGGTTCAAGGTCATATTT
>NC_046658.1:153947345-153948832 GCF_010883055.1 Belonocnema kinseyi
TAATTACCAAAAGGACTAATGATGGCCGTCAAAGTAAAAACACAAATATAGATGATCCTCATCTTCGCAGAAGTAAAGAAAAAACTGATTAATAGTTCAGTAAATAATTTCATTAGCAAGCGTATCTGAGGAATATTCCATTGCATCATGCGAGTACAAATATGCAAATAAAGAGCTCTTATATCACAAATAGATAACAAAATATTAAGTGGCAGAATTGTCCTTCGCAGATAATGATATTATTCAAACAAGTTTATTATGATCATTATAATTATGCCGATAATGGATGGCATTGTTGTTATATGAAAACTATGCGTCGTCGATTTCACAAACAATCAACGCTTTTGGAGTTATTCGTTTTAGCTTATTATTCGAAATGATTTTTAAAAAATCTTAAATTCCGTTTTCCGAAAAAATTACATTTTCAAAGGTCTCGATTAGCTCTTAATTAGTTTGCTAACTTCAAATTATAAATTATCCGATATTGCAAACTAAAATTATGACAAATTATTTTATTATTATTCCTTATTATGATTCCTAAAGGTTCTGCTTGGGATTCGAACCTCCCAAATTGTTATGGTCCGAGTCTATACTGTGACCCTAAATAGTAATTAGGGTCCACCTATAAACCATAATAAACCTATTCAATTGTTTATTGCATACTTACCTTTCTCAGTATTAAAATTAATCTTTAAACTTTTTAATTAAAAATTCCACATTTTGGTTAAAAACTAAAGTACTTGGTAGAAATTTAAACGTTTCTATAACCCCGGGCATTGGCGGATGACACTCCAAGCCGCTTTCCGATCAAAATTATAATTAGTATCTAGTGTGCCATAGTACCGATGGAAAACGCTCAGCGTATCTTTCAAGCAACTATCGTTATCTGTTCCCATACTCCTTCCTGCTTCTATTATGCCCTTTTCGGTCGTCAATGATCTCGGGAAGAGAGAAGCTGCGTCTATTTTATTTTATTGAATTAGGTATTTTAAAGTTTTATTGAGTTTTCTATTTACAAACTTTTTGTAACAAAAAAAAATGTTTCTGCAATTTCTATAGAGCCTATTTTTAATGCTAAATTAGGTGGTACATTTACTTTTGTGCAAAACTACAGAGAAATATTCCTATTATGGAACAATTAGTCAAATCCATGTAGGCGGCCATGCATACCGCCCGCCGGCGATCTACTTCGCCTAGTACACGCCAGTGCCCAAAGGTTAAAGGGGGAGGGTCGGTAAGGCCGGTTTTTGGCCTAATTTATTTTTGGACCAAAAAATCTGAAAAAATCATGGTGGTATCTTATAAGTATCCCGAGTCGATTGCACGCTAAACAGGTTTAAGGTCATTTGAAGGTCATTTAAAGGTCAAATCGAGAAACAACGGTGAAAAAATTTTAAAAAATATGTTATAGGTTTTTGGGGTCGCTGATTATGAACCTGGTGTCCGCTGACCTTTATCGCGTCAGGTTCAAGGTCATGGGAAGGTCA
>NC_046658.1:153948932-153964245 GCF_010883055.1 Belonocnema kinseyi
AGCATCGCAAATATTTCTAATGAGATAAAGATGTTGAATTTTAAATTCATTTTAGCATAACATGAAAATGAAATTTTTCAAATTTCTTCGAATTATTTAATTTAAATTAACTAACTTCTTTTTAAGGTCAATAATAATTTCATGTTTCTTGTTCCACATTTTTCTCGGAAAATTGGGCATAGGGTGTTCCAGTAACAAAATATAATAAGTTAATTTAAAAAAGTTATCCAGACAAGAAGAATTTTAAACAAAAAAAAAACATTATTCATATTCATAAAAATTAATTTAAATAATGCAACTACAAAGTAAAAATATATTTTTCAAAGAATTTGACATACTTTAAACTTTATGTATTATTGAGGATCTTGTATTGCAGAAAATCGTTCATGATAATTCAAGTTATTGAAGCGCTTATGCACTCGACTTTTACCGAAAGTATGTGTTTATTTAATTTTAAAAATATACAATAAGGAGTTATTGTATTTAAGAATTTTTTTGCGTTACTGTAGTTGGAACATCGGAAAGATGCTTTCAGCAAATAAATATTGAATACAGCTACGGATATTACACAAAAATGTACTAATAAAAAAGAAATCTTGCATTTCGGCTTGCAGAATGTAGTTCAAGGTCCGCCAACAATCCTAATAGTGAGCGTAATCCTGGTCCTTCTACATCATCTGCGGAAAATCTATTACTTCTTGCAGAATGTAGTTCACAGATCGAAGGAAATCCTAATTGCGGATATAATCCTGTTCCTGCCAGGTCAAGGTCTCCTGCTGGTAGGACTTCTTCTATTACATTACTTGGTTATTCACTCAGACAACTTGGATATATTCGGCTCATACCCCGCACAAATGAGAGCCTTCAATTCGAATTTCGAAGATATTATTTTCCTGTCGATAAACAACTTAGACTGCGAGTGTATCAGAGTAGAGTGACACCGTTGCCAACGCAAGAGCAGATTGTATTATCATTATCCAATGGTGAAGTTTTTGCAATACTGGAGGATACTGGGCTTCTTCGTGGAATTCATAGGGGAGACAAACATCATCCGAGAGTTAAAATAAACATGATAAGCGGCGCAGTTGATAATTTAACACAAGATGAAATGAAGGCTTGTCCAGTAGGCAAGAATTTCCCAATCTTTCCACGAAACTTCATTAAAATTTTTGCAAATTACGACTCTCTACAGTCCGTATGGAATCGTCATAGCGAACCACAGGTGCCTCTTCTTCGTTCCACGATTAGGACTCTTCCGAGCAAAACTTCATCTGATCAAGTACTAGGTTGTGCAATAGAACAACTTGGTTATGTTCGGCTTATTCCTTGCACAAATCGGAACCTGCGATTTGAACTTCGAAGATACGCTTTTCCTACCGAGGAAAAAATTCGAATTCGAAAAAATCGATTGATCTACGCTTTAGAGTCAAACCAAGAATATATAGTACTATCAACATCCAATGGTGATGCTTTTGCAATAATAGATCATAGTGACACTCTTCGTGGATTGTACAGGATGGATGCACATCATACGCGGATAAAAATAAATATGATTAGCGGCGAAATTATTAATTTGACCCCAGATGAAATTAAAAATTGTCCAGTAGGCAAGAATCACCCAATCTTCCCAAACAGTTTTATTAAATCTTTTGAAAATCACGATTCACTACAGTCCGTCGGAAATTCTCATGGGGAAGGTCATCCAGGTTCGTCTCTTTCGCCTAGACAACATTCCCCTGATCGGTCCCATCCGTGCAGTCCTCCTTCTCATGAAGTACTTGGATATTCTCTTGCAAAACTTGGATATATTCGTCTGATTCCTCAGATAAATCCGAACCGACGATTTGAATTTCGAAGATACGTTTTTCCTGTAAATAGACCAATTCGATTTCTATTAAGAAATGTTGTATATGTGCCCTTGCCAGATCGGGAATATATAGTATTATCAACATCCAATGGTGACATTTTTGCGATACTGGAGTATACAGGATTTCTTCGTGGAATATATACGACCAATAAGAATCGTTCGAGAATAAAAATAAACATGATGAGCGGTAAACTTGAAATAATGACCGCAACGGAAATAAAGGAATGTCGTTTGGGGGAAAGGTATCCAATCTTTCCACAATGTTTTCATGAAGAAGTTTCAAATGAAGATTCTTTACAGAATGTGTATCATTAATTTCTTACTTAAAACATACTCAAAATTTTTGTTAATCGACAGATACATTGGATAGTAATCGCATAACGTAATTAGCAATTACTTTTAGATTGCAGAATGCAATTCTTCATTTATTTTAAATTATTTTTTTCTTTTAATTTCTCCTTGAATTCATAACTGATATGTGGGAGGGATTTTTGAATGGTTATTTTTGAAAATTGTATGCAAATGCAAATACTAAACAGATTTTTTTCTTGAATCTTTCGTCTATTATATAGTGAACAACATTGCTATTCTTAATATTCTTTGGATTCAACGTAAAGGGGTTAGTACAATTAAAAATGACTGTCAAGTAATATTATATGTAATAAAAACTTATAACCTCATGAAAATTATATCGTTATCGATTATTTGTTTTCAAAGTAACATTATCACTATAACAATAATTTCTTTCATAAAAAATGGGTACTTAATTATAAAAACGTATTAATAAAAATCATTAGTAAATTCTATAAACAAAATATTAATCCTTTTTCGTATCTTGCATAGTTTGACCGCGAAATCGAATGTTTTTAATTTTTTATATTGTTTTTGGCGTGCAAATTTGAATACAGTATTTAAATCTATAAAATATGGTTCATACAATTCTTAAAAGAGTAAATTGGGAGCGTATATCTGAGCAGAAGAACTCGTTAATTTATGGTAAGGGTTGCTTTGAGAAAATTGGGGAAGAATTAAAAATCTCTGCCTTGACGCGCTCTGATTATTAGTTTTTAAAAGGGCTGACTCCAAATTGTCTTTGAAGCGCTCAAGCTATATACGAAACATAGTGCAAAAAAATCCTAGTCTGGGACAAAAATCCGCAATTGTCTATATTTTCACTATCTAATGAGGCCTATTTATTGGTAATTCCTCCAGAAAATAGTTAATGTTGATTATTGTTAACATTATTTCTTACCCACGCTAGGTCGAAAATTGACATGAACTTATGCTCTGTTCCAAATTTTCTTATTTTCAATGAATAATTTGGTAACCATACAGTGTATTCTCACGTTAATTTAAAGCAAAATTTGATTGTAAGTCTTTTTTAAATTTAGTCGACAAAACCATATCATCATGTAATAAGTTTGAAATATTTAAGTTTTAAAAAATAAAACAATTTTTATCACAATACATCTAATATTTCTGTAAATTTATACAAAAATTGTAAAATAAATAAATAAAAAAGTGAACTTTTTTTTTGTTAAAAAAAAGTTTGTAAGTAGAGAAATCAATAAAAATTCAACATACATAATTCAATAAAACACAATAAACTTATATATAAGGTAACTCACTAAATTCAAGAACTGTAAGACATTTGAAAAAAATCAGTCGGGTGGTACGGAGTGCCGAGAGCGCGCACCTTTTCTCTTCGCGGGATCATTGACGATTGAAAAGAGCGTAATGGCAGCAGGAAGGAGTACGGAAACATATTAAGATAGTTGCTTGAAAGATACCTGAGCACGTTCTAGCGGTACTTTGGCACACTAGAAAATAATGATAATTTTGATCAGACAGCGACATGGAGTGCCATCGGCCAGTGCCCGGGGTTTTGAAAACGTTCAAGTTTCTACCAGCACTTTAACTTTCAAACTACAAGTAACATTTTTAATTCATAGTTTATAGTTTGTTTTTAAAACAGAGAAAGCTAAGTACGCAATAAAAAATTTAATAGTTTAATTTCCAACTTACAAAAATTGATTTTCAACCAAAGTTAAATTGTAAACAGTTAGTTAAAGCTTCCTGAAAATTCGAGAGAATTATCTGTTGTCAAACTTTCTCGATATTTCATGCCAGCTTTTACGAAAAATGGGCAAAAAGTGTAGGTGATTAGAAGGCGCGCAATGAAAAATTGCGAATTTGAAGTGTGGGCTCGCAAAACCAAGGAGCAAACGGAGGTTTGAAATTGAAGAAAGGTGTATACTCCGAAACAAGGTGCTGATTCTTCCAACGATGGGAATACTGCCAGAAAATTCTTAGAAAATTCTAAAATTATTTCCGAAATCACCAGTTTTGACGAAGTAATCCTGAAGAATATGTACATAGTCTCGCAAGTCCTAGCATCTGCTAGAGCCATGGACACCAAAAAATGTCACGAACATGTTCTTAAAAAGGTCAACCTGCTCGTTCAGAAATAAAATTGATATTTCATGCATGTATCGTTACACAAATTGTTGATCCATCGAGCCAAAATAATAGACTCCTTCGATATTCCAATCGGACAATAATCGAAAGAGGCTCAGGAAGCCAAAAGAAAATATTTCAAGAGATGCAGAGAGAATGATACAAGGTAGACAAGTCGCATCGACACTAACACAGTTGTATTGCAATATCATTGTTCATGACATTGTTCATAACAATGGCAGTTGTTATGACCCATCCAAAACTTCTAACTTTATTTGCAGATCAGTCATGAGCAATTAAATACATCCAAAGAACGGAGTCTGTGTGGCGAAAAATAGCCGAATAATGCCATTGTTAACTAAGAGCATTTGAACAATTGTGAATTGTTATTATATGAGCAGATATGATAACTGAGTATTATTCACGAGCTCTATGGAGCTAATTCGGTTTAAAAATGACTATTCTTTTCGACACCAATAGCTGAAACCAAAAATTATTTTTTTTATTTGTTTATAACAATTATTGTTTCTTCCTGAATCGTCACGGGTATGAAACAACAATTATTTTTCTTAATCAACTGAGAAAATTCAGTGAGAATCAAGGGACCATATACCGGAAAACCATATGAAACTATTTTGATCCACTTATTTCTTTATAACAAATTAAATACATTTTTTAATTTATCCTACGGTACTGGTTAGAAATTCAAACAGGTCCTATAAAAAGTCACCTTTGGATAATAAACATGCTCATTTCCTCGAATCTGTCGCGGATGGGAACGAATCAGAAGCGAAAGGCGAATTTTTAAATAACCATTGCTATAAGAATGAACCTTCGGGAAACAGGTCAGCTGCATATTATCTATGAAAGCAATTTTATAAATTAATGATGAAATAACATGCCTAATAATAAATTATACGGTTGAAAAAAACGGACGACTATTTCGCCACTTTAAGTTTACGTAACCTTGAAAAACAATTAACCATTAAAACACAAATAAATTCTGAAAAAAATCATGACAAAAGTGATATTTCTCAACTTAATAAAAGCATGTATTCTCTTCTAGGAAAGAAAATTCTGCAAAATCCACCAGTGATAATAAAATGCCTGATTCACTGGTAACACCATGGTTTCCACACACTTCCTTCCTTACAACCCTTCCTTCACAACACTTTCAAGGCAAAATTTTAGCTCTGCGCAACAATTTTAGGCGCTTGTAGCTAAACTTTCGCTCGTCGGTGTAAAGCCGACCATTATTTCTTGCTCGATTCCGAGAAATTAGTCGTAAATTCGCAGTAGGAAAATACCGAATTTTAAATTCAATGTGAATCAAATTGAAAAGCCTTGAATAAATAAATACCAACCTTGCCACTTTTCTTCTGGAAGGTCTGCATACGGTTGGTCCCACGCCGTCAAAACGTCAGCTTCGTTAGTAAATCGATGCCCTTTTAGTTGTTTTTTCACTTCCGGAAACAAACCAAAGTCACAGGGAGCAAGATCTGGACTGTAAGGAGGGTGATCTAGAATAGTCAGTCCAGATTTGACCAAAAAAGTCACTTTGACCTTCACTCTGTAAGCCGGTGCATTATCGTGGTGGAATAGCCAGGTGCTGAGCCGCGATTTCTGTCTGATCTTTTTGAGTTGGTTTATGACTTGAAGTAAACATACCTGAGTGTACCAGGAAGAGGTGACTATACGCTGGTTTTCTAGTACGACCCTCTCCACAATTCCGCGTTTCTCAAAGAATACTGTAGTCATTATTTTGTTTACAGATCGAGACTTCCGCACCTCCACTGGAGCATCCTCATCTTCAAACAGCCAGATATTGTTCTGTGATTTTGTTCTAACGTCGTAATAATACAGCTAGGTTTCGTCGCTTGTTAAAATACTATTTACATCCCGAGAAGATCCCCATTCAAATCTTTTTAGCACTTTTTGGCACCACTTTACACTCTCTGCCTTTTGCTCTTCGGTCAAAGCATGTGGTGTTAGGTCCAGATCTCCTGCTAGTACTCCTTTTATTGAAATACTTGGATATTCACTTGGACAACTTCAATATATTCTTTTTATTGCCCGCCCAAACGAGATCCTTCAATTTAAATTTTGAAAACATTGTTTACCTGTCGGTTAATCAATCAGTCTGTGAGTAGACAAGAAAAGACCGCCGCCAGTGCCAATTCAAGAGTAGATTGTATTATCAATATCCAATGGTGATGTTTTTGGAATACTGGAATATAGTGGGTTCAATCGTGCAATATATGCGAGAAATACGAGTCATTCAAGAATAAAAAAAATGGTAAGCAGCGCAGTTGATAGTTTAACCCAAGATGTAATAAGGGATTGTGATTAGGACTCTTGTGCATGCCTCCTTCTGATTAAGTACTAGGTTGTGCAACAGAAGAACTTGGTTATGTTTGGCTTATTTCTAGCACGGTTCGGAACCAGCGGTGTGAATTTCTAAGATACGTTTTTCCTACTGAAGGAAAAATTTAAATTCGAATAGAACACTTGACCTTCTCGCTAGAGCCAAACCCGGCTTTCTAAGATATATTTTTCCTATTGACAAACTAATTCATCTGCTGCTTGTAAATAGTAGATTTGTGCCGGTGCCAATACGAGAGCACATTCTTCATCAACATCCAATCGTGAAGTTTTTGCATTATTGGACTATAGTAAGATACTTCGCGGAATATATAGTTTAAAAAATCCTCATACGAGAAGGAAAATAAACATGATAAGCGGTGCATTTGATCATATGGCCACAAGTGAAATGGGGGAATGCCAGGTCGGCGAAACTTACCCAATCTTCTACGTTGATTTCATGAAGAAGTTTCAAATGAATATTCTCTACAGTCTGTGTTTCATTAACTCAATAGATAAAGATAAACCAAAATCTAATATTCTTTGCGATCTGTAGACCGCATCCCGATGCGAGATCAAATAGAGAAAAATACTGGGCTCCTCATAATTGGTCCAGAATTTCACTTATATTTTGTAAAGGGTAAGAGTCACCAATAGTTTTTTTTGTCAACTTCCTAAAAACTAACACAATTCTCCACCGCTTATTTCCCTGCGAGTCAAACTTTTTTTGGAACGATCTATACATGTGTATTGTATGGAGATTGAGATGGTTTAATTATACCGTTATCGAGAAACTCATGGATTTGGCGAGTAACTTCTCCTTTGTGAATCGCAGGAAAGCGGTATTGAATCTGTCTTCATCATTGATATTATATATAGAACAAATTTTATCAAGATTTGAGTCTGAGAGCATAAATTCATAAAAAATGTGATCAGGAGATTTTTCGAAAATAGTATAGTCATTTGATCCATCGCAACTCGCAGATTGTTTTTTCATGTCCTCAAATTCTTCGAATGTGACTAGTGGTATCTTTATTTCTTTTGAATGCATTGATACCTTTACTATTTTCATGCATGCCTTACCATCATTATTGGTTACTAAAGTATCGCCTAAAAAACACCATTTTCAACTAATAACCGGGGTACATAGCCTTCTCTTCTTTCTGAATTTTCAATTTTTACAAAAAACTCTTAAATAGATTTGGCTTGTATAGTTATAGTTTTATCGGTTATAAAGGGAAAGATTTGACCTTCTATTTCAAGTCTTCTTGTTTCACAATTAATTTTAAGGTCACTATTTGCGAGAAATTCTGAACCTAGATTTCCATCGTAGTTTAAAGGTATCCTGAATAGAATTTTTTTGATTAAATTAGGCCATGCACCTGTGTCTACTATGATGCACACAGAATTATCTAAACCTTCAACAGTTAAAAGACAGATGGTATCAAACTTCCGATACTTAGTTTAACATTTTTTCTGTTTAAATTTCTGGGTCTCCTTTATTGATGCCAATGGGTGCATTTAATTCTTGGTATTTGTAAACTCCCTCTTTGCACCCTGACTGAGGGGGTTTCTCGCGTTAACCTGGTTTGAATATCCTCTTTGTGTATTTTCTTTAGAAAACTGTCGTAGCTTTTCACCCTTATCTCTAATTTTTTAAAAGTAATTTTTTATAAAATGTCCTGGTCTGTGACAATACGCACAAGTATTATCATTGGAATTAAACTTTCGCTATGGGGGATCCAAACGAGGCCAATAATTATTTATTTTGTCTCTTACCCTGATTCCAATTTCTATTTTGTTTCTGACCTTGGTTCCAATTCCTATTATTATAATTATTAGTATTTTGGTTGTACCGTTTTGATTGTCATCGACCCTGATTATCGCGTTCTTGCTTGGGACCTGTTTAAAATGTATTTTGGGGCGGAGCCGAATTCTGTGGCCTATCTGCTGGTCGTAAAGTTTTCTTGAGTGTGACCTAAAAAGCGACAGGTGTGGGCCGCTTGACCCCTCTTTCCACATATTTGACATCTTAATTCTATTTCCTCTTGTGCTATAGCTATTTCACCTGATTTAGATAATCCCTTATCGTTGCTAGTTGCTTGATTTTCGGTTTCATGAGATATTTTAAATCTTATCTTCTCGTTAAACCTCTTTTAAAAGTGGGATCTACTTGTCCATTATTGCTGATTTTATGTGTATCTAAAGTTTTTTTCCAATTTCTCAGATGCGCACTGCATAAACAATCACTTTTTCAGGCCCCATTAATATATTCTACCTAATTCCCCCTGTAACTGATAAACCGTTTTGTCTGGCGCATAAACCCTTTTTAATCTATCTATCAAATCCTCAATTTAGTCTACGCTGACCCAGAAATACATCTTCTAGCTTCGCCTGTTAGTTTGCTACGGATTGATTTTGCCAAATTCGATTCAACAGATTCGAGAAGCATTTTCTTTGCTTCCTTATAGCCTTCAAAAGAATGGGTTAAATAAATATTATCACCATTGAATATGGGCAAGACTTCTAAGGCATCACGTAGCGAAATCATTTTCCTATTTGATACAGTTATTACTGGTGGATTTGACATGATTTTAGTTTTCATTGGGACTTCTTTAAATGCAGAAGATTGTAATCTCTTTATGTTAGGTTCTGTTTAGTGAGATTGCAGTAAGGGCTTATCTACGCGCGGGTTACCATTATTAGGTGGAAATAAAAATTCTGGTAAAACAGGGTTTTTGTGTAGGAATCCTAACAGGGTTTTTTTCTTTTGCAGAAATGTCTCTAATTATATCCGGTATTTTCATTTCCGTACCTTGAAAATGATTTTCTGTCTCTAATATTGCTTTCTCACAAAATTTACTGGAGCACTGATACGAAATGACAATGCTTGTTTATTGATTTTCAAGGATTTAAGTTTCGAAACACTTAGTACATTCGTACCCGAAAGATTTTCACTTGATGTAGGCAATGTTTGGGAGAAATTTTTGCTTCTTTTTCCCGGCCGATGCACCAAAAATATAGGTATGTAACATCTTAACAACGTATACACAACTAAATTCCCTGAATTCTCGTTTTCCTTGTATTCGGATGGTACCACAATTGGGATGAGCCAACACAAGTCAATGCATCAGGAAACACATGAATTACAATCAAATCAATTTATTTAAATTGTGATGCATGAAATATTCCGTGTGGAAGAAAAGATGCGCAAGGTTAGATCATGGATACTTCAATAGATTCGTTAGGTAATGTTGATCAGGTTGACACTCTCCGCCTGGAAAGAACGGATTTATGAGTGTTTTCACACATGAGTGAGGAAAAGATGTAAAGGGTGAATGTTGTTTGGACCTACCGAGTTTATTTTCACTCCTGTGCACAGGATTCCTCCAGAAGTGGATCCGGAAGCGAGTTGAGTACTGAATCCTTGACCCTTAGTGTAACGGTAATCCATATAATTGATAGTGAGCACGTGATGAATTTGTTAGGATAAGGAAACTGTCAGAACAACTGGTATTCTTAGAAACCCCGAAGCCAAAGGTTGAAACTATGTACCGAAAGACTTCTCAAAAGAACTGCCTAAGACAGAACCGACGAACAAAGACTGAACGACGACTGAAGACTCAAAAAAAAGTTAGTTGCATCCACCTGTTCCAGAGCTTATATAATAGCGTGTTAGAAGGATTTTCATGGAAATTCACCCCTAGGTTTAATGAGTGGCTCAAATAACCTTCAATTTTTCCATTGGCAGGGCTGAATCAATCCTCGAAAAGACATTATGATTTTCTTCCTTTCCAAGTGCTGGACGATTCGTTAGATGCATGATTCCGACCTTCTTGGTAGCTAAGACGTTACGTTTGTCATAGTAACCGTGCCGTTCTGTCCTTCCATCAGAAGAAATCAATCACCCCTTAAGGCCTTTTGGCAGATACAGATGTAAGGTATGACAATTTTTTATTTTATTTTATACCAAAATTGTATCGTTTTTTTCATTTTTCGTAAATTGGTGAGCAATAATTACGGTTTCTTTGTATGGCGTAATATGTTGCATATCATTATTTCGCTCTGCAAATGAAGGATCAAAGCGAATCGATTCCTTACATTTATTTCAATTTTGTGTAGGAGAGAAGAATTAAAATTTTGTTTAATGTCTAGGAATTTTCAACAGCTTTACAAACTTTCAGGGAATTCATTTTTATAATAATTAAATAGCAAATTATTGTTAAAGTCCTATCACTATTGATTTGAAGTGTATATGTATTTATGAAGTTTCTTGAAATAGTTTAGATTATTTTTGAAAAGATTACAAGAAATTTTTAGTGGATTCAATTGGTCTTTAGATATTTTAAAGGATTTTGGTACATTCTAAGATTTTCTATGATTTCCCGACAGCTTTAAGAGGTTTCAAAAAGTTAAAATTTTTTTAAACATTTCCAGCGTATTTTTTAAAATTCCAAGAACTTTTCAAAGTGTCAAGGCATTTTAAAATATTTTCCAAGAATTTGAAATGTTTCAAAGCCTTATATGGGTGAAAATTCGACGATTTTCTTTACGAACAAACGTTTACAAAGAAATGACTGTTAAAAAACAGGAAAATTTTAAACTAAAAAAGATGACTTTTTAACAAAACAGTCGAATCTTTTTTAATAATTTAAATATTTTAAAAATAGTGTGGTTTTTAATTCACACAAATGCATTATCAACTGATTTTTTCAACTTAAAATTTAACTTTGATTGTTGGTTGAAAATTGATATTTTTTAGATAAAAATTAATATGTTTAGTTAAAATTGCGTCTTTTTGCTAGTAAATTCATCTCATTCATTGAAAATTTAATTACTTGCTTTTAATATTATTTTAAAAATTAATTTTTAGCTAAAAATGTAGGTTCCATTTTACAAAATTTATCTATCTCACTCGAAAATTCGTGCATTTTCTTGAAAATGTTTTTTTTTTGTTTGCAAAGTTATTCCTTCAGCTAAAAACTTTAATTCCATTTTTGTTTGCAAACTAATCTGTTTAGCTGGAAATTCATGTATTTTGCTAAAAAATCACCTCTTAGTTGAAAATATAAATATTCTTAAAAAAAAATTTTTTAAGTAAATATTTTACTTTTATCTTTATTTTTGAAAATTAATTGTTTTTAGTTAAAAATGAATGTGTTTTGTCTAAAATATGCCTTTTGGATAGAAAAGCACATAACTTTGGTAGAAAATTTAATATTTTGTTAAAAATTATTTTTTTTTACTGTTAATTATTCTATTTTTGGTTAAGAATTGACCAATGTTACTTGACAATTCAAATTTGGTTTAAAATTCACATGTTTTGTAACAACAAATTCATCTTTTTTATATTTCTATTGAAAATTCGTCTTCTTTGTCAATAAATTAATTGTTTGGTTTAAAATCATTCAAGTAATGACAAATTTAATATAAAAAAAATAATTTTTTATTACTTGCAAGAGAAAAATAACGAAAGAAGTATGTCCTTTAATCCATATTCATAAGCCTAATATCTCGGGAGCATTTATTTATTTGTTAATTTTTAGACTGAAAACTGCATTCTTTATCTTAACCTATAGCCGAAACCGCATCAATTTTAGGTTGGTTTCACTTCCAGATTGTCAACTTTCACATCCTTTTTCTTTAAACTAATAAATTTTTTCATCACAAATATTTGGCCCTAAATCAGTAATATTGAGCCCGGAATGGCACTTCTGTTTCACCTTTAAGCAGTGATTTAGGTTATACAGAATGCTTTTTCGCTCTAATGTAAAGTTGACAAACTGTCCCTTAGCACTTTCATTAGGAATCTTAATGTATCCAAATTTATTTTTTTTCAGTCTTAGCTATTTATTAGGTATATTTATTTATATTTATTAGGTGAATGTAAAAAATAAGGAAATATGCACCGGGGGGTCAATATATTAGTCACCGCGTTCAACGCTATATTTATGTATCTATATCAAAAAGTTTCCAATCCGGCCGTGCTATATTGACAATTAGCAGCGACCTATTTCTCTTCCTGCTCGTCTTTCTCCTCCTCTCCTTTCCATTCTCCTCCTCTCATTTCTTCTCGTGTATCCTCTCCTTTCTCCTCCTCTTTTCCCCTCTCATTCTACCTCATTCTCTTTCCTCTCTCTCTCCTCTCTTTCCTCTCTCCCCTCTCTTTTCTCTCCCTTCCCTCTTTATCTTTCCTCTCCCCATGTTCTTTCCTATTCTTCTCCTTTCCTCTCCTTTCCCTTCCTTTCATTTCTTTGCCCCTTAACTCCTTTCCTTTCCTCTCATTTCCCCACCTCTCCTTTTCTCTCCCCACCTATCTTTCTATCCTTGTATACTCTCCGCTCTTTTCCTCTCGTATATCTTCCTCTCACTTCATCTTCTTCCATCTCCTTTCCCCTCCATTCCTCTTCTTTCCTCTTTCTCCTTTCCTTTTCACTTCCTTTCTTTCCTCTCCCTACCACTACTTTCCAGTCCTCTTTCATTCTTTTCTCTCTCTTTTCTATCTCTTACTTCTCATTATAGAGGCATGAAGTGTGACAAGTTAACAAGGGATGCATTTGAAATTGAAACATCCGAAACCGCAGAAATTAAAACTTCTAAAAATTTTAGCGCCATTGAACATCCAAAACGTAGAAATTTAAATTACTGAAAATTTCAACAAGACAGAATTACTTCAAATTGTTGAACTTATGCACAGTTCCAATTTTAATGATTCTTAATTAATAATTTAATAATCAAACCCTTAGGAATCATAATAAGGAATAATAATAAAATAATTTAGAATAATTTTAGTTTGCTGCATTGGATTATTTATTAATCTGAAGTTAGCAAACTAATTAAGAGCTAATCAAGACCTTTGAAACTGTAATTTTTCCTTCTTTTTTGATTAGAATAATTTGTTTCATTAAGACACTACAAAATGAAGTACACGTATTTTATTATATTGTTATTTGTTCTTCATTACTCAATTATTTTTGAACATAGTTTCAAATGATTTCAAGAACTTTCCTTTTTACCTATTGAAGCTGTCACATACATAGGCTGAAAGGGATTGTACAATTTAATTTGTATATCTTTTTGCGATGAATAATTATTCTTGATAATATTTTAT
Source organism: Belonocnema kinseyi (assembly GCF_010883055.1). Lineage (NCBI taxonomy): Eukaryota > Metazoa > Arthropoda > Insecta > Hymenoptera > Cynipidae > Belonocnema > Belonocnema kinseyi. The sequence goes on from NC_046658.1 coordinate 153,962,729, forward strand.
CTTATATTGCGCCGTTCAGTCGCCAAACGGAATTTAAGATTTTTTTAAAGTTATTTCGAATAATAAGCTAGAACCAATAAGTCCAAAAGTGTCGAATTTTTGTGAAATCGGCGATACTCATTTTTCATATAATAACCATACCTTCCATTATTAGCATAATTATATTGTTCATTATAAATTTGTTTAAATAAAATCATTATTTGCGAAGGACAATTCTGCCGCTAATTATTTTCTTATCTATATGTTATATAAGAGCTACTTATTTCCATATTTGTACTCTGATGATGCAATGGAATGTTCCTCAGATACGCTTTTTAACGAAATTATTTACTGAACTATTAATCAGTTTTTTCTCAACTTCTGCGAAAATGAGGATCGTCTATATTAGTATTTTAACTTTGACGGCCATCATTAATCCTTTTGGTAATTATAGTAATTCAATATACTTATTTTAGCATAAAAGTAAGTTTAAATAATAATAACAAAAAAATAAGCATAATGTAAACTACGGTTACGATCATAGTATATAAAACGAATTTTCAAACGGTGTCACGTGCTTTTTTCTTAGTCGCGGAAACTTCCAGACCGACTTCATTAAAACTTTCAAGTAATGTGTGTTGAACGTTCATCCCACAAAGACATTTTCTTTATTTTTCAAATTTCTTCGAAACATTTAATTTAAATTAACCAACTTCTTTTTAAGGTCAATGATAATTTCATGTTTCTTGCTTCACATTCTTCTAAGAAAATTGGACGCACGGTTTCTCAGTAATAAGATATAATAAGTTAATTTAAAAAAGTTACTCACAGTAGAAGAATTTAAAACAAAAAAAAAACCTTATTCATGTCCATAAAAATTTATTTAAATACTGAAACTAAATTATTTACAATGAGGCTGATATAAAAGGTGTGATTCAATTATTTAGTTATATTGGAAATTGAGTCTTTGTATTTAAGGCGCTTGAAAGTAAAAATATATTTGCCAAAGAATTTGACATATTTAAAAATTTATGTATTATTGAGGATCTTGTATTGCAGAAAATCGTTCATGATAATTCAAGTTATTAAAGTGCTTATGCACTGGCCTTTTACCAAAAGTATGTGTTTATTTAACCTTAAAAATATACAGTAAAGCGTTATTGTACTTAAGAATTTTTTCGCGTTACTTTAGTTGGAACATCGGAAAGATGGTTTCAGCAAATAAACATTGAATACAGCTAAGGATATTACACAAAAATGTACTAATAAAAAGAAATCTTGCATTTCGTTTTGCAGAATGTAGTTCAAGGTCCGCCAATAATCCTGATAGTGAGCGTAATCCTGGTCCTTTTACCTCCTCTGCTGAAAATCTATTACTTCTTGCAGAATGTAGTGCACAGATCGAAGAAAATCCTAATTGCGCACATAATCCTGTACCTGCCAGGTCAAGGTCTCCTGCTGGTAGGACTTCTTCTATTACATTACTTGGTTATTCACTCAGACAACTTGGATATATTCGGCTCATACCCCGCACAAAT
>NC_046658.1:153964345-153981419 GCF_010883055.1 Belonocnema kinseyi
GAAAAATCACCCAATCTTCCCAAACAGTTTTATTAAATCTTTTGAAAATCACGACTCACTACAGTCCGTCGGAAATTCTCATGGGGAAGGTCATCCAAGTTCTTCTTCTTCTGCCAGGCAAGATTCCCCTGACCAGTCTCATCCGTGCAGGCCTCCGTCTCATGATGTACTTGGATATTCTCTTGCAAAAATTGGATATATTCGACTCGTTTCTCAGATAAATCCGAACCGACGATTCGAATTTCGAAGATACGTTTTTCCTGAGAATAGACCACTTCGATTTCTATTAAGAAATGTTGCATATGTGCCCATGCCAGATCTGGAATATATAGTATTATCAACATCTAATGGTGACATTTTTGCAATACTGGATTATACAGGATTTCTTCGTGGAATATATACGACCAATAAGAATCGTTCGAGAATAAAACTAAACATGATGAGCGGTAAACTTGAAATAATGACCGCAACGGAAATGAAGGAATGTCGTTTAGGGGAAAGGTATCCAATCTTTCCTCAATCTTTTCATGAAGAAGTTTCAAATGATGATTCTTTACAAAATGTGTATCATTAATTTTTTACTTAAAACGATCTTAACATTTTTGTTAATCGACAGGCACAGTACAGAGTAATCGAATAACGTAATTAACAAATACTTGTAGATTGTAAAATGCAATTCTTCATATATTTTAAATTACGTTTTTTTTTCTCCTTGCATTTACGACTGATATGTGAAAGGGATTTTTGAATGGTTATTTTTGAAAACTGTATGCAAATGCAAATCCTAAATAAATGTTATTCTTGAATCATTCGTCTATTATATAGTCAACAACAATGCTATTCTTGACTTTCTTTGGAATCAACGTAAAGGGGTTAGTGCAAACAAAAATGACTGTTAAGTAATATTATAGGTAATAAAAACTTATAACCTCAAGAAAATTATATAAACAAACTATTGGAAAATTCTGATAGCTTAATTTCAGAAAGGTTAAGAGAAAATTGATTTTAGTCTGCATATTGATGTCTACATTATTGTACTATTTATAATTGATTATATTTCAAATTACAATTCTCATTTTCGCTATAGAAAGAAAATCTACGCATTATATCAAAAAATTATATCCAAAAAATTTATATCTCTTTTTGGGTAGATAATTTGTGTACAATAATCCTTTTTCGTATCTTACATAGTTTGACAGCAAAATCAAACGTTTTTTATTTTTTATAATGTTTTCGGTGTGAAAATTTGAATTTCAGATTTTTTTAAGAACATTCAAAAAGCTGTTATGATAATCTTACAGAGCTTTTTAAAAGAAACTTTCTTCTTCTCACTACTTTGTTTATATCGTACGTTATTTGACTGAAAACCTTCATATTTGTTATTTTGTTTGAATTTTGACATTGCTATTACTCTGGTGATTTTGAATTTATTATATCCGGCTTTCCGAGTACTACAGATAACCCTAAATATAATGTTTAAATCTTTAAAAAATGGTTCATACAATTCTTAAAATACTCTAACTTTACTAATTTTTCACTGAAAGTTGTCTAACAGAACTATTATCTCCTTTTTCCATTTAAAAAATCTTGCCAAAGGTCAATCCAATCTGATAATTTTTTCGAAAACTATCGTACCTACAGCCCCCAGACAGTTTTAGCATCCTTGAAAGATTCGAGCAAGCAAATTAATATTTCCTAACAATCAAAGTCATTGAACAATTTTTGATCATACTATTTATGTCGGAAATACTTTTACAGTAAATTGGAAACATATATCTGAGCGGAAGAACTCGTTAATTTATAGTAAGGGTTGCTTTGAGGAAATTGGGGAAGAATTAAAAATCTCTGCCTTGAATCGACTTCTCTATGAATTCCTTGATTTCTTATTTCTTATTGAAATAATATTTTCAATTGACAAATTGCTGTGGGAAAATAACGAACAGAAAATAAGATAAGTTGGTAGCGGAAATGAGTAAGGTGTAGTTGATAACTTGCATAAATAATTCTTGAGTCTGCATTTCAAACCAGGAACTTATAAAAACTTATAAAAACAAAAGTCTGGGAGGATGGAAAACCAAATCGGAATGGTATTATATCCATTGTCCCTATTGATGTTATCAGTGTGTTTTATGATTTCGATGGCTTGACTATGTTTTCTTGGAAAATGGTGTGTGTTTTTGTAATGACTATTGTTCTGTCAAATGAAATTTTATGTCATGTTTCGTTATGATATTCATCTAGTGCTGATTACGTAAAACGTTTTAGCTTGACTTTACTCTCATGTTCCTTCATACCTTGGCTCACCGCTCTCCCAGTTTCTCCAATATAGATTTTACCACAAAAATAAGGGATTTTATATAATCCAGGGTCACTTGGGGCTGGATTTTTGTCTTTAGGGTTATTTAGTAGTTGTCCTATTTTCGCAGGTGGTTTAAATATGGTTTGGATGTTGCGTTTGTTGAGAATTCTTCCTAATTGTTCTGTGACACCTTGGATTTAGGGTAGGGTGGTGATCATTTTTCTCCCTCTTGCTTTCGCGGTTTGTGATTACTTGATTTTTTAGTCTTTTTTCTTATTGTCTTATCAATTTGTTTGTGTAATCGTTTTGGATTAGGATTAATTTATCGTTTTGCGATTACTTTTGTAGGTTATCTTTATCTGTTATGGCGACAGCTCTATATACAAGGGAGCTGATGACCAATTGTTTTTGAGATGGGTGATAGTGGGAGGAGGTATGTTGGTATTTATTCGTATGCGTGGATTTTCTGTAATTTTTATGTCCTAATGTGTTATCAGATTTTTTGTAAACTAATATGTCGACGACAGGCAATTTTCCGTTTTGTTCTATATACATGATGAACTGGATATTAGGATGTAATTGATTGATAAAATCGAAGAACTTATTTAGTTCATCTCGCCCATGTCACCAGAATACAAAAGTATCATCAACTTAACGGAAATAAAATTCCGGTTTAAACTTGGCTTGTTTGAAGATTTTAGTTTCTCGATGTTCCATAAAGACATTGCCTATTACGGGCGAGACTAGCGATCTCATTGCTGCACCTGAGGTTTGTTTGTGGAATTGATTATTAAACGAGAAATTAGTATTATTGAGTTAGTGTTCTATTAAGGGTACCAGTTGGGAAGTAAAGTCTGTAAAAGATTTGAAAATATCAATTCTAGCCGAGATTGATAATTTCGTAAAGAGCGATTTATGTCAAAACTCACTATCAGGTCTTGGGGTTGAATATTAATCTTTTTTATCTTTCTGATAAAGTCAAATGATTTTTGGACGTAGGTGGTCGGCTTTACACCGACGAGCGAATGGTTAGCTACACGCACGTAGAATTCCTGGGCTGAACAAAACTTTCGCCCCGATAGTGTGGCGAAGCAAGGGTTGCCTACTTTAATTTTGATGAACTACCTTACCAGCAGCTTCGACCAGCTATCTACTGACTATTGTTTTTGTAGGTTTCGTTTTAAGTTTTGTGTATTTATCGTCAGTTAGAAGGCTAACGATACCCTACATACAAGGTGGGACAGAATAAATATGAAGAATTCTCAACAAAAACAACATTCAAACCGTATTTAAACCACCTGCGAAAATAGGAGAACTACTACATAACCCCGAAGGCAAAAAGCCTCTCCAAAGTGATCCAGGAGTATATAAAATCCCTTATTCTTGTGGCAAGGTCTATGTTCGAGAAATCGGGAGAGCGGTTAGCCAACGTATGTAGGAACATGAGAGTAAAGTCAGGCTAAAACATTTTACACAATCAGCAATAGCTGAATATCATAAAAAACAGAACATAACATTTAAATTGACATAACAACAGTGATAATATACAGATATAACAAAGATAACAGATATAAGGTGCATTTATTATTTTTTAAATAAAATTAACTAAACAGAGAAATCTCATCTGAACTTTAAATTTCTATCTGCCCAAATTAGCTTCACCATCCTCTATTTGTTGGGGAAATTGTCAATAAATATGCTTTAGTAGATAAGGCAAATATAGACAATTGCGGATTTTTGTCCCAAAATAGAATACTTTTGCACTATGTGTCGTATATAGCTTGAGCACTTCAGAGACAGTTTGGAGGCAGCCATTTTAAAAACTACCAATGAGAACGGGTTTTGGTTTTTTAAAATGGGCAGAACGTGTTTTGGGATTTTTAAGAATACCAGAATGCGTTCGGTTTTCAAGGAATTTATTTTTATAATTATTTGATAGTAAATTATTTTAAACGTTGAAACACTATTGAATTAAAGTGTATATGTTTTTATGAAATTTCCGGAAATAGTTCAGATTATTTTTGAAAAGATTCCAACAAATTGTTAATAGACTGCATTGCTGTGAAGGTATTTTAAAGGCTTTTGGTATATTCTGAAATTTCCTATGATTTCTCAAAAGCTTTAACAAGTTTCAAAATGTTCAAAATGTTATAAAAATTTCGAGGGCATTTTTAGTAGTAAATTAATCTCATTGATTGAAAATTTGAGCATTTAGTTGTAATTTTTTTTTTTCATTAATTTTTTAGCTGAAAATTTCGGTTCTATTTTTCAAAACTCACCTATTTTACTTGAAAATTTGTGAATTTTCTTAAAAATTGTTTTTTTTTGTTTGAAAAGTAATTTCTTTAGCTAAAAACTTTAATTCCAGTTTTGGTTGTAAATCGATCTTTTTACTTGAAGATTCATGTATTTTGCTAAAAAATCATCTCTTTAGTTGAAAATCTAACTATTCTACTGCAATTCAATTTTGTTTAACTAAAAATTTTACTTTTATTTTTGAAAATTAATATTTTATTAGTTAAGAATAAATGCGTTTTGTCAAAAATGTGCCTTTTTGGTAAGAAACTGATCATTTTGGTAGAAAATTCAATATATTGTTGAAAATTTATTTTTTTCAAACAATTTTTTAGTTTCATTTCTAGATAGTCAACTACCACATTCTTTTCCTCTAAACTAATCAATTGTTTCATCACAAATCTTAGCCCGTAAATCAGTAATATTGAGCTCGGGAGGGCACATTTGTTTTATCTTTAAGGCGTTTATTAAAAATTATTGCTTTTCACTCGTTTCTCCTCTCCATTTTCCCGTTCTATCCCATCCTTCTGTTCCCTCTTATTTCCTTTAACACCCTTCCCCCCTTCTCTCTTTCTCCCTTCCCCCTCTTTTTCCCCTCACCTCATTTCCTATTCTTTCCACTCCTCTCATTTCGCCTCCACTCATCCCATTCCACTTTCCTTTCCTCACCTCTGCCTTACTCTCTCCACCTTTATTTTTTCCTCTTATCCCCTCCTCTTTTTTCCTCTTGTATCGCCTCCTTTTCCATCCTCCCCCCTCCTCTTCTTTTCTCTCCCTTCTTCCCTTGACTTTCCCCTATTCACCCTTCTCTACTATCTTTTCCTCTTGCTTTCCCTCCTTTCCACTCCTGTCCTATCCCCTCCATTATTTTTATTTCCTATTTTATTCTCGCCTCTCTCTCCTTTCCATTAGTCTCCTTCTTTACCTCCCGTTCCGTATCAAAATAGTACTATGAAATAGACTGCGAAACCGTAAACATGATGTGATTAAATTTAGTCATAGAGTGTGGCTCCAAAGCCTCAATAGAAATTGTGGAAACATTTGTTTTTGTTAAGTAAATAGATTATTTTCCCCAAAAATGGCCAGCTAATATCTTAATCAGGTTAGGAATAACATAAAACATGCAAATGTTATAAAACGTTTGTAATAAGAAACCCAATAAAACTTAAGCAAACGTAATTCAATAAAATACAATAAACTTATACATAAGATAACAACATTAATTCAAGAATTGTAATTCATTTGAAGAAAAAAAATCAGTCGGTTAGTACGAAGTGCTGAGAACATAAAATTTACGCAAATATCGGTTGAAATTTCTTGTTTTTCCATGACAAACACATGTTTTTTGAAAGACGCAAAAGTGTATTTTGTTAATACGCAAATTCAATTATTATTGTTGTATACGTGCACTTATACAATAGGAACGTGATATTATATTCAGACGGTTAAATTGCCGTCATGCGCCCGCCCGAAGGTTACAAAACTTCACTGGACTTTAAAAATTACAGAAGACTGTAATTATTTAAAGATATTTCAAGTGATTCACAAAACTTTCGTATAATTTTTGCAATTATAAAAATTTGAAAAATTGTATTTAAACTTCAAAATTGTATCAAAAGTATTTCCTATCCGTGCTAAGCTGTGAGATCTTTCTCGAAGGATCCTGATGACGTCACGATTACGCAACAGTCTGTAGCCAAATTCATGTAAACAGGTTCAAGGTTATCACGTACATGTGTCAAGATTAAATGAGAAAAACAAGGATAATTTATTGCTTCCTGACAGATAAAACGTTTGGTAAATGCATACAAGATGCAGGTGTATAGGTGAAATTTTATATGGAGAGCTACGTATGGCATCCTGTTTTCAATATTTATTTGATTTATTGCTTCCTGATAGATGATACTTTAGCTAAAAATGCCTGAATTTATTTGCTTAATGCGCAAGAGATGCAGGTGGGCAGATGAAATTTGATATGAGGGTTATGGCATGGCATCCTGTTATGCTTATTAAGTTTGATTTGGAAATTCTTGATAGATGATTGTTTAAGTAAAAGTTTCTGCCTGTGAAAAACATTCTTCTGCAGTCTAGAATCTCCGGGAAAAATAATTCGAATTAAAAAAGTATATCTATACAGTTAGTTGAAGGTAAGAAAGAAATGAAAAATCGTTTCTTATGGTAGGTCATATACTCACGGATGCTTGTCGCTTTATTCTAATATCAAGTAGCGAGCGAGGACCAGAGATAACAGCTACACGCGTTTAAACTCGCAGAAGCATTCATATATCAGCAGTCTGCGGCTGCACACATTTCATTATCCTATGCTATCGTTCTATAGAGAGACCGCTTATTTTTACAGTTCGCAATCGTTCGCTTTCATATTCATTCTTTTCCATATGCTAGGTCCGTCAACCTATGGACGAGGTATATGTAACAAGATACTGAAAACAATTTCGAGACTCGAGAGAGAGAGATTATAGACAGCATGAATTTAATTCGAGACCTTTCATGGACGTTTAGTAAATACCAAAAGTACACTGCCCGACTCTTATCGCTCCTTATGTCATGCAACGATATCCGAGCTGAATTCGCATACTTTTTTATCCACATATATATGCTTGGTTCTCAGCTCTCATTTAGAAAGGTCAGTTTTTTACCTTTTAAATATTAAGGATTTAAACTGAAAGTTTTAAAATGTAACAACTTAATATGATAAAATATTTGAATTTTTTCAATCATCCACTAAGGCTATTATATAATACAGTCTATAGAAAATCAAGGATGATTTAATTCAGCGTTAAAATTTTCTCTATAATGCTGAATCTTCTATAAATAATAACATAAAATTTCTATTTCGCAACTTTTTCGCAAAAAACTTCAACGTTATTTTCAATGACGCACTACATTTTTGCGATGTTGAAAAATTATATCCGCACGTGTGGATTATAATGTAGAAGGTTCTAGAATATTTTGACAGAGAGGGGATATAATAATAGGTAAGTATGGCAAATGATATGCAGCATGTATAGTTTAGGAGAAAGAGAGAGAAAGAGAGAGAGATAGAGAGAGCTATGTATTAAAAAATGTTTTAACTTAAAAATAATTTTCTGAAATTTACAAGACGTTAGAAGGGTTTCCGATTGAGCGACTTGAAAAATACCAACAGATTCTTAAGAGTTCCGAGTACATACAGTTGATCACTGTAACAGATTTTAGAATTTTCTATTGATATAGCTAGGATGTTAAATCAAACATTTGAGATTAAGAAAATACAATTTGAAAACGCTTGCTAGAATTTATAAAATAAAATCAGCTTTCTAAATATTAGAGTTTGACTAAGAAACGTTGAAATGACTTTCACATAATAGAGTAATAATCTAAAAAAGATTCACATTACTTACATCAAACATCAAAATAAACCAACATAAATAACAAAAATAATTTAACAGTATTAAGATTTAGTTTAAGAAAACTGTGAAACTCTCAAGTAAAAATTTAGTGATATAAAAAATACAAAAATTAAAAGTTTAAAGAAATCGAGGAAGATATATTGATTTCCAGCTAGCTAATTTAATTCAGAGACCATAGAAATCTACCTTACCGATATATTCTATAGATGTCGTGGCTTATGCTACGTTTCCAAAATATTCTCAATGACGTCATCGAATTCCTACCACGCAATTTTTTTCGAAAACAATTTCAAGGTTATTTTTAATGTTGCATTACTTTTTTGCGTTTTTCAATATTACATACCAAACGTGTCGATTATAACTAAGAACCTTCTAGATAATTGCAATAAAGAGAGGATATAAATGGATAAAGATGTTAAATCATATGCAGCAGGTATAGTTTAGGGAGAAAAAGAGATGGAAATAGAGACATAGAGAGAGATAGAGAGAGCTATGCATTAAAAAATGTTTTAATTCAACAGTGGATCACTGTAACAGGTTTAGAATTTTATACTGATATAGCTAGGATGTCAATTGAGCAATTTGAGATGAAGAAAATAAAATTTATAAGGGGCATTATTCATCAACTGCCCCAGCTCAAAAAGTCATGTTTTTCGATTGTCTCTAAATCCTGGGAATATGTTCGCCTACCCAACAGTAGTTATTCCATAAACTTATAGACCAGGATTACCAACCCTCCCCAAGTGAGGGGGGGTTGAATTTTCAACCCCAATGCCTGCAGGGGTAGTTTCAAACGCCTGTAACTTCCTTTCTAATTACGCGATTTAAAATTTTTAGGAGGGTTTTGGAAAGGGCTTTTTACACGCTTTCATCCTATTTTATTATTTATAACAAAAAAAATTGTTTAAACAATTTTTTCAAAAATCAATAGTTTATTTAACTTTTTTCGCAATTTAGGCATCTCTGACTTTTTTTAATAGTCTCAAAAGAAAGCTTGACTTTTTTACTATGAAAAATGTCTAATAAGAAAATGGACAAATTGAAATTCATTGAGTTACAGTGCCGTTTGTAGAGGGAGTCCTCCGGCTCGTACTCAGGCGTTATGCAGCAGCATACCGCGGAACAGTTTTCAAGTATGCCATTTTTTTGTATTACTCACATTGATCCAAAATTGCATGAAGTCATCGGAAAAAACTATTCAGTAATGTTAACCAGTAAGTTTGAAGAAGTTAAAAATTTTTTAAGTTATTATGAAAAAATATTAAGTAAAAAGCACTTTCTTAAAAATGAACAGTATTTTTCTGAAGATAAATGATTCCTCACTATTATAATTTATTATCCGACAATAATTGGTTATTGCTCTTGCAATTTTTTAAAACAAATACATGATACAACTGCGTCAACGAATTAAGATATCAAGTTTGGCTACAAACGGACAGAAGTAATCTAATGACCGAGGTAGCAGAAACCGACATCTTTCCTAAACGACTTTGCGAAAAACTATTGAATTTAAAGTCTCATGAATTTTATGCAAAGCAGCAGGCATCATTCCTGAAGAACCTCAAAGCCACATTATTAGTTGAACATTTCTGGATTATGTTCGATTTTGCAGAAAACTATGCTTACGTGTTTCAAAATAGGATCCAAACTTCTCATTGGAATAATGATCAGGCGTCCATTTTTACAGTAGTTATCTACTACAAAGAGAAGAAAGAATTGAAGCATGTGAGCATAGCTATTATTTCAGACAACTTACACAACTTACACACAACTTACACAACAGACACGGTTGCTGTTCATTTATACCAAAGGTTAATTGTTGACTATCTTAAGAAGGGTTTCAATCCTAAGAAATTTCATTATGTCACAGATGGAGCACCACAGCATTTTAAGAACAAATACAACTTTGCGAACCTTCTGTGCCATGAAAAAGATTTTGACATCCCGGCAGACTGGACTTTCCATCCAACTGCCCATGGAAAAGGACCATGCGATGGAATTGGAGGTAATCTGAAGCGTCTTGCTGCAAGAGCCAGCTGACAACGTTCAGCTGAGAATCAGATCTTAACAGCTTACGAGTTATTTGAATAGGGCAGAGAAAACTTGAAGGAAACTGTCGTATTTTTCAGTAGCAAAGAAGAGCATGAAGCGATGACAATAAAATTAGCCGATCGATTTAGTAAGGCTGTGACGATACCAGGTAAACTCAAATATCATTCATTCGCTCCGAACGCAAAGAGACAGCTGGATCTGAAACGATTTTCCTATGAGGAGAAAAGTGAGGTTTTTCCGAAGCCTAAACGTAATCAAAAGCAGAATATTACTCCAAGAAAGTGGAAAGCTGGTACGAAGAAGAGGCGAACAGCATAAAGAGGTTGTGTAATGAGAGGCAAGGTGACTCACAAAAATCAAGTACCCCATAAAGTGAGAGGCGAGGGGACTCACTAAAATCAAGCACCCCAGTAAGTGAGAGGCGAGGGGACTCACTAAAATTGAGCACCCCGAATCATCTTGCAGATAAAAGGAGTCTAAAATCGCACTGTCACCTCCACGTGGTAGACTCTGGAGACTATAACTTGATAGGGTGTAGGCTGACGACAGGCGTTAATTACTAATCCGTTAGTACTTTATTTACTCAAACACTTTATACGTGAGAAGATGGTTGAATCATGTATTTGTTTTAAAAAATTGCAAGAGCAATAAACAACTATTGTCGGATAATAAACTATAATAGTGAGGAATCATTTACCTTCAGAAAAATACTGTTCATTTTTAAGAAAGTGCTTTTAACTTAATATTTTTTCATAATAACTTTAAAAATTTTTAACTTCTTCAAACTTACTGGTTAACATTACTGAATAGTTTTTTCCGACGACTTCATGCAATTTTGGATCAATGTGAGTAATACAAAAAAATAGCATACTTGAAAACTGTTCCGCGGTATGCTGCCGCATAACGCCCGAGTGCGAGCGCGAGGACTCCTTCTACAACCGGCTCTGTAAAGCAATGAATTTCAATTTGTCCATTTTCTTATTAGACATTTTTCATAGTAAAAAAGTCAAGCTTTCTTTTGAGACTATTTAAAAAAAATCGTAGATGCCTAAATTGCGAAAAAAGTTAAATAAACAATTGATTTATTGAAAAAATTGTTTAAACAATTTTTTTGATATAAATAATAAAATAGGATGAAAGCGTGTAAAAAGCACTTTCCAAAACCCTCATAGAAATTTTAAATCGCCTAATTAGAAAGGAAGTTACAGGCGTTTGAAACTACCCCTGCAGGCACTGGGGTTGAAAATTCAACCCCCCTTCACTTGGGGAGGATTGGTAATCCAGGTCTATAAGTTTGTGGATTAACTACTGTTGGGTAGGCGAACATATTCCCAGAATTTAGAGACAATCGAAAAACATGACTTTTTGAGTTGGGGCAGTTGAGGAATAATGCCCCATGAATAAAATAAATCAGCTCCATGAATATTAGAGTTGACTAAGGAACTTTGAAATCATCTTTCACATAATAGAGTGATGTGCGAACAAAAATTCACTTTAGTTACTTCAAACATTAAAATAAAGCATCATAAATAACAAAAATAAATTCAGCAGTATTAAAATTGAATAAAAAGAAACTATGAATCAAGCATTGAAAGTGAAGTGTTGAACACGTATAGCAAAATGCACTGTTATGTATAACAACTAAAAATCTTGGTTTTTCTTAGAACCAACAGTTTGTTTTAAATGGTAGTTAAGTAAATCCATTTACAGGGCCCAGAGCTTTAAGTTAACAGAATAATAAATATATATAGTTGATTCGACTATTTCAAATTAGCAAATGCAACTTTCTTTCACTAAAACGAGATCCTGGGTTAACAAAGATTATCACAGAGTGCGCCACAGTCAAATACGCTGATTTTGCTTCTGGTTGTAAATAGAGGATGGCTGTGAGGAGAAGGAGGATGATACGATAATATTACAGTTCAGCAGTTACTGAAAATATTACATTTAGATGTAAAAATAAAGGAGCACATTGTCTTCCAAACAACACCAAAAGGTAGGCTGCTTTTCATATAGTTGTAACCAAGCTTCATATGTTAAATCTTAATTTTTCCTAAATCAAGGTGAGTAAATTATCGAAAATGTATGTGAAAGAATGAGAAAGAATAGGGTTGGGGAGGGAGGAGGAGAAAATTCAGTAATGATGTAGTTAAGACAAGTAGTTGTGACTTGATAATTTAAAAAAAGACATTAGAAATACTCTTGCTCAGCCAAGAATCATAAGAAGGGTGAAAAAGATTTTCATCACATTTCAAAGGTAACTCGAAGTTTAAACCAATGCAAGAATCTGACAGTCTGACTGATAAGGAGAAGAACGCAATTCCTCGAAAGCATAAGATTTTCAAACTGGACCAGAAACAAGCTATTCAGAAAGCATGGAAACCACAATTGTCTCCACTGAGGAATCTATCATGCATTACTCAAAAGTCTAAAGATGAAGGGGAAACACTTGTGAAGAAGCAAAAAGTAGAGCCAGATTTGGCCATTTGGCCAATATCACGGTTCTTCATATGTAATAAAAAATGATGCTGCTGATGAGGATATTAATGAACATGATGATGACTATGATGAGGAGAAGGATGATTCTAAAAGTGACCTTTCCTTAGAATATGAAATGAAAGCAAAATCTAAAATGTTCGATGACTGGGAAGTTTCCAAAAAGTTTGTGGGTGATTGTGTTTTCGTTTACTAGATTAACTAGTTGGAAACGTAAATAATGTACACGAAATTATTTATTCAGGATTCCTTGTCATTAATTCTTTTTAACATTGATGGAACGAAATCAACACTGTACATGTTAAGCAATAAGTTTTAAAATTCTATATATGATTTTTATACGTTTATTGTAACGAAATAAGCTAAATAATATAATTTTTCAAAATGTATTTGTATGTATTGATTCCTTCACCTGAAGTAATTGTAGTTTAGGAAATCAGCTTATAAAACCAAAGATTTATTATAAGTTATCATTCCATCTAATATTTTCAGAACCTATTTACCTACTCAAAATCAGTATCATATCCTTCTCAACCCCCTATATTAATTTCTGATTTTTCTGCATATATTTTAAGAGCTTATTTAACTTGATTTAGTATAATTCAAGATTCAACAGGAAAAAAAGCGTGGTTGCAACTATGAGAAAAGCAGCAAATCTGATTGTGATGCTCTCTATGATATATCTCTGTAAACTAAATATCTCTTGTTAATTAAACTAAATTTTCATTTACGAAGTTGACATAGTTAAGACAAAAGTATGTTCAAGATTCCATTAATAAGAAATCCTGATATATTTTTAACTGCATTCATCAAGCTCATCGCAGAGTGCAGTACAAATAATGGAGATACACTTAGTACGCATAAAAAAGGTGTTACCTACAGTTTCATTAAGTTTTTTTGTTGTTGTTATTTTAAAGATGTTGCGCTTCTTTTATTTGCACATCGAAATGTCACACCACTACTTGTCTTAACTACATCATTACTGTATTTTTTCCTCCCCCTCCCCTCTAAGTTCTCTTTACTAAGTTGATATAGTTGAATCAAAAGTATGTTCATGATAATATCATTGGTACTACACGAATAGCATTATTAAATTAAATATTGATTTAAGACTTAAATGTAGTTGATATATGTGGATGGTGATTTATCCAGCACAGCGCAGAATGCAGCATCGAGAGCGGAGATACACCTAGCAGTTAGAAACAAGGCATTACTACCTACAGTTCCTTTAGTTTTTGGTGTTGATTGGATGACAATGCGCTCCTTTATTTTTGCATCTAAATCTAATATTTTCAGTAACTGCTGAACTGTAATATTATCGTATCATCCCCCATCTCCTCATAGCCATCCTCTATTTACAACTAGAAGCAAAATCAGCGTATTTGACTGTGGCGCACTCTGTGATAATCTTTGTTAACCCAGGATCTCGTTTTAGTGAAAGAAAGTTGCATTTGCTAATTTGAAATAGTCGAATCAACTATATATATTCATTATTCTGTTAACTTAAAGTTCTGGCCCCTTGAAATGGATTTACTTAACTACGATTTAAAACAAACTGTTGGTTCTAAGAAAAACCAAGATTTTTAGTTGTTATACATGATAATGCATTTTAATATACGTGTTCAATACTTTACTTTCAATGCTTGATTCACAGTTTCCTTTTATTCAATTTTAATACTGCTGAATTTATTTTTATTATTTATGATGCTTTATTTTAATTTTCGAAGTAAGTAAATTAAGTCTTTATTCGCAGATCACTCTATTATGTGAAAGATGATTTCAAAGTTCCTTAGTCAAATCTAATATTCATGGAGCTGATTTATTTTATTTATAAATTTTATTTTCTTCATCTCAAATAGCTCAATTGACATCCTAGCTATATCAGTATAAAATTCTAAACCTGTTACAGTGATCCACTGTCGAATTAAAACATTTTTTAATGTATAGCTCTCTCTATCTCTCCCTATGTCTCTATTTCCATCTCTTTTTCTTCCTAAACTATACCTGCTGCATATGATTTACCATCTTTATCTATTTACCATATATCTTCTCTTTGTTGCAATTATCTAGAAGGTTCTATGTTATAATCGACAAGTGTGGTATATAATATTGAAAGACGCAAAAAAGTAATGCAACATTAGAAATAACCTTGAAGTTGTTTTCGAAGAAAATTGCGTAGTAGGTATTCGATGACGTCATTGAGAATATTTTGGAAACGTAGCATAAGCCACTACATCTATAGAATATATCGGTAAGGTAGATCTCTATGGTCTCTGAATTAAATTAGCTAGCTAGAAAGCAATATATCATCCTCGATTTCTATAAACTGTATTAATTCTTGTATTCGTTATATCACTAAATTTTTACTTAAGAGTTTCACAGTTTCCTTAAACTAAATCTTAATACTGCTGAATTATTTTTGTTATTTATGTTGCTTTATTTTGATGCTTGATGTAAGTAATGTGAATCTTTTTTAGATTATTATTCTATTATGTGAAAGAGTTTTCAACTTTCCTTAGTCAAACTGTTGGTATTTTCTAAGTCGCCAAATCGCAAAGCCTTCTACAATATTACAAAATTATTTTTGATTAAAAACATTTTTTTAATTAATTGCTCTCCATCTCTCTTCCTCCCTATACTATACATGCTGCATATCATTTACCATCCTTACCTTTTATTACATCCCCTCTATGTCTAAATATTCTAGAACTTTCTACATTATAATCCACACGCGCTGTAATAATTTTTTAACATCGCTAAAATGTAGTGCGTCATTGAAATTAACCTTGAAGTTCTTTGCGAAAAAATTGCGCAGTTCAAAATTTGATATTATTAGCTATAGAAGATTCAGCATTATAGACAAAATTTTAACGCTGAATTAAATTATCCTTGATTTTATATAGACTGTATTATATAATAGCCTTAGTGGATGATTGAAAACATTCAAATATTTTATTATAACAATTTGTTACATTTTAAAACTTTTAGTTTAAATATTTCATATTTTGAAGGTAAAAAACTGACCTTTCTAAATGAGAGCTGTAAACCAAGCATATATCAATCCGAAGGGACTATGACAAAACATCCGAACGCGTCCTTGGGTTGCGGATAGAGGGTCCCTGTACCAAGGGTTTTGTGCTGAAAATGGTTACAAAAATAAATAGGCAGTCGCGGACAATTGTCTAGGGGTGGTCCCGAAGGAATTAACCCCCAAGCGGAGGTGTAAAAACCGTGCTGAAAGCTGAATGGCACCTGGGTGAGGTGTCTAGAACGGTGACTCTGGGATACCGGGCGACCTCTCAGAGTACGCAGTCTTATCCTTGCAAGCGGGGCTCTGCAAGGATGAACGAAGCCCTTTCGCTAGCTTCTCGTGGGAACAACAATGACAACACTAAACATAGTTGTAGTATGTGCGGTTCAAAACAACAGAAAGCGCAGGGCTCCCGACAAGGGGTCAGCCAACAATGCTGACCAATCCAGAGCGGAGCCAATGAAAATGGATTCAATGTGATGGATCGGCGGGATCTCGCGACCTTTGGGCTTTGGGTGGACGGAGCGACTGAATCACAATTTGCTAGAGTGCTACGATGCGAGTGTGGCCCCTGCACGGGGTTACATGGCAAGGCTGCATGCTCTGTGGTGCGAGAAACACCCGGAGCTATCGAACTTTTCGCAGCAACGTCTGCGAAACCATGCTGAACTACTCCGTAAAAGGAGGCGACACGCGGTTGGTCTTAACCAACCGCGGGCAGGCATCCAATAGATCAAGAGCGATGCCATATAACCCAGAGAAACATCAACACCAAGGTTTCTCTCAAGCCTAAAGATCTGGCTGAAATGGATGACGAGCTTCGTGGACATTTTTCCAGGGAATACGACCTCTGGGCTATCAATTATTGTGTGTATAATGCAACGAGAGCTTTGGATGATGCGAACCATAAAACAAAACCAACGGCTGATCGTAAGACCAAAAGACGAATGCATCAACTTGCCATAAAGATAGGCTGGGCAAGACAGTACGCGTCCCGCATTCAGTGTGTGATTGACTACATCACATCTGGCAGGAATTTTACCGCCAAGGTTCGAAAGTTCGCGCGCGAACTCCGGACCCGTTATCACAAACTTAACAAGTCAAAGCTGCTGACCATCAGACAGCATATTGTTGAGAGAATACGGAAACTATCTGACGCTAGGAGAAGTCTAGAGCGAAGGGAGAGGTGGTTCAGAGAAAATCAACAGTTTCTCTCTGACACATCTCGACTCTTCCAAGACCCTCCAGTTACAGTCGAACACCCGCCCAAACCAGAGGAGGTCGAAGTATTTTGGAGAGAAGTCTACGAAGTTCAGCATGGACTGGACGAAGACTCAGAAAATGTAAATAGCTTCAAGGAGTTACGTGTTGCCCTCATAACACCTGATGAAGAATGCCCACCCATCACTACCGAGGAGGTGAAAAAAGTATTAAAAGGGATGAAGAACTATTCCGCACCGGGACCAGATTGTATCAAAACCTTCTGGTGGA
>NC_046658.1:153981519-153983517 GCF_010883055.1 Belonocnema kinseyi
CCACATAACTGTGAGATAGGTGGTTACAGTCTGTAAAGGAATCAATACGACGATCCAGCAAAAGCCTCGTGCACCCTAAAAACACGAAGCGACCCAAGGACAACCGCCTTCTGCATTTTTCCCGCAAGTGTTACAGCATATTGTTGACACGCAGGGATGCTTTTCAGGCCATTAGCAAGTGAAACTTGGCACCATCAAGAGCGCCGATGATAAGGACGATTAGTTAAACAGAATATTCCGGGTACAATTGTTGCATCTCCCTTATAAGGTCTCGATACCTGTCTTTCTTTTCATTCTCCTTGGTTATGAATTTTTTGTCAGCTGGTGCCGAAAATTCGATAACGAACATGGTTCGCTTCTCGAAGTCAAGAAGAAGCATTTCAGGCCTCGAGTGAGCAACAAAAACAATTGTCGAGAATATAAAATTCCAGTATATGCGGCACTTCCCATTCTCGACAATTGACTCAATTTCTCTAGGAGCATTTAGAGGCGCAATATTAAGGTTAATGCCGTAAGAGTGAGAGAGTTGGTAATACGGCACTCTTAGTGCCGCATTGTACCCTCCGTACCAGACTTCAATCTGGACGATTTAAGGAAAGCAAACGTTAGCTCACAAGACACTGACTGATCCTCCACATTTCTGTGGAAGATACTGTGCATCCTGTTATCGAAGAGCTGTTCACGAAAGTTTTTCTTTTGCGCTTTCTTAATCCGGGCTTTCAGGAGTGAGTACTCGAGATAGATAAGATTTGATACATTTTGCTCACCCCTAATACTGCTGTCAAGTCCAAGTGTATGAGCAGCCTCCTCCGCTGCTTTGTACAGAAACGCTCCTTTGCCCACTTCTTTGTGATTCCTGACCAGTTTAAGAAGAGGGTCTCTTCCATTTGCAACTCTATGTGCTGTTCCCAGAATAATCCTGTTGTGAAGAGATTCAAGACTGTACAGTCGCGGAACGGAAGACTTAAGATGCATGCTTTTTTTCATGTGCATAACCTTTCTTGTCCCGATATCGAGGGATCTGTGCTCGTTCTTCGTCCAGGGTACTACTTCAAATGAATAGGGTAGTACCGGGACGGCAGGCATGTTCGTTGCAGATACTCTGTTCCTCGCCGACAGGTCGGAAGACCAAATCTGTCGGATGAGACGTTTGTATCTGCTTCGGAGAGTATCCTTTATAGACGTCACATCCTGAACGCGGCTCTGTGGCACGCCTAGGTATGTATAAGTCTCTCCAGCGCAAAAGTGTCGTATGGCGCTTCTATCAACGAGCTCAGGATCTTCAGGCATGCCATTAAGTTTTCCTCGCTTCAAATGAACCTTGGCGCATTTGTCTAACCCAAATTCCATTTAAATTTCCTCTGTATATCGTTCGCCAATCCCCAGAGCTAGATGCAGTTGCTCTCTGTTTTTTGCATAGATCTTAAGATCGTCCATGTAAAATATATAAGTGATCTTGTAATTTCGATCTGCAGGTTTACCGCACAAGTACCCGTCGGAATGGGGAAGTGCTAGAGATAGTGGCAATAATGTAAGGCAAAAGAGGAGTGGGCTCATGGTGTCGCCCTGAAAGACACCTCTCTAAAAGGTGACCTTGTTAGTTGTCACACGATTTTTTCCAGATGAGATAGTAAATCTGGTTTTAGAAAGCGGCATCAATCTCTCTATGCACCCAGCTATTTGCAGATGAACCTTTAAGATTTCCAAAAGACAGATGATAAGTCTATGTGAGGTTGAATCGAAAGCTTTCCGATAATCAATCCAGGCCATCGATAGGTCCCGCTGGTAGAATGCTGCATCTTTGCAGACACATCTATTGATAAGCAGGTTCTCCCGAAATCCGTCTACGCCTCTCTTTGAGCCTCGTTGTTCACACATTTCTTGCCACACAGGTTTAACTGCCCGAACAATCCTATCATTTAGGATAGCTGTGAATATCTTATAAAGCGTGTTCAGACAAGTTATTGGCCTGTAGTTCTTTGGGTCAGCTAAGTTGCC
>NC_046658.1:153983617-153993531 GCF_010883055.1 Belonocnema kinseyi
AAAGCATGCGACCTCAGCTCGAATATCGTTGCCAGACATAAGGAGCGATAAGCGTCGGGCAGTGTACTTTTGGTATTTACTAAACGTCCATGAAAGGTCTCGAATTAAATTCATGCTGTCTATAATCTCTCTCTCGAGTCTCGAAATTGTTTTCAGTATCTTGTTGCATATACCTCGTCCATAGGTTGACGGACCTAGCATATGGAAAAGAATGAATACGAAAGCGAACGATTGCGAACTGTAAAAATAAGCGTTCTCTCTATAGAACGAGAGCATAGGATAATGAAATGTGTGCAGCCTCAGACTGCTGATGTATGAATGCTTCTGCGAGTTTAAACGCGTGTAGCTGTTATCTCTGGTCTTCGCTCGCTACTTGATACTAGAATAAAGCGACAAGCATCCGTGAGTATATGACCTACCATAAGAAACGATTTTTCATTTCTTTCTTACCTTCAACTAACTGTATAGATATACTTTTTTAATTCTTATTATTTTTCCCGGAGATTCTAGACTGCAGAAGAATGTTTTTCACAGGCAGAAACTTTTACTTAAACCATCATCTATCAAGAATTTCCAAATCAAACTTAATAAGCATAACAGGAAGCCATGCCATAACCCTCATATCAAATTTCATCTGTCCGCCTGCATCTTTTACGCATTAACCAAATAAATTCAGGCATTTTTAGCTAAAGTATCATCTATCAGGAAGCAATAAATCAAATAAATATTCAAAACAGGATGCCATACGTATCTCTCCATATAAAATTTCACCTATACACCTGCATCTTTTATGCATTTACCAAACGTCTTATCTTTCAGGAAGCAATAAATCATCCTTGTTTTTCTCATTTAACCTTGACACATGCACGTGATGACCTTGAACCTGTCTGCATGAATTTAGCTACAGACTCTTGCGTAATCGTGACGTCATCAGGATCCTTCGAGAAAGATCTCAAAGCTTAGCACGGACACGAACCCTTTTTTCCAGAAATTTTAGCACGGACACGAACCACTACAGGTTGAAGCTTCTCGATGCCGGTAAGGTAGGACCAGAACCGGCCCTATACATCTACTATCAAATTTTAAGAGATACATTTTGAATTTTACTCTTAATATGGGAAATAACTTTGCAATAATTTTGCAAAATATATCCAAGTAGAAGATATCGTTAAATTTATTTGAACGGTGGCCTTAAAATCGTAAGGTGGAAAATGTAAAGCGATTTGTTTCATTTTCTAAATTTTGAGTGAACTAATATAATGAATCGCTAAGTTGCTGTTGGTACATAACGAGAAGAAAAGTGGTTATTTAAATAGTAAATAAAGTTACGTAAAATTGATCAGGTGTCGAAATAATTCTTATGTTTTCATTTCGTATATTCACAAGTTTTACAATGTTGTCTTCACATTACTTTAATAAAGCTGAAAATGTTACACAATCATCTTTAATTAAACACTTATATGCACCAAGTTCAATATTCTTATAAGTAGCTTGAAAATTATATATATATATATATATATATACATACATAAAAACCTGAATAAATTCAAAACATTTGAATGTAGAAGGCTTGGGCCTGGATCAGGCCTTTAATAACTAAAAAAGTTCCTATTTCAACGACAACTCTTTAAAAATATAAAAGGTCCGGTTCGAACAGGGAACTTTAAGAATTGATGGTGTCCTCTTGAGAAGCCCTTCAAACTGCGGTCCAACCTCAAAGATTTCAATCCCTGGTCACTTAATCTATTTTTTTTTGTACAGAAGTTTTGTTCACATGAAACAGTGGAACAGTTATCCCTTCGAACAAAATAAAGCACACGTATTTTATTATGTTGTTATTTGTTCTTCATCACACATTATTTTTTGACTGGAATTTTAAATGATTACAAGAATTTTTCTTTTTACCTATTAAAGTCTTTAAATGCATAGGCTGAAAGGAATTGTTCAATTAAATTTGTAGATCTTTTTCTGATAAACGACTTTGCCTATATTGGGCGGCTTAGGCGGAAAATGGAATTTTAGATCTTTTTGCAACCATTTCGATTAGTAAACTAGAACTAGTGTTCAAAGGTGGCTACCTAAAAAGCATACTTTCACTGAGGACCTAAAAAAGGGTGCCAAATGGAAACCTAATCAGCCGGTTTCTTCGGAAGACATCGTATTGACTGACAATGGCGATAGACCGAACCGAAGTAAAAACCATTGCTTTTCAATAAAAAATTTCAAACAAGTCGAAATTATTCTATTGTCATAATTTTAATGATCATAATAAAGATGTCTAAATAATATTCTTATCTGCGAAGGAAAATTTTGTCACTAGTCAGATCGTTATCTCATATATATATATATATATATCTGTGTGCTTGTGTGTGTGTGTGTGTGTGTGATAAGAGCTACTTGTGTACATATTGGTACTCTGATGATGCAATGGAATATTCCACGGATACGCTTGTTAACGAAATTATTTACTGAAATATTAATCAGTTTTTCCTCTACTTCTACGAAGATGAGGATCGTCTATATTTGTCTTTTCACTTTGACGGCCATCGCTAATCCTTTTGGTAATTATAGTAATTTAATATACGCATATATAGTTCTTATAATATATTATAAAGCATATGCATGAATACGGATATTTCACAGTCCTGTGAATCGAACCCGAAGTCACCCTTTCCGGCTTATAGTAATATAATAGCCGGTCGTACATTTACAATGTAAAAACTCAAGATTTATCTCTTTACAGTATGATATTTTATGCCCTTTTCTGAATAACATAACTTCATGCTGTCATCTTCAAAGCAAAACAAACGATTTTCGGATCCTGCAAATGTTTTTATTTCAGTACCACTTGAAACAGTTTTTCCTAAATCTTATTGTAATACCTGAAACTATCCCTGCAATAGGACGTTGTTTTTAAATTTTATGTTACCAAAAATTATCACGTCATTGATTCAAATAATCATTTTGCCTCAGAAAAAACTGAAATTGAAGTTTGTTGCTTGTAAAACTTTCCGTTGTTTTAATTAACATACAGTTTAGCGAAAGCTTATCTTAGTATTGAATAAAAGCATTTATCTCCTGTGTTTCTTTTAGCACTGCCAAAATGACAATGTATGAGTGTATTCAAGCTGTGAATTAGGAGAGCAAACTCCAAACAACTCTTCACCTACCTAGTTTTTATTTTAAAAATGATAAGACTTGTCGTGGACGAATTAAAACGTTTTTTGACGAATGAAAATAAAGAAATGGACACAACAAGAACCTTCGTTTGTTTTTTCAAAAAGCGAAATATAAGAATCAAATTAATATTGTCTTTGAATTTACAACTGATATTTGGAAGAGATTTTTGAATGGTTATTGTTAAAAATTAAATGCAAATACCAATCCTGAACAGATTTTATTATTTGCTCTTTCGTCTATTATTTAGTAAATAACATTGCTATTCTTAATTTGTTTTCAATTCAATACTAAGAGGTTTTTACAAACAAAAATGATTGTTAAGTAATATTGTATGTAATAAAAACTTATAACCTTAAGAAAATGGTATCATTATAGATTATTCGTATAATTTCAGAAAGACCAAGAGAAAATAAATTTTTGTCTGCATATTGATGTCCTTATTATTGTTTTATTTATAATTTATCATTTATATAATTTGTTCATAAACTAATTTTTAATTAAAGGACAAATAGTTTCCATATATCATTTTCGTGTATAAAAAATGGCATAAATATCTGTCAAGGCAGTTTTACTTACAGTAAAGCTGTTCAATTCGAATCCGAAATGTTATATTTTTAATTAAAAATTCAGTAGTTTATTTTTCAACTCACAAAAATTAATTTTTCATACATATGCAAAAAATTATTCACAAAATAAATTAAGATTCTACAAAGGAAATAAATATCTAAAACCACACATTTTCTACAACATTTCTCATCCCCTGGCAGGTTTGACGTGATTTTGGAATGTTTTCTTAGAATTCCAGAAAGTAAAATCCAGAATCTAACGACTAAATGTCGAAAATGACCATAAAATGCTTCTATTGTATTAAAAGTGAAACCAAAACAATGCGTCCTATCAAAAAATTATTAATAAACTTGTCGCTATTCTTTCAAGCAACTTTAAGTCGTTTTTCATCACTTTTATTTTTTAAATTTCAATGTTAGTTTTCACGATAAATAGAAAAACTACGCTTTATGTCAAAAAATTATATCCAAAAAATTGGTATCTCTTTTTGAGTGGATAAAACCTTCATATTCGTTTTTTTTTTCAATTTCGAAATTGCTATAACTCTGATGATTTTAATTTGATTATATTCGTCATTTCAAGTGCTACAAATAGCCCTGAATAGAATTTTTAAATATTCAAAAAATGGTACATAAAATTATGAAAATTCTCTAACTTTTTTTAATAGTTTTTGAACAAAACTATTCTCTCCTTTTATCTCTTGAAAAAGCTTACCAAATGTCAACCCAATCTGATCATTTTTTCGAAAGCTATCGTACGTAGAAACTACAGACATTTTGAGTATCCTTCAAAGATTCCAGAAAGCAAATGGACATTTCGAAACAATCAAAGTCACTGCAAATTTTTTGATTATACTATTAATGATTTTTTATTTTTTACTAAACTAATATTCTCAAATGCGAAATTGCCGTGGAAAAATAACGAGCAGAAAATATGATATGTTGGAAGCGGAATAGAGTAAAGTGAAATTGTTAATTTATCTAAATAATTCTTGAGTCTTCATTTTGAACCAGAAACTTATAAAAACGTTTCGCTCTTGCAGTTGACGAAATATGATCCAACGCACACGCGTTTTACAAACACGCAACTATCGAAATAAATGACCCGAACGCCTTCAGGCGTTCTTGAAAATGCCAGAATGCGTTCTGCCCTTTTACATGTGGTATTTTAGGTCGACAAGAAATTATATTAATTTTTTATTCAACATTAAAAATGCAATTTTTTATATTTGTACGATCTATTGAGGGCTATTAATATATTCCTTGAAATGCGTCAATTCCATGAATACCGCAAGTTCCACGAATATCGCAAATATCGTGAACTTAATGAATTCCATGAATTCCTTTAATTCTATGAATTCCGTAAATTCCATCAATTCTGTAAATTTTATGAATTCCATGATTCTGAGAATTTCATGAATTCCATGAATTCTTTAGACTTCACACATTCCGTGAATTCTATGAATTACATGAATTCCGTGTATTTTGTCAATTGAATAAATTCCATTAAAATCATGAATTCTATTAATGTCATGGAATTATATGAATTCCATGAAATCCTTGAATGACAAGCATTCAGCGCATTCCAAGCATTTCTTGATTCCGTGAATTTCCATGAATTCCCTGAATTCCGCGAATTTCTATGATTCATCAAGGTCCTTGAATTTCATGAACTTCTTGAATTCCGTATATTCATTCCATTCGAATATTCTTTAGAAGTTCCATTTCTAACCGTGTGTTCCGAGACACAGTCATGTTTTGAATAATATTCTTATTTGCTGGTGTGCGAAGTTGTCATCTCTGAAGTGTGCATGCGCGTCCATTGCGTCAATTCACAAATTAGACATGTTAAAATGCAATTCTTTGTATTTGTACTATCTACTTAGGACTATTAATTGACAAAGATCATTTCTGAAACTTTCGATATAATTCTTATAATTAATCAATATTCCAGAAAATTGTTATCTATCAAAATGTTGTAAACAAACCACATATCAGAATGTATCCGAGATCTCCGATTCTACCTGAGACAATCGAAAATAGAATTGTGCATTTTCGGCTAACACACAAACTTGGAGTGTTAATCATGTTCCTTCTGTTTTACGGCTCCTAGGCTGTAGGTAGGTGGGGGTAAATTTCTGGCTCGATCGAGCAGCACTGGTAGTTGATCATAAGAAGGTGTTATTCGATATTACTTATTAATTTTATCAACAATCATCTAAAAAATTTGACAATGTAATATAAGAAAGACTGAATGCCATCAACATTATTTTTTATTGATAATTCATCATTCATATAGTTTGTTTTCAAAATAAAAAGAAAGCATCCTGAGCAAACACAACTCCTCACAACTAAGAAGAAATTTAATATTTGGGCTACCGTTCGTACTAAGCAAAGTAGGTCGCCAGCGGGCGGTATGTAGTGGCGCCCAAACAAAATCGACAAATTGTTCCATAAGAGGAATATTTATTTGTAGTTATGCACAAAAATGAATATGCCACCTACTTTAGGAATAAAGCCTCAATAGAAATTGCGGAAACATTTTTTGGTGTTAAGCAAATAGGTTATTTCCCCCAAAAATGGCCAGCTAATGTCTTAATACATGCAGTTATACAATAGAAAAATGATAAATTGAGACGGTCAAATTGCCGTCCTGCGCCCGCCCGAAGGTTAAGAAACTTCACCGGGCTTTAAAAATTACAGAAGAGAGTCATTATTTCAATGTATTTCAAGTGATTCAAAAACTTTCGTATAATTTTTGCAATTATAGACATTTGAAAAATTGTATTTAAACTTTAAAATTGTATTAAATTTCAAGCGATAAATTTTTTATTGTACTCTCAATTACATATACACACAAGTTTTACAATGTTGCCTTCTTATTACTTTAATAAAGCTGAAAATGTTACACAATTATCTTTAATTAAACACTTCTATGCACCAAGTTCAATATTCTTATAAGTAGCTTGGAAATCATATTTATATATAGAAAAACCTGAATAAATTCACTAGTAGTTAATCAAATTGCACCAATTCAGAGAGAACTATTGAAAAAATTACTGAAAACTAATTTCAGTTCTCAGCACCAAATTTCATCCTTAGAAAAAAACATCGTATAAACAGTTTTTATTTTTGTCATGCACTAATTTCTACAGTAGCTGAAATATAAAATTTCTGGTCTTTCTTTAAAGTTCCAGCAGCTTCAAGAAAAATTAATAAATATTTCAATCAAAAATAGTTCTATTAATGTGAGTTCAGTATTCAAAGAAAAGTTTTTTGTATTACAATATTTTGTATAATTTATTTATTCTATCAAATGCGATTTTTTTCAGATTACTTTCTAGAAAAAATGGATTTTTTTAAATTCCTCATTTCAAAATATATCCGGAAACTGCTCCATCTATCTATTTAGGGTTACAGTCTGGACTCAGACCTTAACAATTTAGAAGGCTTTGGTCTGGATCAGGCCGTTAATAACTTAAAAAATTTCCAATTTCAACGACAACTCTTAAAAATATAAAAGGTCCGGTTCGAACAGGGAACTTTAAGAATTGATGGTGTCCTCTTGAGAAACCCTTCAAACTGCGGTACACCTCAAAGATTTCAATCCCTGGTCACTTAATCTATTTTTCTTCAGTACAGAAGTTTTGTTCACATGAAACAGTGGAACAGTTATCCCTTCGAACAAAATAAAGCACACGTATTTTATTATGTTGTTATTTGTTCTTCATCACACATTATTTTTTGACTGGAACTTTAAATGATTACAAGAATTTTTCTTTTTACCTATTAAAGTTGTTAAATGCATAGGCTGAAAGGAATTGTTCAATTAAATTTGTAGATCTTTTTCTGATAAACGATTTTGCCTATATTGCACGGTTTAGGCGGAAAATGGAATTTTAGATCTTGTTGCAACCATTTCGATTAGTAAACTAGAACTAGTGTTCAAAGGTGGCTACCTAAAAAGGATACTTTCACTGAGGACCTAAAAAAGGGTGCCAAATGGAAACTTAATCAGCCGGTTTCTTCGGAAGACATCGTATTGACAGACAATGGCGATAGACCGAACCGAAGTAAAAGCCATTGCTTTTTAATCAACAAGTCTAAAAAAGTCGAAATTCTATGAAATCGGCGATGCTTAGTTGTTACATAAAACTAATACCGTCCATTATTGTCATAATTATAACGATCATCATGAAGTTGTTCAAATAATATTCTGATCTGCGAAGGACAATTTTGTCACTAATCACATCGTTATCTCATATATATATATATTTATATATAAAGTCTAGAGCGGAGGGAGAGGTGGGTCAGAGAAAATCAGCAGTTTCTCTCTGACCCATCTCGACTCTTCCAAGACCCTCCAGTTACTGTCGTACATCCACTCAAACCAGAGGAGGTCGAAGTATTTTGGAGAGAAGTCTACGAAGTTCAGCATAGACTGGACGAAGACTCAGAAAATATAAATAGCTTCAAGGAGTTATATGTTTGGGGAATTGAACCTGTGTAGCAAGAAATGTATGAACAACGAGGCTCAAAGAAAGGCGTAGCCGGATGTCGGGAGAACCTGCTCATTGATAGATGTGTCTGCAAAGATTTAGCATTCTACCAGCGTGACCTATCGATGGCCTGGATTGATTATTGGAAAGCTTTCGATTCTACATCCCATAGACTTATCATCTGTCTTTTGGAAATCTCAAAGGTTCATTCTCAAATAGTTGGGTGCATAGAGAGATTGATGCCGCTTTGGAAAACTAGATTTACTATCTCATCTGGCAAAAATCGTGTGACAACTAACAAGATCACGTTTCAGAGAGATGTCTTTCAAGGCGACACCATGAGCCCACTCCTCTTTTGCCTTACATTATTGCCACTATCTCTAGCACTGCGCCACTCCGACGGGTACTTGTGCGGCAAACCTGCAGATCGAAAGTACAAGGACACTCATGTATCTTACATGGACGATCTTAAGATCTATGCTAAAAACAGAGAGCAACTGCATCTAGCTCTGTGGAGTGTCGAACGATATACTAAGGAAATTCGAATGGAATTTGGGTTAGACAAATGCGCCAAGGTTTATTTGAAGCGAGGAAAACTTAATGGCATCCCTGAAGATCCTGAGCTCGTTGATAGAAACGCCATACGACATCTTTGCGCTGGAGAGACTTATACATACATGGGCGTGCCACAGAGCCGCATTCATGATGTGACGTCTATAAAGGATACTCGCCGAAGCAGATACAAACGTCTCATCCGACAGATTTGGTATCCCGAACTGTCGGCGAGGAACAAAGTATCTGCAACGAACATCCTTGTCGTCCCGGTACTACTCTATTCATTTGGAGTAGTTCCATGGACGAAGAATGAGCTCAGATCTCTTGATATCGGGACAAGACAGGTTATGCACATGAACAAAAGCATGCATCTTAAGTCTTCCGTTCCACGACTGTACATCTCACGCCGTCAAGGGGGTCGCGGAATACTGAGTCTTGAATGTCTTCACAATAGGATTATTCTGGGTACAGCACATAGAGTTGCAAATGGAAGAGACCCTCTTTTTAAAATGGTCAGGAATCACGAAGAAGTGGGAAAAGAAGCATCTCGATACAAAGTAGCGGAGGAGGCTGCTGAAACAGTCGGACTTGACTTCAGTATTAGGGGTGAGCAAAATGCATCAAATCTAATCTATCTCGAGTACTCACTCCTGAAAGCCCGGATTAAGAAAGCACAAGAGAAAAAGTTTCGTGAACAGCTCCTCGATAAGAGGATGCACGGTATCTTCCACAGAAATGTGAAGGATCAGTCAATGTCTTGTGAGCTAACGTTTGCTTTCTTTAAATCGCCCGGATTGAAGTCTGGTACAGAGGGTTTCATTTTTGCATGCCAAGGCGGTGTCATTTCCACCTTAAGATACTGTCGCCACATTTTGAGCCAAGACATTACCGATGATAGCTGCAGGGCGTGCCATGCACTCCCCGAGCATTTAGCTCACATACTATCTAGTTGTCCAACACACGCGGGAACAACCTACATTCAAAGGCACAATGCGGCTCTAAGAGTTCTTTGTTACCATCTCCGTCACTCCTACGGCATTCACCTTAATATCGCTCCTCTAAATGCTCCTAGGGAAATTGAGTCAATTGTCGAGAATGGGAAGTGCCGCATATA
>NC_046658.1:153993631-153994724 GCF_010883055.1 Belonocnema kinseyi
TCCTTAGGTGTTGGCGATGTCCCTTCAGATTTTGACTGCTTGATTGACCCTGATAGAGAGAAGTACAACTCAATAAAAATTGGTGCTAAATGGGAGGAATCACTTGAGTTACGGTGCTCAAAGCTTGAAAAAAAAAGAAGGTGCGATATTTGCTCTTTCTACAAACAATTACTTGCAAGCATTTGTATGTCCTGTTATAGCAAAAGACATTTTGAAAGTGATCAATAAATCAAAGATTCAGGAAGTTGCTTCATTTCGCAAGGAATACGCAAAATTGTTGGAAGAAGGTAATGTAGCGATAAAAGAATTATTTTCTTTTTCATTTGTCAATTTGTTTTTCATTCGATATAGGCTGTAAGGCTTATTTATGTTTATTTTGTATAGCAAGTTTCCATATTTTCCTAGGTAAACATGATGACATACTGGCTTTATTAGCGCTACCATTATACTTGACATCTTCTAAACAGGCAACAAAACAAGAGATTAGCCAATCATTTATTCTGCATGTCAAGGTAGTCTATTAATTTTTTTTTCCATCGAGTGGCAGTTATCACTCAAGTTATTTTTTAAACCTAAATTCAAAATGCTCTATGCGCATACTACTTTCATCAAAATAGTTGTTCGAGGGTTTATTTTCTTCGAAGAGCCAATTCCTATAAAAGTTAGATTCAATTGTTGTTAGAAACCCATCTAAAACCAAAATAAACCTTGAATTAAAATGTAAAAAATCAGTGTAAAATTAGTATTTTTTTCTGACATTTCATGGTTTATTTTGGTTTGAGAAGGGTTTCTGACAACAATTGAATCTAACTTTTGTAGGAATTGGCTCTTCGAAGAAAATAAGCCCACGAACAACTATTTTGATGAAATTAGTATGCGCATAGAGCAGTTTGAATTTAGGCTTAAAAAATAACTTTACTTTATTATAAAATGAGTTGCAATCATGGAAAAAATTTGAGTGAGGTGTCAAAATGTTTGTTTTTTTTATATATAGACCATGTGATTGATTGTCAACAAAATACTTTTATTTAAAATTTATAGGATGCAAAAAACTTTGAAGAATCAAAGAAGATTGTAGAAGAATCTACGAAAT
>NC_046658.1:153994824-154001266 GCF_010883055.1 Belonocnema kinseyi
CTGAGTGTGTGTGTTTGTGGTGTGTGATAAGAGCTACTTATTTACATATTGATACTCTGATGATGCAATGCAATATTCCACAGATACGCTTATTAACGAAATTATTTACTGAACTTTTAATCAGTTTTTTCTCTACTTTTGCGAAGATGAGGATCGTCTTTATTTGTATTTTCACTTTGACGGCCATCGTTACTCCTTTTGGTAATTATAGTAATTTAATATACGTATCAATAGTTCTTATAATATATTATAAAGCATATGCATGAATACGGATATTTCGCAGGCCTGTGGATCGACCCTGAAGTCCCCTTTCCGGCATTTTTAATTTATTTAAGCATAATACTAAGTTTAAATAATAATAACAAAAAACCAATCCTAATATAAACTACGGTTACGATCATAGTTAATACGGCGAATTTTCAAACGGTGTCAAGTGATTTTTTCTCAATCACGAAAACTTCCATACCGAATTCATTAACACTTTCAAATAGTGCGAGTTAAATTTTCATTCTACTAAGACATTTTCTTCAATTTTCAAATTTTTACAAAACATTTAAATTGACCAACTTCTTTTTAAGGAAAATAATAATTTTATATTTCTTGTTCCACACTTTTCTCGGAAAATTGGACATACAATATCCCAGTAATTCCTCGTTAAAATTTACTTCAGGAATGACCTTCCCTTTTTCAAAGAATATTTTACGTGAGGAAATTTCCTACCGCCCCAAAACTTTTTAGACACCCTGTATATCTAATGATGAGTTTAAATGGAATTTCCTAATCTTTTAGAAAAATATTTTCTAATTTTCATCTAAATAAAAAATGTTATTAGGATCATTTGTAACTCTTCTACCTATTTATTAGAAACTTTGAAAAAATTTTGAATTTGGAAAAACTTTTTCTTTTCATATTTTGAAAATGCTCTAAATTTGTTAATTTTGACAATGTAAAATGTTATTTAGAGTAAAAAAAAATGCAAAAAGAAAAACATGATCCATATCCATAACATTTTATTTAAGAATTGTAATCAAATTATTCACAATGAGGCCAATATAAAAGGCGCAATTAAATTATTTCGTTGGTATATTGCAAATGCAGTCTTTGTGTACGGTGTTTGACAGTAACAACGAAGTAAAAACAAATTTCCCAAACAATTTTCAATATTCAAAACTTTTCGGATGATTGAGGTTCTTGTATTGTCGAAAATAGTTTATGGTAATTAAAGCTATTACAGCGTTTATGTACTCGCCTTTTACGAAAAGTATATGTTTATTCAACCTTCAAAATTAATAGTAAGGCGTTATTGTATTGATACTCGTGTTAGAGAGAAATGTACCAATAAAAAATTAATATTATATTTCTGCCTGCAGAATGTAGTTCACCGTCCGCCGGGAATCCTAATAGTGAACGTAATCCTGGTCCTTCTTCATCCTCTGCTAGAAAGCTATTACTTAATGCAGAATGTAGTTCACAGATCAAAGGAAATTCTAATTCCGAACATAATCCTGTTCGTGACAGGTCAAGGTCTCCTGGTGGTCCGCCTACTTCTATTACAGTACTTGGTTACTCACTTGGACAACTTGGATATATTCGGCTCATTCCCTACACAAATCCGGGCCTTCAATTCGAATTTCGAAGATATTATTTTCCTGTCGATAAACAACTTAGACTGCGTGTGGAACAGAGGAGAGTGATCCCGTTGCCAACCGAAGAGCAGATTGTATTATCATTATCCAATGGTGACGTTTTTGCAATACTGGAGTTTACTGGGAATCTTCGTGGAATAAGTAGGGGAGACAAACATCATTCGAGAGTAAAAATAAACATGATAACTGGCGCAGTTGAGAATTTAACGCCAGATGAAATAAGGGATTGTCCAGTAGGCAAGAATCACCCTATCTTTCCACGAAAATTTATTAAAAGTTTTTCAAATTATGACTCTCTACAGTCTGTGTGGAATCGTCATAACGATCAGCGGGTGCCTCTTCTTCGTTCGACGATTAGAACTCTTCCGAGCAGGCCTTATTCTGATCAAGTACTAGGTTGTGCAACAGAACAACTTGGTTATGTTCGGCTTATTCCTTGCACAAATCGGAACCGGCGATTTGAATTTCGAAGATACATTTTTCCTACCGAAGACAAAATTCGAATTAGAAAAGAAAAATTGAGCTACGCGTTAGAGCCAAACCAAGAATACACGGTGTTATCAACATCTGATGGTGATGTTTTTGCTGTAATGGATTATAATGACACTCTTCGTGGAATGTATAGGATCAATAATCATCAGCCGAGAATAAAAATAAATATGATTAGCAGCGAGGTTATTAATTTGACCCCAGATGAATGTAGGGACTGTCCAATAGGCTATCATTACCCAATCTTTCCAAAAAATTTTATTAAAACTTTTGAAAATCACGATTCACTTCAATCCGTTTGGAATCATCATGGCGCAGGTCATCTAAGTTCTTCTTCGGCCAGACAACATTCCCCTGACAGGTCTCCTCCCGGCAGACCTCCTGCTCATGAAGTGCTTGGGTACTCACTAACCAAACTTGGATATATTCGACTCATTCCTCAGTTAAATCAGAACCGGCGATTCGAATTTCGAAGATACGTTTTTCCTTCAAATAAACCAATTCGATTGCTATTGAGAAATGGTATGTATATGCCCTTGCCAGCTCGAGAATATATTGTATTGTCAACATCCAATGGTGACGTTTTTTCAATACTGGAGTATACTGGATTTCTTCGTGGAATATATGCGACCAATAAGAATCGTCCGAGAATAAAAATGAACATGATAAGCGGTGAATTTGAATTAATGACCGCAACTGAAAAGAAGGAATGTCATTTAGGCGAAAAATACCCAATATTTCCACGATGGTTTCATGCAGAAGTTTCAAATGAAGATTCTTTACAGCATGTGTATGATTAAATCAGTAGAAAAAAGATAAACTAAAATATAATATTCTTTGTAATTCGTAGTCGGATCAAAATTATATTGAAAGATATATATGCTAATTTATTAAGGTTATCAAGGTTTCTTTCTTTGTATCTTTTGTTACTCCCCATACGGTTTGGTATGGTTCAGAACATATTAAAAACTAGAAAGAGAAGAAAGAAAAATCAACAAAAAATTTGTGATTCAATTCTTGACTTAAAACGTACTTAACATTTTTGTTAATCGACAGACACTGTGAAGTGGAATCCAATAACATAATTACCAATGACTTGTAAATTGTAGAATACAATTCTTGATTTATGTTACATTATGATTTTCTTGGTTCTTTTTAATTTCTCTTTGAATTTACAACTGATATGTGGAAGGGATTTTTCAATGCTTATTGTTGAAATTTGTGTCCAATCTCATCACTTTTGTGATAGCTATCGTACCTACAGATCACATACAGTTTTAACATTCTCTAGGGATTTTTTTTATAATTATGAAGGAAGGTAGTTTGATGAAGTATTTTAGGCTAAAAATAAATTATATTAATTTATTATTTAACATTAAAAATGCAATTGTTCATATTTGTACTATCTACTCAGGCCTATTTATTAATAATGCCTCAAAAAATGGAGGGTAGCAAAGCTAATTTGGTTGAATAGAAATTTCAAGTTCAGGTGAAATTTATCCGTTTAATTAATTTTATTTTCAAAATAATGAATGCACCTTATATATCCTGAATTTCTTGAATTTAAAGCCTAATTTCCAGATTTTTGAATTGAAGTGTTCAAGAATAATGTTTAATTCAAGTACGCACCAGCAAATATTAATATTTAATAATACTAAATAATATTTAATATATTAATTGGGCAAGAATAATAATTTTATTTGTTTTTACACGAACTATTGGAAGCGCGCATCAATTTTAAGGGATTTCTGTCAGCAGCTTTCACTTGTTCAGTGTGTGATCGAACCCATTTCGTGAAAGGTCTACCAGATCTTATGTAGGCAATCACACACTGAACAAGGGCCGCATACGTAAATTCGATACACACCGCAAATTTCATGAACATCGCGAATACTATGAATTCCAGGAATCCGTCAATTCAATTAATTCCATGAATTCCATTAATTCCATAATTTGCTTAAGTTTTATGAATTTCATGATTCCGAAAATTTAATGAATTACGTGAATTACGTGTATTCTGTAAATTGAATGAATTTCATTAAATCCATCAATTTATTAATGTCGTGAATTACATGAATTCCGTGAAATCCTTGAATGCCATACATTCAGTGTACTCCAAGCATTTCTCAATTCGGTATATTTCCCTGAATTCCACGAATTTCGAGAATTTACTAAATTGCTTAAATTGTATGAATTTCTTGAATCCTATGTATTCATTCCATTTCAATATTCTTTTGAAGCTCCAATTCTTACTATACTTTCTAAGACACAGTCATGTTTGAAAGAATATTTTTGTTTGTCGTTGTGAAAAGCTAGGCAGCTCTGAAGTGTGTGTGCACGTCCATTGCCTGGATTTACAAAGTAGAAATGTAAAAATACATTGCTTTATGTCTGTACTATCTACTTGAGTCTATTTATTGATATTTTATCCAATAAATAGAAGTTAGAAATATGAATTAAGTTGAATAAAAATCTTATGCATTTTCAAAATGTAAATGCATTACTTACAAATATTTTTTTATTAAAATGTTTCAGAATAATGTTCAATAGCAAGCGAACACCAGCAAATAGTAATATTAATAGTTCAAACTAGTCTTATGAATAACTGCATTTACTTCATATCGCATCAAGGCATATCGTTACAATATGCATTTCGAAGCCCCATTATGTGGCCTTAGTTCTCATCAGGTGACGTTTTACCGAAGTGCAAACAGTATAGTTTTTGTAGCATTAAAAACAACAGCTTACGTACCAACAAATAAGTATTTGCAGCAAATTTTACTTTTCTTTTTCAATTCGAAAAAAGTGATGCCGAAAGCCATAGATTGCGTTTTAAACTTACGGGGAGTATACTCTCCTTTTAGGCCGATACTGCGAGTCCAACGATTTTCTAAATTTTTGATACCGTCCGAAAAGTACTCGATCGGAAGGTCTCCAAAATACGCCTCAGTTTCAGCTATGAGCTCCTCATTTGAGTAAAAACGCTTACTGGTGAGCCATCTCTTCAGGTTAGGGAACAAGTAATAGTTGCTGGGGGCCAGGTCTGGTGAATACGGTGGCTGAGGAACCAATTCGAAGCCGATTTCATGCAATTTTGCTTGTGCAACTAAGCATGAATGAACAGGCTCCAATAATGATGAATAGTATGCTCCGGTTATAGTTTTACCCTTTTCAAGATAGTCTACGAATATTATGCCACACTGAAACGACTTTTGAGTAGTAGTTCTCACATGTAGTACAGTGGCGCCACGAAACGCTCGGAAGCTACCGCTCCATATGATTCGAGGTGCAGTTCTCTTTTATCGAGGGATAGCCACACAACAACGAGCAGATATCACTCAAGTATTGTTGAGTGGACGCTTCCCGCAAATTCGAGCAACTGCACAAGAGATTTCCCGCGCACATTTCTCTTGAACATAACCTTGTTCATTTCGCCGACAGCACGACGCAGGCGTTTTATTCTTTTGCACGCGAAATTTACAATTAACCGTTGCAATAACTCGAACCACTGACATTTATTAATTAGTGCAGTGTAATCATTGAAACAAAAACTCGCACGTTGGAGGAAAGTCCAAGTACAACAAATTCTGCAAAGACAAAACGACAGAAGCTAGAAAGAAGAGCAGGTATTTTGACACTCGCAATTATTTTATGTACATATACCCAAAATTATTGTACACCATAATGTGTTTAAGAAATAACATTTTTTAACGGTGAAAATAAAATCAGAATACAGTGTATGAATGCGTTATATTTGGTTAAATCATGAATGTGTAATGTTTTTGCAGATAATTGTAAGTTTGTTCAAAACGAGATGTATTTCCTTTTGCAATCAACAGTACCAGGGAAAATTGTATTAGGGAAATATGAGACTTATGGTGTTGTTGATTTTCCTAGATTGAAACATCAAGTTATTTATCATTATATGGCTAACGATCCTATTGATTTTTCGTAAGTCTTTTTTTATGAACTTGTGATCATTGTTGTTTCGTCCAGCTTGGAACGAATACTTTGTAAAAGTTTATTTCAAGCTTGTCAGTTTTTTAACATATTCCTACGCTGTAGTAAAAGATAGAAATTTGATAATATTCAAATCTTAAGATCATGTATGTACTTCAGAACAAAGTGAGTAATATATTTTAAACGCTTCATATATGAGATGCTATAAAATACGTATTTTTCCAGAGTTTCAACAAAAACATTCAACTTTATTGCTGACCAACTTGTAGAGCTAATGCCAACTCTTGATAAGGATTTATTATACATTCCTTACAAAAAAAATCAGGACGAAGAAGGAGGTACTTTAT
>NC_046658.1:154001366-154052243 GCF_010883055.1 Belonocnema kinseyi
TAACATTCAAAATGATGTTATCGACAGAAGTAATTCAAACAGCTTTGATAAAATTGAATTTGATGGTATTTTGTATAAATGTGGAATGTTTGTAATTATTTCAACTTCGAAGACTCTTAAACAGTTTGGAGAAATTGTTCGGATTACAAAAGATGGAGAGCAAATTAATTTTTTTCTAAAAGCGTACGATGAAATTTATTTTCATTCTCACTACCACTCATATGTTGTCGAACGTGTCGCAGAAAAAGATAAATTATTTGAAATTAAAAATTTACCTCAATTGGAACCAGGGATCTCGTTAATCAAAAACGTCGCGCCGTTCGGCTCAAAAATAAAAATGTTGAGACGCTTAGTTTTCTTGCCTACTGGTATATAAAATGTGTTTTCATAAAGTTGTGTTCATGTGTACTACTGCTCTTTGCGGTTATTCAATAAATTCATTAAAAAAAACTATTGTTGTTTATTTTGGCTATACACACTTAAATTTCACAAGACAAAATGTGTTAGTTACTGCAGAAGTAATCTCAATCATTTTGAATAAATATTCATTGTAAACAAAATATAATAGTTTAAAAAAAAATAACAGTTTCATCTTTTTTGTGAGATATTTTTCAAAAAAAATGTAGTTTACGTGAGCTCAATTAATAAAAAATCATAGCAATATATAATATCCAACCTATTTTATCATAATACAATAAAATATACTAATATAATAGTTATGTAACATCATATAATATAATATTTATTTTACTCCGCGCTTCATGATCAGTTCCCCAACGTGTCGAGGGACCACCACTCGACAGAAGCGGGGAGCTGCTCTCTATCTAATTTCGTGTTTCTGCAACTCGCAGTGAGAGTTACTGCTACTTCATCACGTGGCGCTGCTCCTCAATATTTATCGAGGAATAGTCCTACAGCTTAGAGGGCGCTGCTCCTCGAATGTCGTTTCAGTGCATGTGCATCCCAAAATACGGAGGCCATAACCTTTCCGACCCATTGTTGCGTTTTTGGACGCTTCGGAGCACTTTGTCCCGGTAGAACCCACTGTTTTGCCTGTTGCGTTGACTCAGGAGTGTAGTAGTGGATCCAGGTTTCATCCATGGTCATGAATCGGCGCAAAAACTCGGTCGGCTTACGCGAAAATAATGCCGAACGCTAAGCGATCATGGTCAGTAAATACAACGAATTACAATAGATTTAGTTACAAAAGCGATGTCAACCATTTCTGACTTTAAAAAAGTAATTACTTAGTCAAGTTCAAATCTTGGGCGCTTAGCGTTTGATCGTTTCGAGAAGCGCGCAATATAACTTATTGGTTTGGCTAAACATATTGCTGACTACTTTCTGATGCGTGAATCTTATAGTTACATCGCTTCTGTCGCTAAAGTTACTAGCATTGGTTTTATTCGCTGAAATTGAGCGCTTAGCGTTCAACCCTCTTGCGAAGGGTAGAATTTTATTATCGGCATGTGCGCACTAGTTACTAATGTTACTTTGGATACCATTTCTGCATTTAAAGGATTGATTAATTAGTCAAGTAAAAATCTTGGGCGCTTAGCGTTTTATCGTTTTGAGAAGCGCGCCATATGAGTCAACGGTGTAGGCGAAAATATGACAGACCACGATCTGAACCGTGATTTCTATGTTGACATCGCTTTTGTAACAAAATCGGTTGTAATTCGTTTTATTCACTGATCTTGAGTGCTTTAATTTTAAGACATAGCTTTAAATGTAACACTGACTCTAAAAATAGGCGCAGTCATCGAACGACGCCTCAAAAACGTGCCATAGAATTATTAAAGGCAATTGGAAAATTAAGTACAATTCTTACTCTAAAAGAAAAGGGAATTACATAATCCCTCGTCAAAAACTCCATCGAAACGAAATCGCGTCATCACTAAAAGAAACCCACAACTCAAGAGGAATACAAGGGATTCCGAGAAGATTTGTCGCCAGAGTTTTCGCTACAGATTCTATGGTAAGACTCATTGTCTTACTGTAGAATCTGTAGCGAAAACTCTAGCGACAATCCTTCTCGGAATCCTTGTATTGCTCTCGAGAGGAACTCTCGAGAGGAGCCAGCGGTAGAAGGCGCGATGTATTTAAACGGCAACAAAAACGACAAACACTAAGCATATCGAAGGTACAGAAGCGTGAAGCTATAGCAAATTTCAATGCAAGTACAGTATCTGTGGTTAGAACGAAAGTATCGCTCTCTCCGAAGCGCGAAGCTGTAGAAAATTTTTGTATAGTATCTTGATTTGAAACGGAAGTGTCTCTCTCTTCTCGCTCGACCAATCCGCAGTCAGTTGCCCGATTGGCCCATCCATTAATACTAGATTTCTATTCTCCACATGTCATAATTTTGACCAACCAAACGTACTTTAATCGGTGGATGATTATTCTTCTTACTCTCCGGTAAAACCTATTGGCTACAGCCTGGAGCCCAAATTCATACAGTCGTCTGCAGTAGATCTCCTCTGGTACCAGTAGTCTCAATATTAATAGTCCGGGCCTGGGCTAAAGAACTCTCACTAATCATGCTGGGAAAATAAAAATAAAAACTTCTCAAAAGAAGTATTGTCGAGTTCCAAGTCAGGTGGATATTTCGAATTTGGAATTTTTGAAATGATCTAGAATATTCCTCAAATCCAGTCGGCATCTCAACAAAAGTCTCCTGGAGAGGTCACGTGCACGTCTAAGCGTGAGTTGGTAGTACACGTTTCGGCGAAAGAATTTGAATATCTTGAAGTTCAACTTATTGCCGATCGTCGTCCAAGATGTCCCTCGAAGTATCCCACAGCCGGTGACGAAGCGTTGGTTACATAACAAAAGCAAACAAAACAAAGCAAAATCAGGTCTTAAATATACAATTTTCTTAAAACTACAGTCCCCAGTCGCGGAGTACCGTGCAGTTCCCGAGGCTGCAGTTTACTTGTAAAATCAACTAAATATGTACTTCCAATGACTTTGCTATTATACTTTGCCAATGGACAAAAAAAGTTAATTATTTAAGCAATTTGCATTAAAAAATGTACATTTTGGTCACTTTTGCAGGAATATGATAATTTTTTTCGTGAAGTAAGTTAGAAATGTGTTACTAATGACTGCTTGTTTGCATTGTCTGTCCAATTAACAAGAACTGTTCATTATTTAAAGAATATTCTAATTTCTGTTCCAAATTATTGGCAGCAAGTTCGTGAAATCACTTACGAACAACATTGCGTACTTACTGATGAATTGACTTTTATTCCGTATCACACTTCGCCACTGCCGACAATATTATGGATAGAATGTATCACGCAGCTTCATTTTTATTTGCAATAATTATTCTTCAGATAATTGGTTTGCACTTTTTATGTCATCCATTATCGCATCGATCTTACTACTACTTTGGATCGAGTCACTATTCCAAATGATTTTACATAAAGTTGAATTACGAATTCTGTAATTCATTTTAGCATCCATGAATTTTAGAAAACGGAATAGGATTCAGGAAAACATGTTGTATATTCGCTTAGAAGAAATGATCAGTCGACGTTTGGAGCGCAAAACGTGATGACAAAACAATTGAGTGCAGGTGGCGCGCTTCGTGTACAAAACTACCGTCTATTGTTTTTGCCGAAAAACTGTAAAAACAATTGAGAGTAGATGGTCATTTCTTCTAACCGAATATACAACATATTTTCCTCTTCCTATTCCCTTTGCTAAAACTTGTGGATGCAAAAATGAATTACAGAATTAGCAATTACACTTGATGTAAAATCATTTGGAATAGTGACTCGAACCGACGCAGTAGAAAGATCGATGCGATAATGGATGACATAAAAAGTGCAAATGAATTCTCTGAAGAACAGTTATTGCAAATGAAAATAAAGCTACGTGATACATTCTTTTTACAATATTGTCAGCAGTGGCGAAGTATGAACCGGAATAAAAGTCAATTCATCAGTAAGTACGCAATGTTCTTGGAAAGTGATTTGATGTTAGACATTAGTGATAATCTTGAGATTGAAGCACAAAATAATGGTGTGCCTCAAGTAAGAAATCTTTTCGATGATAAAAAATGGGTCGTCCACGTTTATCTTATGAAGAGGGGCTATAGAAGACAAAGAAGAGACGCATCATTGGACTTGCTGTCAATTATTCGAAACAGGAGTTGGAAAGAGCATTGAGAATGAAAGACAATCTGTCCAAAAATGCTACAGAATCTGAAGTAACGGATTCATATGAGAAAAATGATGCCCGTAACATTTTAGCAATATACGTGGACTTAGATTTGACAGCAAGAAAATATCATAAATTAAAACTGCATGCTGAATTGTTTGATGGTCAGAAACTCTTTCGTTCCTATACAAGGATCGTAGAAGCTAAACATGATTGCTATCCAGAATCTGACCACAATTATGTATCCGAATCAGGAGCAGAGATAAACTTTATATCATTATTGTGGCACAAAATAAAGACAATCCTTTCAAAATTCAATAAATATGAGCTGGGAGAACTTTCTAAAAAATCTATAGTTCTCGTAGGTGAATGGGAAATAGATGGCGCAAGTGGACAACGATCTACGCGCCAAATGTGGTCCTGCCAAATGGAGATTGATGCTAAGTTTAAAGATAATGGAAACATGTCCAATGATGTTGAAAAAACTGATGATGACTTGCCTGATTCTGATTCTGATAAGGAAGAATCAAATGATGATGAGAAAGATCATTTTAATGCAAGACAGATAATAAGAATGTGGATGATCAATTCATATTTTTGTTATGGTTTTTTCCTCTTCAGTTGAAAGCTGACGACAATGTTATTTGGAGTAACGAGACACCTAATTCAGTGCATTTCTGTAGGACGATGAAGTTTGAATTATATATGAAATTCAAGTCAGCGATGTGATGTTCAAATTGCGCTTCGATTTTGAAATGCACAATGATGCAAAGTTTGCAATGTTTTATGTGAACAAAAAGCATCAAATTGTTGCAACATTTATCGAGTTGGCGCGAAATACAAAAATAATTTGACTTATGTCAAACAGCTCAAATGCAAATAAAATTATTAGAAATTCAATCTTGATTTTAAGAAAGGTGAAGCTAAAACTAAGGAATAAAAACGATTCGAAGAATGGAAAAAGAAACACATTCAAGATGTACTGAAATCTAAATTATCAATTTTAGTCGATGTTGTAAAAGAAGGTTCAGGAACAACCAGCACTGGTAATGTTACTCGCTCTTTCTTCGCCCAAGCTCAGGGTGTAGTGAAACACACTGGGTTAGGTGAAAAATTGAACATCAGTTTTTATACTATCTTCCAAGTGTTAACTTGTGGTAGCATGATCGACTGTGATCAATTTAAAACATTTTGTTTAAAAACTGCAAAGTTATGTGTGACATTATATGGCTGGTATCCAGTGCCACCATCAATCCATAAAGTTCTCATTCATTGTACCGAGATCATCAGATCCTTCTGCGTATCTTTCGGCTAGATATCAAAGGAGCCCCAAGAGGCTTATAACAAGTTTTTTCGCGGGGCTAGCCGCGAATATAGCAGAATGTCGAATCGAGTACTGACCAATGGTGATATCATCCATTACCTCCTGATATCTTCAGATCCTACTATTAACACTTTAAGGATCAAAAATAAGATGCTGAAGCGTTATTGGTAAAAACTTAACTTTCATTAAGTAAGTTTTCGGAAAAAAGCAAAACAAAAAAAAATAAAAGTAAAAAAAATTGTAAAAGTTATTTGGAAAAGCAAAAAAACCTTTATTCAACAATTGCTACCTTGACGATGCGATGACCATGACGATTGACCATCGCGATGGTGAAGAGGTGGAACGACTGTTCATTATGTACTCTGATAAAACATAAGGATTAGAAAATTAATACTTTTTATAGCAAAATAGTCAAAATGTGCGTTTCTAAATAAATATTGCTTAAATAATGAACAGTTTTTGTTGATTGGACAAACAAGGCAACAAGGAGTCATTGGTAAGACATTTCTTGCTTCCTCCGCGAAAAATAAGCCTATTCTTGAAAAAGTGACCAAAATATACACTTGTTCATGCAAATTGTTTAAATAATTAAATTTACTTATCCGTTGGCAAAGTATCATAGCAAAGTCATTGGAAGTACAGTTTTACTTTATTTCGCGAAAATAATTGAGCCTATTCTTGGAAAAATTGTCAAAATGTACATTTACTTATAAAAAATTGTTTGAAAAATGAATATTTTTTATCAATTTGAACAAAATTACAGCTAGGAGTCACTAGCGAAACATCTTTAGTGGATTTCGCAAAAAAAAAAGATTGGCCCTATTCGTGGAATCATGTTAAAAAAGTGAATTTGTTTATAAATATTCTTT
The DNA here is from genome assembly GCF_010883055.1 of Belonocnema kinseyi. Classification (NCBI taxonomy): domain Eukaryota; kingdom Metazoa; phylum Arthropoda; class Insecta; order Hymenoptera; family Cynipidae; genus Belonocnema; species Belonocnema kinseyi. The sequence goes on from NC_046658.1 coordinate 154,007,727, forward strand.
AAATAATTTCCAGTTGTTAATTTAAAAAAAATGGCAACAAGGAGTCATTGGAAAGACATTTTTGGTCGAGTCTGCAAAATAAAAATGGAGCCTGTTCATTGTGACATACAAAAACTGTGTATTTGTTATTAAAAATTGTTTAAATAATGCTGCCAAGCAGCAGATATTTTTAAATGATCATAATTAGTCATACATTCCTCTCATATTCTATATAAAAACTGTGAATTTCTAACAACTAATAATTGCGAATCACAAAAAATGCCTTTTTTCATTAATTTGTTTAAAAGATTTTAACAACTTTTTTCCGCACTCTATTCTACTGAAAAATATTGCTAGATAGTAGTTACACTGAATGAGGCTCTTCTTTAATCAATTCGCAGATCTTACAAAAAGAGGAATATCTGAAAAGTTAGGGTAAAAATATTGTTTATTTTGTTGTTAAATACGACAATTTTATTTAGCCTAATCGATATTCTCGCACCGACTCGATATACCCGAAAGCCTTACGGTCATTTAAAAAAAAACGCCCGAATTCATTGAAAGTTGGGTTGTAGCCAGACTTTGGCCACAAAAAATGCTTTTGGCTACACTGTGCCACATTGAAAAACGTGCCAAAACCATGCTAGGTCAACTCCTATAGGGAATAATCGCCTTTTTTATTATAAAGCTTTTACAAAGCCGTTCACTACACATGGATGCTGCCTAATTTATCTGTCCGACACAGATGGCGCTGAAAAACGGCTCCATTTTTCCCCCGGTCAAAACATACTTGTAAACGCTGAAATGAGAAGTCTTACCCCACCCACCGTATTCTCCAAACATCACGCCGTCTGATTACCACCTTCTTTGATTCATAACTCATGTCTGTCTGAGCAACGATTTACTTCTTATTATGATCCGAAAAAAGGGTCGATTCGTGGATAATTTCAAAAACGAGTTTTTTGGCCGACGTGGTATCCTTATGCTGCCAGAAGTATTGGACAAAGTAGTGGCTAGCGACAAATTATACTTGGAATGATGAACAGGTAACCACTTTTTAAAAATAAACCAGCAATTTCAGAAAAAAATCCCTTAAAATTCTGAATTAAATTTAGATTATGGTTTATTAAAAACAGTTTGTACTGATTTTAAAAACTGATGTGCTAAAGCGACTAGCGTATTGTCTATTTTCATTATTTTATGATAATGAAAACGATGACCAAATGTTGATTCTTTTCATACTCGTCCCTCATTTGGTAAACAACTTTCCTACTCTCATTACGTTTTGGATTCACTTTGCAAGTGTCTGTGCAAGTGGAAATAATTGATAAGTAATACTTTTTATTGTAAAAAAAGAAGAAACAAAATTGCCTAGAACGTTCAGCGGAAACCTTCGGAACGTTTCAGTGGAACATTCCAGGAAAGTCACCTGAGCGTATAAAATGTCCGCTGCTTGGAAACGTTCCAGAAACGTTCTAATGGGACTGAGAGCTACCTTTCATTATTTTTATTTTTAATAACAATTATCTCGTAACCCGTAAGAGATAGGTAAAAATAGATGTCATTTTTGAGTTTTAAGTATCGTGTATACCAATTTATGGTATGGTATTTATATCATAAACTGATATTAATTTTGACTATAACTTACAGTTTATCGGATATTTATTGATAATTCATTACTCATATCATTTGTTCCTAAAATAAAACATAGCATCGTGATCAAGCACATCTCCTCGAAACTATGGTCAATGTTAAGACGGAAAGAGAATACTCATATTTTCAGTAAAAAAGTAATTTTTAACTAAAAAAAAAATAATTTCGATAAGCGTTCCACCTTCAAACAATTAAACAAAGCTTTAAAATCGTTTAAGCTTCATCATTTTAAGTTTGAATTGCAAGTGTTTTTCTAAAATTGTGTTTTCTAAAAGTAGCTTTCTCAAAAGTAGCGACTTAAAATTGAAAAGTGATCTTTTCTGGTTGAAAATTACTATATTTTGTTTAAAATTTACGTATACCGGAACTCTTAAGAATATAGAAGGTCTGGCATCGGACCAGAAACTTTAAAAATCGAAAGCGTCCTCTCAAAGAACTCATAAAGCTATGGTAACCTAGAAGGTTACTGTCAGAACGCCCAAAAATGGATTCTTTGATCCAAATGAATGTCTATTTTTTACTTTGTTCACGCACACTTATTACATGTCTACTTTTTTTAATTCAAAGTGAAAGCTTTGAAACAGTAATTTTTCCTTTTTTCTCGGTTAGAGTATTTCATGACATTTAGACTTTACAAGATAAAGTACACGTATTTTATTATATTGCTATTTGCTCCTTATTATTGCACGGTTTAGCGAAAAATGGTATTTTAGATTTTTTAATAGGCATTGTCATTGAAAAACTAGAATCGTTGGTCAAAAATGGCTGCACAACGAAATCATCTTCCCTGTTTAGGCCTAAAAAATTGTAACAAGGAAAACCTAATAGGTTAATTTCTTCAAGATTTTCCGTGTTTTTAAACAACGACAATAGACGGAAATCGAAACAAAAGCCATTACTTCTCAATCAATAAGTTAAAAAATGTCGAATTTTCATGAAATCAGTGACATGCAATTTTCACATAAATGCAATAGCTTACATTTTGAATCAAATTGTCATACATAAGTACTATAATGATTATACTGAAAAATTTTAAACGATATGCTTATATTCGAAGGACAATCTTTTTACTTTTTACTTTCTTATCGCACACGTATGTGAGATAACGACTTCTTATGTATATATCTGTGCTCTAATGATTCAATGATAAATTCTACAGATCCTCTTGGTAACCAAATTATTCACTGAAGCAATACTCAGTTTGTTGCCTACTTTTCGAAAATGAGTTTGGTCTATACTTTCGTTTTTACTTTGCCGGTCATATTTAATTCTTTGGGTGAGTATAATTATTTAATACACATATATACAGTTCCTATTGTTCTTTACATAATACATAAAAGCATAGCACTATTTCTTGAGCCTTGTGGATCGAACCCCAAAGTCACCTCTTTTAGCTTATTGAGTATTCTATCATTGCCTTCATATTCGGTCGATGGCAGGTTTTCTAACTTCAAAAACACACAAAATAGTAAAAATAGCCCTTATTGTTCTTAGAAAATGTAACCCGACCACATTCTTGCAGATTTTTTGAGTCACTGAATTTTAGTATAATGCTGATTAATCGTTTTTTTGGTGCGCTGAGTGTAGATCCGCGGCTTTTTTCCGAAAAGTTCCAAGTCCATTCTTAACCTCAAATTAAGAGCTTCCCGAAATTGCCAAAGTACTCCGTTTTGTTATTCTAATATGGCCAATGGCCTAATTTTCATTTTTTTCATCTCACATTAATTTATCTCATCTTTTCTTATATACTTTTTGTTTCAAATCACGGCTCACCTAAAACAAGTAGAACATAACCTTAAAAGTCACCTCAGTCCGCGAGTATATCCGATACATTCGGTTAAAAACTGGAAACAGCCTCAATCTTTAAACGCAAACGACACTAGTAAGTTTATGACGTTGCTTTGTCCGAATTCGGGGTTAGTTTTTATTCTCCGAGTCAATATTTCATTCTACTCTTAAAACGAAATTTCAGAATAGCCCAAATAGCCCGTTTTCTGCTGGGAATGAATCCTGTCTGCGCTTTTATGTAAGAAGCACCGTAGAAAAATGCAACAAACTTGAAAACAAAGGTCTAGTTGCAAACTCGTGGGCTTTGCTCGATATATTTGTACGGGTCCGTGGTATACCACAGAATTGATTTTTTTGTTTGGATCTGCTGAATCGGGAATTCCAAGTTCACGATTCAAGGACTGGTTCAAACTGCTGCCCTGGTAACTCAAGCGATGAAAACTGCCCCAACAGAGGCTATGTAGAATCATTCGCTCTTGAACTTGCCAGGGTGAAGAAGTCAGCGATATTGCGGGGAGGGTGGCGTTAGGAAATCAGATGGATGCCGTAGTGCATAAATGAGGCAACACATTGATCTGAACTGATAGACGAGATAACAGCTATATGAGAAGATTAGAGTTCAGCAGAAGAGGAAGAGGAATATTTTTAATCATTCAAGAAAAGTAGATTAAATGTTTCTGGAGCAAGATTATTTACAGAAAAATAGGAAGTTTCTATGAATACGAATTTCACGACAATCGGAACCTCCTGAATCGGAAAGAGTTCCGCAACTACCCAGACATTTTAAGGAAGAAGTACGACTAGCCTCACGAGCTGTGAGAAATCGAAAGGTGACAACTGGTACTGGGCTGAAAATTCAAATCAGAGCCAACCAGAACACTCGGTAGGTCAACTATTTAAAAATACAAACAGGTCCTATATATAGTCACCGTCCGAAAATAAACATGCTCGTTTCCTCGAATCTGTCGTGGATGAGAATTAATCAGAAGCGAAAAACGAATTTTTAAATTACGATCAGTCAACATATTTATTCTGTAAAAAATTATGACAAAATTTCTTTTTGTAAACTAGATAAAAGCATGTATTCTCTTCAAGAAAACAAAAGCGATAATAAAATGCCTTATTTGCTTGAAAACCTATTATTTTCCCTCGATGAGGATATTACTCTATGTTTCGAAAAATACATGAAAGCAAACACCGAGTATAAGACTAGGATTATTGACCTAATTTCCTCTTTCCGTGATCCCTCCGATCACCAACCAGTTCGGTAAGACTTGTGCAAGAATAAATTAAAAATAATTCATGAAGAATCATACCCTCGTCGCAACTTATACATTTCAAAATTAGATCAAAAAGGGTCACGCGGAATACAGATAGTAAAAAATATGACCAATTCAAATATGACCAACTAAAATATATTTGAAACTAAAAGTCATTACTTATCATGCAAAAAAAAATGAAAAATTTTGAAAACGAATTCTATGCTAAAAGACACAAAAAAACCGATTTACAACTACTTTTTTAAAATAAGTATGATGCGAAATCGTTTCTCTCAAACAAATTGGTCTGCCAATACTTGGACTAGTTAACAAAGGAATCTCCACTTGCATTCAGAGAATAAGTGCGATACTTACTTTCCACTCCAGTTATATAGTTTTTTAATGTGAAATTTAACTTAGCTAGCTGGGGGCTAGCGGGATAGAATGTGCCGACACAGTAAGTAATATGCGGAAAATTCTTGTAAAATCGCCACCAGTAGCGGAGCGCACTGGTAACACTGGAAGCACTAGAGTGGGAAGCAGCCTGGACACCAGAGGGGTTAGCTCTTAAATAGCCGCTCCCCACAAGGAAGCTGTTCTTTCTTTCAGTGGGTCGAAAGAACACCTGCTTTAAGGGCAGGACTGTGGTTCTCCCTTACAAGCAACCCTGTTAGGTTCTCAGAACCACATGCGCGGTTGCATAAGCCATTTATGTCAGATTATTTAACGCGTAACTTTATCGAAAGGACGTATAGTTCGTAAAAATCTCTCTTGCGAAGACGAGGGTGAAAGTCCACTAGGATGACCATAGTCAATAGCATAATAAAGCTTCCCATAGCGAGGCAGTCAAATCGACTTGCCAAAACGTTCATTGGGTAAAAAAATCAATTCCAGTGGTACGACGAATTCCCGGAATGGAAAAATTGGGACGAACATATTTCATCGCAGATAGCTTCAGTTATTTCACTGGACTCTTTAACTTTCGATAAAGTTAATTATATTTTTGATATCGAATCTCCTGCATCGTTTAATACATTTGTATCAGTTTCATCTATTGGTTTTCAACCTGAATTCCAGTAAGTAGAGAAAAATGATGACATTTATAAATCTAAAGAATTAATTTTTGCCGAAAAAGTAGTGACTGCATAATTGAGACTTTCCTTAATTTTCATAGAAAAAAACATTTCAGATTTCCAAAGATCTACTTGCACGAATAAATCTTAGACTGTAGAAGTTAAATCTATCCTTTTACAAATGGTCATTGTGAATGCATCAGATTATTTAGCTAAAAAATTATTTGAATCGTTTCTTATTTTTTTATCAAGAAAGAACATATTCCTTTAAAAAAACATTCTGGGCAGTTCTTGTGACAATACAAACGTCACGGTTAGAATGTTTAAGTTATTTAAAAAAAGAACTGCAATTTTCAGGGAAATAATGCCAGCGCTTTCGGAGACGTTGAGCATGAAAGAAAGTAGCGCCAACACGTTGGCTTTCACGTCACCCTTGTGTGCGACAATTAATTGATAATTATAAGTTTTTGCCTACTTTATTCATATAACATACATAAAAAAAGCTTCAAAAGCTGATGAAATGCTAAGAGTTTCTTAGTTCCCTGGATCAATGGTGTACTTATATTTTCTTGAGTATGTGCTCGATAGATTCAACAAATTTGATGCTGCTTTTCAAGACCGTGAAACGCTTGTCCAAGATTTGCATCCTGCTTCCACAAAATTATTATTATAGTTTGCTGATAATTTAATTAAGCATTCTGCACTGAAATCGTGTGATATTGAGAACATTGATTTGTCGGACAAAAGTAATGACAGAGGAAAAATCAAATAGGGAGCAGTGTGCGATAAGTCCCTAACTGAGCAGCTTTCAACTGGTGCAATGTCAGAAAGTGCGATTTCCATGTTCAAAGAAAATTGTTTGAAATTCCACCTAACAGCTTGGGAGAATCTTTCCATTAAAAATTCCATTTTTAAAAACATTGCTGTTTTAAGCTATACCAACACGTCCGATTAAGCCCTTGTCTCAATAAAATGCATAATAAAGAATTTTAGTAAACAATGGTACAAAACCTAGAAAATAGCTATAGTACATATAAGAATAATATGGAAAATATTATTATAAATTGATATTTCATTTATTGTACTTCAAAGTTTAAAAACCCTAAGTAATTTTACACATTCCCTGTTGATCATATTGCATAATTTTTACACTGTATTCCCTTCTAGAAATAAGCAATTAAGATCAATAAGAAACGACAAAACTGATATTTCAATCCTTCCAAATCGTGTTTCTTAAATTTGCTAAAACAATTGACAACGATTAAGCATATTGAATTTCCAATTCTTTCCAATCGGATACTTGGAATTTGGCACGTGATGGCATCAATTTCTTCTAGCAGTGATTATTATTTAAAGAGGGTTTTTCACTTTTTTGAAATCATATAAATTTTAAACAATATATATTTTGAAATTCTGTCAATAAACAATTCCTAAATCATTCTTACCAGATAATGTGTATAGGCTTTAAAATCGGCTGAGAGAAAAAAAAGCAAACACATATTTTAAAAATTTTAGAAAAGCGATTGAAGTATTATTTTATTATTTAAAACCTTCTTAACGGTAGGTATGGTGGAGGTAAATTCATAGTTTGACTCACGAAGTTGAAGCCAGCATTGGAACCTCCGGGGACAAATTTCATTTGGTTGGTGGTTGGAAACCGACAATATTTTTGAATGTAACTTTTATACCTCCCAGTAAAGATAAATGTGAAATCTAAGCGATATTTTTTTTAATAAATCGAAAAAAAAGAATTGCTGTATGAAATTGAGTGCCTCGTACCCGGTCTCACGAATTCATAATTTGCGAAGATGGCTGTGAGGCATGCATTTTTCATTTTTCAAAATGTACCCATTTTACTTAAAAATTCGAGAATTTTTTTCGAAAATTGTTTTTTTTTAGAAAAGTAATTTTTTGAGCTGAAAACTTTAATTCCATATTTTGGTTGAGAATCGATCTGTTTTACTTGACAATTTAACTATTATTTAAAATTCACGGGTTTTGTTACATATTCATCTTTTTTTATGCTGTTCATAAGAAAGATGAAATCTATTAATAGTAAGCGTTTTTCTTATAAGAAAGCAGAATTTTTTAATTCTGTCCATTCATCTGCATTTATTAAAAATTATTAATTTAATTAAGAATCTTTATGTATGGCAACAACTTTGGTTACTTTGCTCGCCGCCTGTAATGGAATTTAAGAATAATATTTTCAACGCTATATGTATGTATCTGTATCAAAATGTTTGTAGACTGGCCGTGCTATATTGACAATTAGCATGAACCCCTTCCTCTCTCTCCTTTTCTTTCCCTCATCTCATTTTCTATCCTTTCATCTTCTCTCATTTCGCCGCCACCTCTCCTTTTCCCTCCCCACCTTTCTTTTTTACCTTTTGTCCCCTTCTCTCTTTTCCTCTCATATCTCCTCCTCTCCCTTCCTCTTCGTTCCCCACCTCACCTTCCTCCCGTTTATCTTCTTGCCTCCCCCGCCTTTTCTTTCCTCTCCTCTCCTTTCCTCCTTTCCACTCTTTTTCTATTTCCTTCGCCTCTTTTCTTTCCTCTTTCATTCTCTCCTCTTTCTCATTTCCATTACTCTCCTCCCTCATCGAAATTTAACTAAGAAATGATCCAAATCGCAAGAAAAATTAAAAAATCAAAGAAACGTAATTGAGCCCCTTGAATACTTGCACAAGCAAAATTTGTTTTCAGCTGTTGATAAATATTTAAACGAGGTATAAAAAATTTTCATTCCTTCGCAACTAAAAAACTGCACTCAAAAACCATTTGCTTGAATTTAGACTCTTAATGACAAAGTATTTGCTTTATCTTTTTTTAAGCGAAGTTCGGTATTGTATAGACAATTATGCTCCAAGAAAAATAGCTGAATTTACAAATGAAAACCACGAAATCCTCGTTCAAGTACTAGTGCAGAACATTTAATTTGACGTTACACTGATAAAGGATCCACGAAATATTATTGTTCTTTAACACCAGAATTGTTCTTTTCCTGAAATTGAAAATGAATCTTCCTTCAAGTAAAAAAATTCATTCATTAGTTTCTTATGTTGATGATTCTTAAAATTATTTCTTACCCACGCTGGGTCGAAAATTGACCTGAACTTATGCACTGTTCCGATTTAACTTATTATTAATGAATAATTTAGTAAACAAACAGTGTATTCTTACGGTTATTTAAAACGTTATTTTAACTGCAAGTATCTTTTTAAATTGGTTCTAGAATAACACATGCTCATGTAATAAGTTGAAAATATTTACATCTTAAAAATTATAATAATGTTTTATCACGATGCGTTTAACATTTCTGTATATTTATAAAAAAAATTGCAAACGATTTTTGTGATTTATGTCAATTCTACGATTTTATTGTGTACTTCAGTTGCTTTAAGTAATGATATTAATAAACGGTATTTAAAATTATTGACAACATTAGTAAGATTAATAAGTACAATATTTAAAACTTAAATATCCCGCCCGCATAGCCTCTTGCGATTTTATTTTCGCTAGGTCTCGCATGAGTGTTAGCATCGCTCCATGAGCGGCCATATTGGAAATGTTTGTCTCCAATTTTTAGCACGATGCTTCATACTCGTGGCACGATCTGTTAGCACTGATTGTAAATCATAAAAAGGTGTCATTCGATATTACTTGTTAATTTTATGAAAAAGCAACTAAAAAATACAAGAAAGACTAAGTGTCGTCAAAATTATTTTTGTATTGATAATTTATTATTTATATCATTTTTTTAAGGTTAAAAATAGCATCGTGATCAAGCACATCTCCTCAAAACTATGATCAAATTTAACCTTCCGGCCGAGAGTGCGCACCTTCTCTCTTCCCGAGATCATTGACTGAAAAGAGCATAATGGAAGCAGGAAGGAGTACGGGAACATATCACGATAGTTGCTTAAAAGACACCTGAGCGCGTACTTGCGGTACTTTGGGACACTAGAGAATAATTATAATTATGATCAGAAAGAGACATTGAGTGTCATCGGCCAGGGCCCGGGGTTTTGAAAACGTTCAACTTTCCACCAATTTGGTAGCTTGTCGCTATTGAATTTATAGATAATTTCTTCTAATCTTTAGTGAATCGCGTTTTTCTAGTTTCAATAGCATAGTTTTACTATTAATTAGTCGAATTGCACCAATTCAGGTAGAAAGATTGAAAAAACGACTAAAAACTAATTTCATTTCTCAACAATAAATTTTTTCCTCATCAAAAAACATGATATGAAAAGTTTTTATTTTTGTCAACTACTAATTTCTATAGAAGGAGAAATAAAATTTCTGGTCCTCCTTCAAAGTTCAAACAGCTACAAGAAAAATTAGGAGAGTGTTTTTCTAAAAGTGCGTATTTTTCAAAGTGACTTACTCAAAAATTGAGGTTTTAAAATGAAAATGACCTTTTCTGGTTGAAAATTTGTATATTTTGTTGCAAATTCTTTCTTTTTGATAGAAAATAATTCTGTTTGTTTCAAAATATATTCACAAACAGATCCTTCATCCGTTATACATTATCTTTGTAAAATTCTCTAAAAGAATTGATGAATTTAAGAATATAAAGGGTTCTCTTAAGGGAGCCTTCAAACTGCGGACCAACCGAATTGTTTTACTGAACTATCAATTAGTTTTTTCTCTATTTCTACGAAGATGAGGATCGTCTATATTTATGTTTTCACTTTGGCGGTTATCGTTAATTCTTTTAGTGATTATAATAATTCAATATACTTATCTGTAGTTTTTATTATATTTTATATAATATACGCATGTATACGGATATTTCACAGGTCTTTGGATCAAACCTAAAGTCACCCTTTCCACCTTATAGTGACATAATAGCCATTCGTACATTTACAATATAAAAGCTAGCGATTTATTTCTTTATAGTTTAATTTTGTTCGTGTCCTTTTTAAAATAAGATAATTTTATGCTGCTATATTCAATGCAAAACAAATGATTTTGGGATCTCACAAATGGTTTCATGTTAGTTCCACACGAGACATTTTTTTGTGAGTCTTATTGTAATACCTCAAACTATATCTGCAACAGTAGTTTGATTTTAAATTTTATGGTACCAAAAATGATCACGTCATACATTTTCCTGGTGATTTCACCTCAGAAAAAGCTGCAGTTGAATTTTGTTGCTTGTGAATGTTTGCGCTGTTCAAATTAACATACATTTTAGCGAAAGTTTATTCGAGGATGGAATAAAAACTTTTGTCTGCTGTCTCCCTTTGAGCACTGCCAAAATGGCAATGTACGAGTGTATTCCAGCTATATATTAGGAGAGCAGATTTAAAAAAACTTTTCGCCTACCTAGTTCTCATTTAAAAAATGATAAAACTTATTGCAGACGAATTAAAACGTATGTTTGGCGAATGACAATGAAGAACTGGACACAACAAGAACCTGCGCTTATTTTTTAACAAAACGAAATATAGAAATTAAATTAATATTATGTTTCAAGCATTGGCAATATTTTCAATGAAATAAATAAGTTGCCTTTTTAATCTGTTTCAGCATGATACTAACTTTGAATATTAATAATAGAAAACCAATCCTAATTTAAATTACAGTTACGATCATAGTGAATACGGAGAATTTTGAAACGATGTCAATTATTTTTTTCTCAGTCACGGAAACTTCCAGACCGACTTCATGCACATTTTAAAGTAATGTGTGTCAAATTTTCGTCCTACAAAGCTATTTTCTTTATTTTTCAAATTTCTTAGAAACCCTTAATTTGAACTAACTGACTTCATTTTAAGGAAAATAATAATTTTATGTTTCTTGTTCCGCATATGTTTTACATATGTAAAACTTTTCGTATCATTGAGGTTTTTGTGGTGCAGATAGTCGTTTATTGTAACTAATGTTATTAAAGCGTTTATGCAATCGCCTTTTAACAAAAGTATTCGTTTATTTAACCTTAAAAATATACGGTAGGGCGTTATTGTATTTAAGAATTTTTTTGCGTTACTTTAGCTGAAACATCGAAAAGATGCTTTCTGCAAATAAACATTGAATACAGCTAAGGCTATTAGAGAAAAATGTACCAATAAAAAAGAAATCTTCTATTTCTGCTTGCAGAATGTAGTTCACCGTCCGCCGGGAATCCTAATAGTGAAGGTAATCCGGGTCCTTCTACATCCTCTGCTGAAAATTTATTACTTCTTGCAGAATGTTGTTCACAGATCGAAGGGCATCCTAATTGCGAACATAATCCTGTTCGTGCCCGGTCAAGATCTCCTACTAGTACGCCCAATTCTATTACAGTACTTGGTCATTCACTTAGGCAACTTGGATATATTCGGCTCATTCCCCGCACAAATAAGAACCTTCAATTTGAATTTCGAAGATATTATTTTCCCGTTGATAAACAACTTAGACTGCGAGCGGATCAGAGTAGAGTGACGCCGTTGCCAACCCAAGAGCAGATTGTATTATCATTATCCACTGGTGAAGTTTTTGCAATACTAGAGCATACCGGGCTTCTTCGTGGAATTCATAGGGGAGATAGAAATCGTCCGAGAGTAAAAATAAACATGATAACCGGCGCAGTTGATAATTTAACGCCAGATGAAATAAGCAATTGTCCAGTAGGCAAGAATTACCCAATCTTTCCACGAAACTTTATTAAAAGTTTTGCAAATTACGACTCTCTACAGTCCGTTTGGAATCGTCACAGCCAACCACAGGTGCCTCTTCTTCGTTCCACGATTAGGACTCTTCCGAGCAGGCCTTATTCTGATCAAATACTAGGTTTTGCAACAGAACAACTTGGTTATGTTCGGCTTATTCCTTGCACAAATCGGAACCAGCGATTTGAATTTCGAAGATACATCTTTCCTACGGAAAAAAAAATTCGAATTAGAAAGGAAGAATTGTACTACGCGTTAGAGCCAAACCAAGAATATACGGTATTATCAACATCCAACGGTGATGTTTTTGCAATAATGGATTATAGTGACAATCTTCGTGGAATGTTTGGGATAGATAAACATCATTTAAGAATAAAAATAAATATAATTAGCAGCGAGGTTATTAATTTGACCCCAGATGAAAGTACGGATTGTCCTGTAGGCTCTCATTACCCAATCTTCCCAAAAAATTTTATTAAAGCTTTTGAAAATCACGATTCACTCCAGACCGTATGGAATCCTCATGACGAAGGTCGTCCAAGTTCTTCTTCGGCAAGACAACATTCCCCTGACCGGTCCCCTCCGGGCAGGCCTCCTTCTCATGAAGTCCTCGGATATTCTCTTGCAAAACTTGGATATATTCGACTCATTCCTGAGATAAATCAGAACCGGCGATTCAAATTTCGAAGATACGTTTTTCCTTCAAATAAACCAATTCGATTGCTATTAGGAAATGGTATATATATGCCCTTGCCAGCTCGAGAATATATAGTATTATCAACATCCAATGGAGACGTTTTTGCACTACTGGAGTATACTGGATTTCTTCGTGGAATATATACGACCAATAAGAATCGTTCGAGAATAAAAATAAACATGATAAGCGGTAAATTTGAATTAATGACCACAAATGAAATGAAGGAATGTCGTTTAGGCGACAAATATCCAATCTTTCCACGATGGTTTCATGAAGAAGTTTCAAATGAAGATTCTTTACAGAATGTGTATCATTAATTCAATAGAAGAAAGAGAAACTTAAATATAATATTCTTTGTGATCTGTAGTCGCAGCAAAATTATATCAATTAATAAAATTATATTAAAATACATTCCTTGTATATTTTGTTAATCCCAATATGGCCTGGATCACAAAGTATTAAAAATCACAAAGACAAGAATGAAAAATAAACCCAAAAATTTGTGATTCAATTTTGACTTAAAACGTTTTTAAAATTTTTGGTTATCGACAGTCTCAGTGGAGTGTAATCGAATAACATAATTACCAATGACTTGTAGATTGTAGAATGCAATTTTTGATTTATTTTAGATTATGTCTTTATTTATTTTTTATTTCTCTTTGAATTTACAACCGATATGTGGAAGGGATTTTTGAATGATTATTGTTGAAAATTGTATGCAAATGGAAATCCTGAACAAATGTTATTCTTGCTTCCTTCTTCTATGATTACGTCAACAACATTCCTATTTTTTCATCAAAAATTGGTATTAGATTATAAATACGTGTCAACAAAATTTATTGTTATTTTTATAAACAAACAATTGTAAAATATTGATAATATAATTTCGGAAAGAAGAAGAGAAAATCGATTTTTATCTGCATATTGATGATCCTATTATTGTTTTATTTATAATTTATCATTTATATCATTTGTTTATAAACTAGTTTTCAATTAAAAGAAGAATAATTTTCACAAAAAAATTTCCGTCTAAAGCAAATGAAATAAATATTAGCCGACGCAGTTTAACTTACAGTAGAGCAGTTTAATTCGCATTCAAAATGTTATATTTTGAATTCGAAATTCAATAGTTTATATCTCAACTCACAGACATTCATTTTCATATATAAAAAAATTGTCTAAAAAATATTTTACTCTTCTATCAATGAAATGAATATTTAGTAAAGCAGTTTGACTTTTAACAAATTAATCAAATCTAAAATAACAAATTTTCTAGAACTTTTTTTATCCCCTGGCAGGTTTGACGTGGCTTTCAAACGTTTTTTTTAAATTCCTGAAAAGAAAACACAGAATCTAGGTACTAATTGTTGACCATTACCATAAAATACTTCTATTGTATTATAAGTAAAACCAAAACTATGCCTCCTATCGACAAATTAGTAATAAATTTGTCGCTATTTTTTGTTTGACTAGCTTCAAGTCTTTTTTTCAACAATTTTATTTGTTAAATTATAATGTTACTTTTCACGATGAAAAGACAAACTAAGAATTATATCAGAAAATGATATCCAAAAAATTTGTATTCCTTTTTGGGTGGATAATTTGTGATAATTGGTGTATCTTACATAGTTTGACCGCAAAATCGAATTTCTTATTTTTTATAATGTATTTGGCGTAAAAATTTGAATTTCAGATTTTTTAAGAACATTCAAAAAGCTGTTGATCATTTTTTCGAAAGCTATCATACCTACAGACCACAGAAAGTTTAAGCATCGTTTAAAGATTTCTTTTATAATTAAAAAGGTGGGTAGTTGTTCAGTTGGTGCATACTTTTTTTCATCTTTTGACACCCAGAAAAACAGCAACAATGCATTCTGGCATTCTATAAAATGCCAAAACGCGTCCTGTCCTTTTCAAGCCACCAAAACCTGTTCTGTGAATTTCATGAGTATTGCGATTACTATGAACTCCATGAATTCCGTTAATTCTCTGAATCCGTAAATCCTATGAATGCCATGAATTCCGTGTTTCCAAGAATTTCATGAATTTCGCGAATTACATTAATTTTGAGAATCCAACTGATTCCGTGAATACCATTAATTCCGTGAATTCGATTAATTCCATAATTTGCTTAAGTTTTATGAATTTCATGATTCCGAGAATTTAACGTATTACGTGAATTCCGTATATTCTGTAAATTAAATTAATTCCATTAAATCCATCAATTCTATTATTGTCGTGAATCATATGAATACCGTGATATCCTTGAATGTCGTACATTCAGGAGATTCCAAGAATTTCTTAATTCCGTTAACTTCCATGAATTCAATCTTGAAATTAAAGTAATATGTTCATAAAATTTGTTCATAAAATTTAAATTTGAATTGAGGGAGAAAGATTAAAAAAATGACACGGAGCGACCCAAGGACAACCGCCTTCTGCATTTTTCCCGCAAGTGTTCTAGCATATTGTTGACACGCAGGGATGCTTTTTAGGCTATTAGCAAGTGAAAGCTTGGCACCTCCAAGAGCGCCGATGATAAGGACGATCAGTGTAACAGAATATTCCGGGTACAATCGTTGCAACTCCCTTATAAGGTCTCGATACCTCTCTTTCTTTTCATTCTCCTTGGCTATGATGTTTTTGTCAGCTGGTTTTTGTCAGTTTTCCTCGCTTCAAATAAACCTTGGCGCATTTGTCTAACCCAAATTCTATTCCAATTTCCTTAGTATATCGTTCGACAATCCCCAGAGCTAGATGTAGTTGCTCTCTGTTTTTAGCATAGATCTTAAGATTGTCCATGTAAAATACATGAGTGACCTTGTACTTTCGATCTGCAGGTTTGCCGCCCAAGTACCCGTCGGAAAGGGGAAGTGCTAGAGATAGTGGCAATAATGTAAGGCAAAAGAGGAGTGGGCTCATGGTGTCGCCCTGAAAGACAACTCTCTGAAACGTGACCTTGTTAGTTGTCACACGATTTTTTCCAGATGAGATAGTAAATCTGGTTTTCCAAAGCGGCATCAATCTCTCTATGCACCCAACTATTTGCGAATGAACCTTTAAGATTTCCAAAAGACAGATGATAAGTCTATGGGATGTAGAATCGAAAGCTTTCCGACAATCAATCCAGACCATCGATAGGTCACGCTGGTAGAATGCTGCATCTTTGCAGACACATCTATCGATGAGCAGGTTCTCCCGACATCCGGCTACACCTTTCTTTGAGCCTCGTTTTTCATACATTTCTTGCCACACAGGTTCAATTGCTGATGATGTTTTTCCGGGTCGTAAAGCATCGCTCTTCATCTATTGGATGCCTGCCCGTAGTTGGTCTTAGTGTCGCCTCTCTTTCTTTGTTTCCGGCTTGTTCTAGCTGTGGTAGAGTAGGCATTCCGCTTACATAGCCCCTTTTACGGAGTAGCTCAGCATGGTTTCGCAGACGTTGCTGTGAAAAGTGCGATAGCTCCGGGTGTTTCTCGCACCACAGAGCATGCAGCCGTGCCATGTTACCCAGAGTCACCGTTCTAGACACCTCACCCAGGTGCCATTCAGCTTTCGGCACGGTTTTCACTCCTCCGCTTGGGAGTTAATTCCTTCGGGACCACCCCTGGACAATTGTCCGCGACTGCCTATTTATTTTTGTAACCATGTTCAGCAGAAACCCTTTTTACAGGGACCCTCTATCCGCAACCCGAGGACGCGTTCGGTGGCTTTGTCATAGGCCCTTCGGTTTGATTCTAGAGAAATCAAAAAATATATATATATATATATATTAAGAACAGTTTGTGTCAGCGCAGTATTTTGTATCAATTATTTGTTCTGTTAAATAAGATTTTTCTTTTTTTTTAAGGTTCATCATTTTAAGTTTAAAATGCAAGTGTTTTCTAAAATTGTGTTTCTTAAAAGTAGCTTTCGTATAAGTTAAGACTTTAAATTGAAAAATGATCTTTTCTGGTTGAAAATTATTATATTTTGTTTAAAATTTACGTGGACCGGAACCCTTAAGAACTTAGAAGGTCTGGCATCGGACCAGGAACTTTAAAAATCGAAAGTGTCCTCTTAAAGAACTCATGATACTACGGCAACCTAAAAGGTTATCATCAGACCCCCCAAAATGGATATTGGATTCAAGTGAATTTCTATGTCTAATTGTCTTTATGCATTCTTATTATTTGTATATGTTTTTAAATTCAAAGTATAAGCTTTGAAACAGTCATTTTTTCTCCTTTTTTGGTTAGAGTATTTTATTTCATTTCGACTCTAGAAGAGAAAGTACACGTATTTTATTATGTTATCATTTGTTCTTAATTACACATTATTTTTCGACTGCAGTTTTAAATAATTTGGAGTACTTTGATTTTTAACTAAAAAAGTGTACCAAGGAAAATCCAATAGGATAATTTCCTCAAGATTTGCCGTCAGTTCAAAAACGGAAAACAGTCTCGATCTTTGAACGCAAATGACACTGGTAAGTTTCTGACGTCGCTTTATCCCAATTATGTGTTTGTTTTCACTCTCTGATGCTGAGTTTTATCCTCCTCTCAAAACGAAATTTCGGAACATTCCAAATTTCACATTTTCGTTCTGAAAAAGCATTCTGTTTGAGCGCTTTTTCTGCCTGTAAGAAGCACCGCAGAAAAAATGCAACAAATTTGGCACCAAAGGTCTAGTTGAAACTTCACTGGCTATGCTCGATATATTTGTACAGGTCCGTGGTAGACCACAGGATTTATTTTTATTTATTTTTTATCTGCTGAATCGAGAATTCCAAGATCACGTTCCAAGGACTAGTTCAACCTGCTGTCCTGGTTAATCAAACGATGAGAAATTCCCCACCCGGGGATGTGTAGAATTATTCGCTTTTGAACTTTTAGGTTAACGATACCAACGGCAATGCGCTGCCCTACAGGGGGCGTTAGGGGATCAGATTGATGCCGTATTGCATAAATGAGGCAACATGTTTATTTGAAATGATAGACGAGATAAACAACTTTACGAGAAGATTGTGTAATGAAACAAGCATATTAATCGAAACCCAAATATATCTTCGTATAGACCTTACTGATTAAAAAATCTACCACTACCTAAAGTTTTGGGAAAATTAAATGAACGTACGATGAGAAATTTAAGAGTGTTAGAAAGATACATAAGGGCTACAGATTTTAAATCAGATTTTCAACATCTTATGTACGCAAGTTTAATGGTAATTGCCAAAGAATGATGGAGTTCAGCAGAAAAGGAAGAGGAATATTTTTAAGCATTCAAGAAAAGTTCATTAAACGTTTCTGAAAGAAGGATATTTGCAGAAAAATAGGAAGTTTCTTTGAATACGGATTTCACGACAATCGAGGATGTGCTTAAAACTTTCGATCGAGCAGGTTGTTTGAACCGAAATGATTATCACGCGAGACGTACTGGTCGATCTAGCAACCCGATGAAACCATGGCTTGCTTATGAAAATGCAAGCCACTCAAGGCCGACAAGCGAAGGCTACGGTCCACATGACACACGGAATAGCCCCACGAGCTGTGAGAAGCTAAAAGGTGAAAACTGGTACCGGGTTGGAAATTCAAACCAGAGCCAACAAGAACATTCAGTAGATTAACTACTTAAAAATACAAGCTGATCATATGAAAAGTCAACTTCCGAAAATAAACATGTTCTTAATAAATTTTCCAATTGGCAAATTAAAACAGACGACTAAATAGACACTTTAATTTTACGTAACCATGATAAACAATTAACCATTAATTCACAAATTGAATCTTTGAAAAATGATAACGAAAGTGATATTTGTAAACTAGATAAAAGTATATATTCCCTTCAAGAAAAAAAATATTCTGTGAAATCCACAAGCGATAATAAAATGCCTTATTCGCTTGAAAAACCATTATTCTCGCAGGATGAGAATATTACTCTATGTTTCGAAAAATACACGAAACCAAACACCGAGTATAAGACTAGGTTTATGGACCTAATTTCCTCTTGCCGTAATATTTTTGATCACCAATCAGTTCAGCAAGACTTTTACAAAAATAAACTTAAACCAATTCATAAAAAATCATACCCTCGCCGCAACTTATCCGTTTCAAAATTAGGTCAAAAACTGTCGCGCGGACGACAGATATTAACAAAATAGGACCAATTATATTACTACCCAATACATCCGATTTTAATGGCTCACAGAGAAGAGGTGACCAAGGATGCAGGGTCTAATACGCCCCAGGACAACAATTCCCTGCAACAAAAACAAAACAAAAAAATTTATAAAATTGAATCTAAAGAACGCTAAAACCAAAATTTTTTCTTTTATAAATAATATTATGAAAACAAATTGATTACTTATCACACAAAAGAAAAATTCTGAAAACGAATTCTATGCTAAAGCCAAACTCTTGTAAAATCGCCAACAGTGGCAGAGCGCACTAGTAGCACTGGTAGCACTAAAGTGGGAACCAACCTAGCTACCAGAGGGGTGAGCTGTTAAATAGCCGTACCCGACAATAAAGCTGTTCTTTCTTCTGATGCGTTTAAAAAACACCGGCTTTTAGGAAATGTCTGCGGTTTCACCTTACAAGCAACCCTGTTAGGTTCTCCAAACCACATGCGCGGTGGCATAAGCGATTTATTTCAGATTGTTCAACGCGTAATTTGATCGAAAGGACGTATAGTCCGTAAGAATACCTCTTGCGAAAAACGATGGTAGTTCAATAATGGGATAGGTGAGGGAGCTTAACGGGCTGATTAAGTCAGGGTGGTAAAGCCTGACTATTATTTAATGTGGAATGGTTGTAACTTATCAATCCTACGTGGATTGCGTGTTATATAAAACTTAAAAACATGACAATTTTTATAAGGTACAGGTATGTTTATTAGAATATAAGAGTATAAAATTAGTTTACAGTTAAGTAATTATAAACAATTACGCTACCTTACAGTCTTGAAAGGGCAAGAGAAGATTTGCAGCGTCGATGATATCCCCGATGATTTGTAGAATAGCTTCAATTAGTTTCCTGGACTCTTTACCTTTAGATAAAGTGCATTATATTTTTGATGGCGAATCTTCTGCATCAACTTACACATTTGCAACAGTTTCACCTATTTTTTGCCGCCTGAATTCGAGTCAGTAGAGAAAAATGATGACATTTCCAAATCGAAAAAATAATTTCTGCCGAAATAGTAGCGTTTGCAGAATTTAGGCTTGCCTTATTTTTCGTGCAACAAAACACTTTAGATTTCCAAAGCTCTACTGGAACTTGTAAATCTTAGAGTTTAAAAGTTAATTCTGTCCTTTTACAAATGGTCAATGTAGATGCATCAGATTATTCATCTGAAAAATGTTTTGAATCGTTTCGTATTTTTTTATCGAAAAAAAAACAGATTCCTTAAAAAACATTGTCGGCATTTCTTGTGACAATACGAAACTCATCTTTGGGAAGTTTAACTCATTTTACAGTAGATTGAAAGCTACAAGTCCCAATTTAATTTTATGTCATTGCTTGTGATATTTACACGATTGATTAGTGGGACAAAAGTGATGATCGAGGAAAAATCAAATTGGGTGCAGTGTGCGACAAGTACCTAACTGAGCAGCTTTCAAGTGGTGTAAATGGATTACGAAACGACACAGTGAATTCTATTTGCCTTTTGCGTTTCAATTTAAAAACAACTAAGCAGACAGCTTTAACAATGCGAATTATTCAAAAGGATTTACAAAGAATGTCAAATGCTTTCCTGTACGCGAAGACAGAGAATACAGCTCAGTGGCCAGAACAAAATTCAAAATTAAAATCTACACACATTTCAATATTTAACGTTTTTAAATTTTCCTGCTGTCTAAATTTTCTGCTGTATTATAAATTTTAGAAAAATTCATTTGTGAACAACCATTCACTATTAGGACATCTTTTTATTCATTTTATACTAGGAAAGTTGGAGAGCAAAAATTGTGGTTTCTTTGTGTAGCCCAATACGTTATGTGTGATTTTTTCGCCCTACAAATAAAGGATCCAAACGAATCATTTCGTTAGATTTATTGAAATTTTGCATGTAGGAGAATAATTCAATTTTTTTTAATTGCAAGAAATTTTCAACAGCTTTACAAAGTTTCAAGGAATTTATTTTTATAATAATTTGACACTTAGTTATTTTTGAAGTAGTATTACTATTGCATTGAAGGTGCTTTAAAGGATTTTGGTATATTCTGAAATTTCCTGTGATTTCTCGATAGCTTTAACAATTTTGAAAAAGTTTAAAATATTATGAAAATTTCCAGGGCATTTTTAAAAATTCGAAAAACTTTTAAAAATTCCAAGGTATTTAAAAATATTTTAAAGGAATTCGAAATGTTTGAGGGCATTATATTGCTGAAAATTCAATGATTTTCCTAATGGACAAATGCTAACAACAAAAATGACTGTTCAAAAAACAGTAAAAAAGTTAACCAAAAAAAGATTAATTTTTATCCAAACACTCGATATTCAAAAAAATAATTTAAATATTTTTGAAACAGTGGGGTTTTCAATACACACAAATGTATTATCAACCGATTTTTTAAATTGAAAATTTCACTTTAATTTTCTGTTGCGAATTAATATTTTTCAGTTGAAAATTAATACGTTTCGTTGAAATTGCACTTTTTTGATAGTAAATTCATCTCGTTGATTGAACATTTAATTACTTGGTCTTAATGTTTTTTTAATTAATTTTCCAGCTGAAAATATATGCTTGACTATTTTGTTGAAAATTCGTTTTCTCTTGTTGAAAATGAATTTTGTAACTCTAAATTAAATTATTTTATTTTTGTTTCAAAATTGATATTTTTCAATTGAAAATTCGTCTTTTTTGACAATAAAATAATTGTTTGGTTAAAAATTATTCAAGTAATGTCAAATTTAATATAAAAATAATAACTTTAATTCAATTTTATATGATGTCTCTCAGGTTAACATGGGATGCAGTTGAAAAGGAAGTATCCGAAACCGTAGAAATTAAGACTTATCAAAATTAAAGCGCGATAAAATCAGTTGAAATTGAAACGGCCGAAGCCATATAAATTAAAATTTCTTAACATTTAACACGACAGAATTAGTTTAAATTGAATCATCTAGACAGTAGAAATTAAAAGTTCTGAAAAGAGACAAAATGATACTCAAATTGATAGTATTATGAATTAGCATTCTAACTGTGCAGAACTTTGAGATCCATATTATTCTTTCAAAGGCCAACCTGGTTTATCAGAAGACATTAAAAATATTTGGATAATTCTGAAGATTCGATAGATGAAGGTACGATTTTGAATGATATTTCGAGTAAATGAAATTTACTTCCAGTACATATTAAGCGTAAAAAAAACGCTCAAAATTTAAATTGCTTGCAGGAAAAATTAAAAAATCAAACAAACGTTAAAATCAACGTTAAACCGATAATTCATTCACGAAATAGTATTGTTCTTCAACATGACAATTGTTCTTTTCACTAAAATTGAAAACGAATTTTTCTTCAATTAAAAAAAAAATCAATTAGTAGTTTTTAATGTTGATGATTCCAATTATTTTAGTGTTGATTTTTTATAAGATTTTAATGTTGATAATTCTGAACATTATTTCTTACCCACACTGGATCGAAAAGTGAATTGAACTTATGCACTGTTCCTATTTTACTTATTCTGAATGAATAATTTATGAACTATTTTTTTAATTGGTTCAACAAAACCAAAAGCTCATGTAATAAGTTTTAAATATTTAAGTTTAAAAACTAACACAATATATTTACGAAAAAACCTGTAAACGATTTCCGTGATGTATGTCAGTTCTGTGATTTTAAGCAGTTCAAAAAAATTGGTATAACAAAACCATATGTTCGTGTAATAAGTTTCTTAATGTTACGTTTGAAAATTTAAAACAATGTTTTATCACTAAGCGTTAAACAATTCTCGATATTTATTTGAAAAATGTAAAGAATTTATATGATTTATATCGATTCTGTGATGTTAAATACTTTAAAAAATTGGTTGACAAAAACCATATTGATGTTTCGTAAGAAGACTAGCACCGTTCAAACAGATTTTCGAAGTGTAACACGGCACAAGTCGGCTAACAAAAACTAGCACCGGTTATAAAGCCTAGAGAAAAATAGCAGTACTCGCTGACGGCTGACGAAAGGAAACACAAATCGCCGAGCCGTAACAAAGCGTAGCACAACTCGTTGACGCCGGCGAAAAGTAGCACCACTCGGCGATCGATGACAAAGCGTAGCACAACTAATACATGGCTGACGAAGAGTAGTATTACTGAAACAGCTTTGGCAAAACTGTGCATAACTTACAATGGGTAAAATGAGTATAAGAACAGTTTTGATGGTTTCGAAAGTTGTTAAAGGTTTAGACAGGTGTTTGGGGGTTTAGTTTAGGAGTTGTTTATCGGTAAATTAACGTAATATATATTTTGTAGGGGAAAAAATATATCTTTAAGATGTATGTCAGAGACTAAATTTAGCATCAAATTTAATTTTGCTGCAACAAAGAGCTAAAATAATAGTATGGATTTTTAAAATAAATGGCTTTCAATGTTTCGTTATTCAAATCAAATACTCTTCAAATTGACGAAGTTTTTAAATAACGTACGGACTGTTGTTTTAAATTGTTGGTATTAATAATAGACTTTAAAAATACTTTATTAGAGGAATTTGAATTAATTAATTCTATAAGCAACAGCGAATGGTGTTTGTGTTCGTCAATTCCGTGATTTTAAGTAATTCAGAAAAACTAGTTCAACTTAGCATATGTTCATAAAATAAATAAATTAATGTTGCGTTTTATTATTTGAAACAATATTTCTTTACGATTCGCTAAAGAGTTATGTATATTTGTACAAGAATATTTGAAAACGATTTCTGTAAATGATGTACGATTAAAATCCATTCTCAGAATCTTTGTTCATTGCTTTCTTAAATTATAGTAATCAAATTCCAATTACCAATACTATTGCCAATAATTTCTAATGCTATTTATTGGTGTTATTGCTAGGTAATTTACCAAATTATTTAAAATATCGAATAGAAAGATTCATAAATGATGACCCGATGAGGACCCGATGAGGTATCTGAAACCTTAGCACTGGGTGACAAATTTGGTGTTCCTTTCAATGTCAAAGTTACCTATTAATAATATGGTTTCAGTATAGAAAATTGTTTAAAAAATGTAGAGCATGGAGATCGGAAACTAAGCATCAGAAAAGCAGTTACTCAATTAATCTCAAACCATAATCGAAATAATAACTTCAAGAACATTGAGAAATCTTTTGACCTTTTTGCTAATTTTCAAAATGCTAATAAAGTTTTGGTTTTTTTAAATGTAGATAAAGGCAACATAATAGTAGCAGCTAACGGAGAAAATTATAATAAGACTGTTGAAAACAGGCTCAACAATGATAATTTGTATAAAAAGATAAAAACCAGTCTTTTTCCAACAATAGAAGAAAAATATAATGATAGAGCTATTTGATGAGAAAAAAATATTAATAAATAAACAAACGGCATATAAATTAAAAACACTTAATAGTACTGTAGCCAAAGCTTATTTTTTACCAAAAGTGCACAATCCAGATTTAAAATGGCGATTAATTGTTTCCACAATCGGTTTATAACTTAACCAAATATATTTCTAATGTTTTAGAACCAGTTTCAGGTAACACAGAATCATATGTTAAAATTACCTGGGATTTAAAGGAC
The DNA here is from genome assembly GCF_010883055.1 of Belonocnema kinseyi. NCBI lineage: Eukaryota > Metazoa > Arthropoda > Insecta > Hymenoptera > Cynipidae > Belonocnema > Belonocnema kinseyi. Next base: position 154,032,565 of record NC_046658.1, read on the forward strand.
ACTCTAAATACAGTCAAAGTTCCTTCAGCATATTCCTTACTTTTATTAAACATTGTTTCAATATCTGATAAGATTCCATTAGATTCAGCATTAGACTGTATCGACGAAAAACTAATACGAAATTAAAATTTAACTAAAATAACAAAAAATACATTTTTAGTCGCTACTAGAAATTTTTCAATAACATGCTTTTTTCTTTTAATGGAAAATGTTCTAAACAATTAAATAGTTCTCCTATGGGTCCACCATTTTGTCCTATAGTTTCAAATTTGGCTTTAGAAGATGTTGAAACAAGAGCTTTAAAAAAGAATGTTTTCAATAGTATTGAAAATTCCATACAGTTTACATCTGAACATCAAAATAATAATTGGATCAAATTAAAATAATTTAAGTTCAAAACAATTATCCGCTTCCTTTGATAAAGAATATTATTTGTATTATTTGAGAATGAAATCATAAAATCTACAATGCTTCAAGTAAGAAAAATAGCTGGGTTGACACGTACAAAAAATCGGATTTAAAAGTTACGTTGCCGAATGTTTAAGTACTCTCTAGAAGGTTGCGAAGATCTTTAAAAAACTCAATATAAATGTTTATTCTTGTCATCAAAATTCTCTTCTGAAACTTTTTTATCAATCCAAAAGATATCGATAGTAACGACAATTTCTCTGGAATAATGGATATTGGATTTGCTAAATTGAATCAGTGAAACAGTTTAAATTTTGAATTATTTTAGTTCGCTGTCTCGGATCATTTCTCAATCTGAAGTTAGCAAACTAATCAAGACGAAAACTGATACTAAAATAGACCATTTCTAAGACCACATTAGAAAATTTGTTTGAATAATATCCTTGTCTGCAAAGGACAATTTTGTCACTAATTATTTTGTTATCTCATATATTTGGGAGATAAGAGCCACTTAGTTACATATTTGTACTTTGATGATACAATGGAATATTCCTCAGTTACGCTTGTTAACCAAATTATTGACTGAACTATTAATCAGTTTTTTCTCTACTTATGCGAAGATGAGGATCGTCTATATTTATGTTTTCACTTTGGCGGTCATCGTTAATTCTCTTGGTGATTATAGTAATTTAGTATACTTATATATAGTTTTTAGTATATTTTATAAAGCATACTCATGAGCACGGATATTTTGCAGGCCTGTGGATCGAACCTGAAGTCACCCTTTCCAGCTTATATACATCTAATAGCCATTCGTACATTTACAATGTAAAAAATAGAAATTTATCTCTTTGCAGTATAATTTTTTCCTGCCCTTTTTTAAATAACATAATTTCATGCTGTTATCTTCAATGCAAAACAAACGATTTTGAAATCCCACAAATGGTTTTATTTCAGAACAACTACCCCCCTTTCTCGATTTCTAATTTTTCGATTTTTAATGGGTTGGTAAATGAACAAAAATTGACTTCGTAGGTTTGGATATTTTCATACATTCAATTCAAAATTTAAGAAACAAGAAAAACAAGAAAAAAAAAGCAAACGAGATTCGAAAGAGTACATTTTTGGCTAGGGAATAGACTACGACCATTTATTTCGGGCAAAAATTAACAAAATTGCGGACCTTAGGGTTTTATTTTTCAAAAATCCCATTTTTTTCAGTTAAAAATAAAGATTAAAAGTAAAGAAGATTTTTATTGATCTTCTTCATTATAGTGTCAGATATAGCAATTCATGTATAGAAAAACATATTAAAATTTCAGATTTATCGGTTGAATATTTTTTGAGTTACAATGCCCACCAATCGTAAAAACACTGTTTTAAGACGCTCTTACGCTTCTTCTCCTTATATGTCTTAGCAACGTTTTTCTGGGCTTTGCCAGCCTTTTTAACTGCTTTCCTACTCGCTTTAGGAGCCATAATGACTTTCAGAAAGAGAAGTATCTATACCAAACGAAAATTCAGAACGAATTCAATCAGCTATGTCAGGTTCATAAAAAAATCCCTTTCGACTCCTTCAGCAGGTAGTCACATAGTAAGCCGAGGGAGACCGAATTATGGCGAGGGTATTATGAATAGCCCACAAAAAACCCGTGTTACAATCAGTCCTAAAAGCCTTTTCGCATTTTTGCCACTTTGATATATGCTTGACCATTTTTTCTTGGAGGATATATGATACTGAAGAAACTTTTCGCTGGTAGGAGATACCGCAGATATGACAATTAGTCCCGGGAGGCTTGCTGCGGTTTCAAAATTTTATTATAGGCTCGAAAATTTTTTTCAGTTGAGAGAATCAAACAAGAAAAAATTATTCCAGAGAAACTTGCCTCAGTTTAGACAATTTTAATTATATATTAAAATTTTTTTGGAAGGGAGATTTGCCACAGATGTGACATGCCACATTTGTGATATGCCGCAGTTGTGACATGCCCCGATACAAGTGCGTAAAATAAGCGATGGCCGAAGAGTGTAAAACCTGCGTATGAGCCGCAAAGTTGAAGAACGAGTCGTAATAGTGCCTGAGCGCACGTTTATCAAGCGCTATTTTTTCAAAGTTCACTCGAGATTATTTAAATATTATTATTTAAATATAATTTGAAGTTCCACTTCTAGCCGAGTGTTCCGAGACACAGCCATGTTTTAAAGAAGATTTTAATTTGCCGGTGTGTAAAGTAAGGCATCTCTGAAGTGTGCATGAGTTTCCATTGCATCAATTTACAAAGTAGACATGTAAAAATAAAATGCTTTATATTTGTACTATCTACTTGGGCCTATTTATTGATATTTCATCCAATAAATAGAAATTAGTAAAGTTAATTCAGTTGAATAAAAATCTCATGCATTTTCAAAATATAAATGTATTATTTACACAGATTTTTTCAACTCAAGAGCATTATGGTCAAATAAGTAAATAAAATTTTCATTAATGGGGCAGAAGTAATAATTTTCATGGTTTTTACACTAGCTTTTGAGCGCGTGCATCAATTTTGAAAAATTTCTAAAAAGATGATCTTGCTTGTATTGCATCGCATTGAGGCATATCGTTACGATATGCATGTTGAGGCTCCATTATGTGGTCTTATTTCTGATAAGTTGGCGTGTGAATGAAGTTTTTGTATTTCAATTTAGCATAATTTTTAGAGAATTACCAATGTTGGTTTTTATACCAATAAAGCTGTATTTTCGGGATGTTTTGCTATTCTTTCAAATCGAATAATGTGCTGGCAAAAGTTATAGATAGCTTTTGCAAACTTATGGGCATTATACCGAAGTATAAACAGCATAATTTCAGTAGCAATCTATGGCTGACAGCCATAGATTGCTGTTTAAACTTGCAGTGATTATACTGCATCCGCAAAATGTTGAGGATGAGGAATTTGAGACGGTACTCGACGGCGGACTGTATCTAATGCAAGAAGAGCCTACAGAATTATTGGGAGTTGATTGTTGAACTACCTCTAAACACATACATTCACTGGAAATAGTCCCAATGCAAGAAAATTGGGTGCCGTACGGACTGAAACCAAGCGACGTGTGAAGGAGATTTTCACTTGTGAACAGGTACTCCAAAGGCAAAACCGAAAAACGTTTATGCATCATATTGTCACTGGCGATAAGAAGTGGATTCGCTATATTAACCCTAAGCGTAGGAAATCGTGGTTTAACTATCACGAGCGATCTTTATTAAAAGCAACTAATGTGACTAAGTCGAGAATTAATGCAAAAACGGCCTATAAGGAAAAACGGAACTGTCGCACAAAAGAACCGCATATGCATTTAAGCGTTCGCTACATATGGATGCTGCTTACTTTATCTGTCCAACACAGATGACGCGCAAAAACAGGTCCATTTTTCTCCAACGTAGTTGACCTAACCTGGTCAAAACATACTCTGAAACTCTGAAATGGTAAGTCAGAGCCCACCCACCGTATCCTCCAGAAATGACACCGTTCGATTCCCATCTCCTTTGATTCTTGACTCATGACTGTCTGAACAACGGTTCAATTCTAATGAAATGCTAAAAAAGGTTCGATTCGTGGATAATTTCTAAAAACAAGTCGTTTTGCCGACGTGGGATCCATATGCTGCCAGAAATATCGTACAAAGTAGTAGCTAGCGATGAACAATACTTTGAATGATGAACTGCCAACCACTATTTTAAATGAACCCGTTATTTTAGAAAAAAAATCCTCCAAAATTCTTAATCAAATTTGGATTCGCTTCTGCAGTTAAGCCCTGAAGAAGTAAGCTGTAATGTTCACGGAATGTCGGAAAGATGTGTACTTTTGTACAAGATTGAAACTAAAAACCTCTTTTTTTTACTATAAACTTTACAAATCCACCCGATTATACTTTAACCAGCCATATTTATTAGAGCAATAAAATACTCGTGCACACAAGAGTAGCATATGCAAGCAGGCGTGCACTACACCTGCCTGCTGCTTATTTTATGGCCTGGCACAGATGGCGCTAAAAAACGGGTCAGTTTTTCCCCACAATATTTGACCTAGCCTGCCTAAAGCATACTTGGAAACGCTGAAATAGCAGATCCTAACCCGCCAACCATTTTCTTCAGAAACCACGCCGTCCGATTAACACCTCCTTCGATCCTTGTCCCATGTATGTCTGAGCAACCATTCGCTTCTTACGAAGATGCCAAAAAATTAGTCAATTCATGGATAGCTTCAAAACATGAGTCGTTTTCCTAACGTGGTATCCATATGCTACCAGTAATATGGGACAAGGTAGTGTTTAACAAGGGATAATACTTTGAATGATTAACTAGTAACCGCTTTTTTTTCTTCTCGCAATTTTAGAGAATAAAAGTCACAAATATTAAAAAGTACCAAAAATATAATTCACGAACTATTAAATTTGCGAAATTTCAAACCTCCGAAAAAAATAAGACTATCTAAAACTTTCAGTGCAAAAATTTAAATATTATGGAAGTAAAATGTAATGAAACTTCATAGTAATTTTACACAATCCCTGCTGATTACACTTATCGGCAAAAGCATGCAATGGTTCCTTAGAGTCAGGGCATCTCCGATCATTTTTAAACTGTGTTTCAACATTTTTTTTAAGAACATTCACGTCAGCTGTAAAAATTTTGTAAATGAATCATATAGCAGAATATATCCAAGATCTCCTATTCTACGTGAGAAAAACAAAATTTGAGTCGTGCTTTTCTGCTTAAACACGAACTTGGATTGCCAGTCATGTACCTTCTGTTTTTCGGCTCCCAAGCGGTAGTATGGTTCAAAAATAAAAAATAGCATCGTGATCAAGCACATCTCCTCAAAACTATGATCAAATTTATCCTTTGGGCACTAACGCGTACTAGGTAAAGTAGATCATAGACTGCAAGGAATTGTTCAATTAAATTTGTAGATCTTTCTTTGATGAACGATTTTTTAAAAATATGTTACCCTATATTGCACGGTTTAGACGGAAAATGAAATTTTAGATTTTTTTGAACTTATTTCGATTAATAAGCTAGAACCGGTGGTCAAAAATGGCTAGCAAAAAATTATCCTTCCACTTTAGACCTTAAAAAGGGTACCAAATGGAAATCTAATCAGCTAGTTTCTTCGGAAGACATCGTGTTAACAGAGAATGACGATAGACCGACTTGAAGTAACAACCATTGCTTTTCAATTAACAAGTCCAATAACATCGAATTTCTGTGAAATCGGCGACGCTCAGTTTTTATATAAAACCAATACCTTCCATTATTATCATAATTATAATGATCATAATAAATTTGTTTAAGTAATATTCTTATCTTCAAAGGACAATTTGATCACTTATCACCTTGTTATCTTGTGTGTGTGTGTGTGTGTGTGTATGTTTGTGAGAATGGAGCTACTTATTTACATATTTGTACTCTGATGATGCTATGGAATATTCCTCAGATACGCGTGTCAACCAAATTATGTACTAAGCCATTCATCAGTTTTTTCTCTGCTTCTGCGGAGATGAGGATCGTTTATATTTATATCTTCACTTTGGCGGTCACCGTTAATTCTTTTGGTAAATATAATAATTCAATATACTTATCTTTAGTTCTTATTATATTTTATATAACATATGCATGAAGAAGGATATTTCACAGGCCTGTGGATCGAACCTGAAGTCACCCTCACCAGCTTATAGTCATATACGAGCCATATAATAATAGACCCTAGTAATAGCCATTCGTACATTTACAATGTCAAAACCAGTGATTTATGTATTTACAGTATAATCTTTTCCTTCCCTTTTTTGGAGGAAACTTAAGTTAAATTGTGTTGCATGTAAAATTTTTCGCTGTTTAAGTTTACATACAGTTTAGCGAAAGCTTATCCTAGGATGAAATAAAAGCTTTTGTCTGCTGAGTCCTTATCAGCACTGTCAAGACGGCAATGTATGAGTAAATTCAAGCTTTATATTAGGAGAACAGATTAACACTTTCATGTACTGTGGCACCAAGGAACCTGAAAGCAGGCACCTAATGTCAATTTCTAGGACTTTAGCTGCAAATACACTGATCAATAGCAACAGAATTTTTAACCGAGTAGATTAACTTTAAACCTTAAAAACACATTTGTTCGGAGATACTTAAATTATTGAGCTCAGAAGGTAAATTTAGAACAAAAGTTTCATTTTCACCGAATAAAGTACACGTCCAACCAAACAGTAGAATCTAAAAAAATTAGTGATCTAATTTCCCGCTAAACAATAATTATTAATTTTTGATCAAATAGTTAAATTTTTAACTTGCAGACATTTTCTTCATTTTTGAAAATTTTTTGAAATATTTATTTAAAATTAACTAACTTCTTTTTTAGGAAAATAATAATTTTATGTTTCTTGTTCCACATTTTTCTCGGAAAATTTGGCATACGATGTCCTAGTAATGTGATTAAGTAAGTTGATTTAAAAAGTTACTTAGAGTGGGGAAATGTAAAACAAAAAGGAAATATCATCCATATTCATGAAAATTTATTTTAAAATTACTATAGAATTATTTACAATGAGGCTAATATACAAGGCGATAATTGTATATGTGTATAGAGAGAACACATGAATCCTTCCTGTATTTAGAAAATCAAAATAAATAAGAAGACAAAAATGAAATTTGCTTCAAACTGTACACAAAAACAACCTTCGTTTATTTTTCAACAAAACGAAATATAGGAATCGAATTAATATTTTTTTTAAAGGATTGGAAATATTTGTGGGATAAATAAGCTGCATTTTTATTTTATTTCGGCATAAAACTAAGTTTTAATATTAATTACAAAAAACTAATCCATATATAAAATACGGTTAAGGTCATAGTGAATACGGCGAATTTCAAACGGTGTCATGTTCTTTTTTCCCAGTCACGAAAACGTTCAAACCGACGTCATCAACACTTTCATGTACTGTGGCACCGACGAACTTGAAAACTGGCAATTAATGTCAATTCCTAGGACGTTAACTGCAAATGCGCTGATCAATAGCAATATAATTTTTAACCAAATACAAAGACAATTTCTTAATTTTTCAAATTTTCCTAAACATTTATTCAAAATTAACTAACTCCATTTTTAGGGAAATAATATTTTTATGTTTCTTGTTCCACATTTTTATCGGAAAATTTTGAATACGGTGTCATTTGCTTGTGAGATTTTGTAGTGCAGAAAATTATTTATTGTAAATAAAGATATTAAAGCATGTATGCACCCGTCTTCTACCAAACGTATATATTTATTTAACCTTAGAAATATACTGCGGGGCTTTATTGTATCTGAGAATTATTTCACGTTACTTTACTTAAAACATCGGAAAGATGCTCTCAGAAAATAAACATTGAATAAACTTAAGGATATAAGAGGAAAATGTATTAATAAAAATTAAATCTTCTTTCCTACTTGCAGAATGTAGTTCACAGTCCGCCGGGAATTCTGATAGCAAAGATGATGCTGGTCCTTCTTCACCATCTACTGGAAATCTATTACTTCTTGCAGAATGTATTCCCCAGATCGAAGGAAATCCTAATTGCGAACGTAGTCCTGTTCGTGCCAGGTCAAGGTCCCCTGCTATTACGCCTTCTTCTATTACAGTACTTGGTTACTCACTTAAACAACTTGGATACATCCGGCTCATTCCTCGCGCAAATGAAAGTCTTCAATTCGAATTTCGAAGATATTATTTTCCTGTCGATAAAAAACTTAGACTGCGAGTAGATCAGAGAAGAATGTTGCCGTTGCCAACCCAAGAGCAGATTGTATTATCATTATCCAGTGGTGATGTTTTTGCAATACTGGAGTATACTGGGTTTCTTCGTGCAATATATAGGGGAGACAAGTATCATCCAAGAGTAAAAATAAACATGATAACTGGCGCAGTTGATAATTTAACCCAAGATGAAATAAAGAATTGTCCAGTCGGCAAAAAGTACCCAATCTTTCCACGAAACTTTATTAAAAGTTTTGCAAATTACGACTCCCTACAGTCCGTATGGAATCGTCATAGCGAACCTCAGGTGCCTCTTCTTCGTTTGACGATTAGGACACTTCCGAGCCGGCCTTATTCTGATCATGTACTAGGTTTTGCAATAGAACAAATTGGTTATGTTCGGCTTATTCCTTGCACAAATCGAAAGCAGCGATTTGAATTTCGAAGATACATTTTTCCTACCGAAGCAAAAATTCGAATTAGAAAAGGCGAATTGAACTACGCGTTAAAGCCAAACCAAGAATATATGGTATTATCAACATACGGTGGTGATGTTTTTGCGATAATGGATTATGGTGACACTCTTCGTTCAATGGAGAGAATAGATAAACATCATTCGAGAATAAAAATAAATATGATGAGCAGCGAAATTATTGATTTGACCCCAGATGAAAGAAGGGACTGTCCAGTAGGCTATCATTACCCAATCTTTCCAAAAAATTTTATTAAAGCTTTTGGAAAGCACGACTCCCTGCAGTCCGTATGGAATCCTCATGGCGAAGGTCATCTAAATTCTAGTTCTTCGGCCGAACAATATTTCCCTAACAAGTTCCCTCCAGACAGGCCTCCTTTTCATGAAGTACTCTGAAATTCTCTTGCGAAACGCAATTCTTGATTTATTTTATATTATTTTATTCTTTTTTTTTATTTCTCTTTGAATTTACAACTGATATGTGTAACGGATTTTTGAATCGTTATTGTTAAAAATTTTGTATGCAAATTCAATCTTGAACACATGTTATTCTTGCCTCTTTCGTCTATGATTTAGTAAACAACATTCCTATTCTTAATTTGTTTTAGATTCAATGTTAAGGGGTTAGTACAAACAAAAATGATTGTTAAGTAATATTATATGTAATAAAAACTTATAACAATAAGAAAATTATATTATTATCGATTATTCTTTTCCAAAGTAACAGTATGACTATAAAATTACTTTCTTTCGTCAAAAATGGGTAATGGATTATAAAAACGTATCAATAGATATCATTAGTAAATTTTATAAACAAGCAATTGGAAAATTCTAATAGTATAATTTCAGAAAGATTAAGAGAAAAGCGATTTTTGTCTGCATATTAATGTGTCTGTTATTATTTTGTTGTTGTTGATTTGTCATTTATATAATTATTTTATCAACTAATTTTCAATTGAAAGGAAACTACTTCTTATAAAATATTCTCCTCTATAACAATTGAAATAAATAACTGAGTACGCAATTTAAGTTTCAATAAAGCAGTTGAATTCACATCCAAAATGTTATATTCTTAATTAGAAATTCATAAGTTTAATTTTTAACTTACAAAAGTTAATTGTTCTATACAAAGAAAAAATTGTTCACGAAGTAGTTTACTCTTTTACCAATGAAATGAATATTTAGTAAAGCAGTTTGACTTTTAACTAATTGTGATGCCAACTAATATTAATTTTCCATGGAATTTTTAATAGTTAAATTTGAATCGAAAACCACACATTTCCTACAAAAATTTTTATCCCCTGACAGGTTTGACGTGGTTTGGGAACGTTTTGTTAAAATTCTTAAAAATAAAACCCAGAATCTAGCAGTCGTTTTTCAAAAAAAAAATTTTTTAATTATAATGTCGGTAATGAATTTACAATTAATTTGGTACATATATCCGAGTAGAAGAATTGGCTTATTTATTTTAAGAGTTGCCTACAGAGAATTTAGGAACGAATTTGAAGCTACCTTGAATCGACTTCTCTATGACTCCCTTGATTCTTTATTTTTATTGAAATAATATTTTCAATCACCAAATTGCTGTGGGAAAATGACGATCAGAAAAAAGATTAGTTTCAACCTGAATAGAAGAAGGTTAAATTGATCATATGTCTAAATAATTCTTAAGTCTTCATTTTGAACTAAGAACTTATAAAAATGTTTCGTTCAAGGATGTGACGAAATATGATCCAACAAACACGCGTTTTGAAAACGATTAACGAGCGAAATAGATGACCCGAACAGAATTATTAAAAATGCCAGAACGCTTTCTGTCCTTTTCAAACGACCTAAACCTGTTCTAATTGGCAGTTTTTTAAAAATCTTTATCCAAATTGCCTTTTACGTGCTCAAACTATATACGGCACATAGTGGAAAAAATACTTCTTTGCGACAAAAATCTGCCGACTTCTTAACTCTAAACGGATCAAAGATTTTTTTATAATTAAGAAGGACGGCATTTTGATGGAGTATTGTACGCTGAAGAGAAATTATATTAATTTGTTTGTTAACCGAAGTTTGAATCGTGCATCTTTGGCAATGTGAACGCAATGAGGAATTGAAAATGGCAGACGACTTTTAAAAATTACGGCTGATTTGCTCCAAAAATTGTATACGGGGGTTTTCAAGATCGCTGATTACAAGTTTGATGTTAAACTTTCCAGAAACAAAATGGCCATGAGATATCTTATAATCATCGATTAATTTCTTTTACAGGAAACATAAGAATTTGACAGGATCTCGCAGGACTTTTTCTATAGAATTTTTACGATTTTAAATCTGTGAAGAACTTTTATTATAAAACACTTCTGACGCTGCGTGCATTTCCAAGTATTGTTTACACTGTGTTTGACCATAGTCATGATCCTAGTAATGATTTCAGCAAAAGCAAGAGATTATTTTAAGAACATTTCTGCCCTTTTTGGATTCGCCATTTCGAATTTATCAAATCTGATTTCATTTTTGTGATCATAGATACCTAAAACCCCCTGCTCATGATTTCAGCCAAACAAGAAATTATTTTAAGAACATGACTGCCCTTTTGGAACCACCTTTTGAATTTTTCAAATCTGATTAAATTTTCATCATCAGCGACCCCGAAAACCCGTCTATTCATGGTTTTAGCCGAAACAAGAAATTGTTTTGAGAATATGTCCGTCATATTGGATCCACTATTATCGATTTTTGAAATCTGATTCCATTTTTGTGATCAGCTATCCCTAAAACCATAAATTGCAAATTATTGGACAAAAATATTTAAATTTCGAGTAAATTTTGGCAGATTGCTGTATCACTATCCAATGTTGATGTTTTGCAATACTGGAGTATACTGGGATTCTTCGTGGAATATATAGGGCAAACAAATCTCATCAGAGAGTAAAAATAAACATGATAAGCGACGCAGTTTGTTTTTGTATTTCAACTTCTTTGATCTTGTCAATATGAGAGTTTATATGTATATGTGAGTTTGACACCTTATTTTCTTTTTACTCAAAGAAAACTGATTTTTTTCCTTGACATAAAAATACTTTACAATGATTTTTTATTTATGCATTTTACATTAAAATGAATAAATTTAAAAAGTCTTTTTCGAAAACTTTAAAATTAATCATTCCGAAGTTCTTTCAAGATCGTAATCGAACGGATGCAGTACAAAACTAGATAATCAACATTTTTGTCGAAAATGCGCTCTTTATATACACAATCGCTAGCACAATTCTGAAAAAAAGGAAGTATTTGTCTGCCATCTTGTTCCTTTTTTTATTACCTGAGTTGCTAGCTTTTTGTAAACCATCTCCTGACCACATTCTGATTTGTAAAAGTCCTTCAATACAGCTTAATCATAAACAACAATTTTTTTTGCAATCCAAAGGCGATTTTAGGAATTCATGAAATATCATCCTCTAAATCATTTGATTATTTACTCGCAATTGGTTCACTTTTTCTAACCAGACTCATTTTCTCCCAATTAAGCAACTTAATATTTTGGCACTAATTTTTTATTTTTTGCTTCACTCAAAAATTGCACTTTTTATCGTAACCCTCGGCAAAGCATGTTTCAATTTGGAGATCCTGTTTTTTTAAGATTGCAAATTTCCACGTTTTATTACTCTGAACAGGATAAATTATTTTCAACAGTATTTTTTGGTTTCAATTCAAAAACACTTTAGCCCGATAGTGAGTTTTTTATTGATCTTTAAATGTTGATTTCATTCCTGCAGAAATTTTTTTCTGAATAAATTTGTCTGAAAAATTTATTTTCGGTTGGTTCTATAATTCTGTGCAGCAACTCTTACATTTAAAAATGCTTTAGTTTTTCGAAAACAGCCAGAGGAAATAATTAAATTAAATCTTTAAAAAATTAATATTGTAATCCTTGATAGATAATTGCAAATTTAATAATTTAGTCATGAAATATTCCGAATGGCTTGGTTTCAATTTCTTTTTAACAAAATTTTCTGGCTTTTGAAGTTCTTGGAAATCGTAGAATACCATATTGAAAAACTTGATAGTAGCAGAATTTTTAGTTTATTGGGTTTCTAATTAAATAAACTGAATTTATTGCCTCTGGAATGATTTTACAACAATGAAAAATTAATAGAAGGATTTCTCAAATTCAAGCCTTATAAATGAGAAAATTTCCGAATGAAGCATTGGACATGAAATTGTTCCATTTCAACTTTGGGTTTAAATACAGTGAACCCTAGATATTCTTCCGAGAATTGACGGCGCGTCGCAAGTAGGAGTAGAAGGAGCTTGCATTGTATTATTCTTTTCAATTTTATAATTATTAATCTCATGTCTTGAGATTCAAGAATAAAAATTAATTCTTATGGAAGTGTAAAAACTTAAATGATTTGAAAGTAAAAAGTTAAAAATTGTGAGCATAAAAACTGAAATAGTTAAAAAGAAACCCGTTTGAAATTTATGCTTACAAATAGTTGTGGAATTTTGAAAAGTCTATTTAAGATTTAAATTTTTTTATTTCTTAACAATTTAATGTCTTTCTGGAATAATTTCATTTTGAATGTTTATAATTGAACATTATTCCATTTTAAAAGGTGAAAATGACGCAAAATTATTGTTTTTTTCTTAGAAAAATGTATCTAATCAATAATAATCCTTCATTACAATTTTTGTTTGAAAGAACAATTTAAAATTCTAAAATTTCATCCGGTTTTAATCTCTTTGAATTGAAAAAAATTTAGATTATAAGGCTTTTAAATTTTAATTATTCAAAGTATAAATAACACTATTTAAAATACTTTAAATTTAATTGATCTAACCTTTGATACTGTAATCTAAAAATATTTGATTCGAAATGAAAATTGTTCAATTTCAAAATCTTTAAACTAGGTATTATACAATTTCATATAATTTATGATAAGATTTTTCCATTTTTAAAATTTTAATTTAAGATTTTGGATTTTTAATTATTTTATGTGCTTATGTTTTAAACATTTTTAATTTCAAAGTATGCAGTTGCATTTTTTTAAATTACTAGTTACAAAAAAAATGATAAACAAATACACGTTTTTAGAATTTTTTCGAAATTTTTCGAATTTCCGAAGATGCGGAACGATTGTACGGGAGCTATAAGATTTTAAAATAGCCTAAAATATTTCACAGGATTTTAGAAGGTTTCCGAAGATTTAAATTTTTTGGGAAGTTTTAAAGCCCTGAAGGTAATTTATTAAATTTCCCAGGGTTTCAGGAAATATAACCAGATTTCAGGAATTTTCTTACGGCAAGTGAGGTACGTCGTAGGCGTAGGGTTTCAAAGATCTGAACAGATTTAACATTATTTTCTGGAATTCAAGCTGATTTTTTTATTAATTTATCCTGAATTCTTTTAAATTTTTTTGACCTATTCTAAATTCACTAAAATTTTAGTAATTCAATGGATTTTTTGTGAGTTTTAAAAGTTGTGCTTTAATTGATCGTAAGGATCATTCCATAAAATTATCAAATGATTTTAAATATTGTACGAAATGTTTTCAAATGCCTTGACATTTTCAAGACCTTTCAAAATTATAAAAGGATTTCAAAAAATTTGAAATATTGTAGGTAATTAAGAAAAATTACAAGTAATATTTTTAATTTCTTAAATAATTGCAAATATTTTAGGGTATTTTAAAAGATTTCAAAGATTTTTCTAAAGGTTTAAAAAATTTCCTCTCATTTCCCTTAAATTCATTCAAATTTTACTGAAATCAATGGAATTTTTTCGATTAAAAAAAAATTGTCCAATTCAGTTGAACTCGTTTAAATTATTTTGCATTCATTATATTTCTTTTTGAAATACACTCTAAAATCTTATTAATTTACCTTGAATTTTTTTTATTTATTTGTGAATATCTCAAATTTTGATTTTTGACTAGATTGAAAAGTGTTATCTGACTTTTTATAGAATTCCTCTTGGCAGGTCCAGACCTCTGAACAGAACTTCTGGATTATTCAAATGAGAAAATTGTCAAGATTTTGCATTGTTTTAAATGTTTTCGTATATGTTTTTAATTTATTTTGAATTTTGTTATTAGAAAACTACATAAATGTTATGAAATCAGAAAATCATGCAAAAAAAAGTTTAATTTTTAAAAAGTGGGGGCTAGCTACTTTTGTTTGAAAAGCGGTTTTTTGGTAATATTAGCTGGAAATATTTTTCATACTAATCAGAAACTCTAGAACTATGTTAAATCTACACGAGAAGTCCAAAGAAAATTTAAATTTTTCTCTGCAAAAACTAACTCCACAAAGATTAAAGAGGTACCCAGAACCGTAAACAATATTTTAATTCATGCTTGTTCGAGATCAAATTAAGATTAACCAAGAGTCTGTTTTACTGAGGTACCAAAGGGAATTCTGATTAGCTAATTTTTTCAAAAGACATCGTATTGACAGACAATGGCGATAGACAAAAAACAAAGTAAAAACCATTACTTTTCCGTCAATAAGTCCAAATCCGTCGAATTTTTATGATTTCGGCGATACTCAATTTTCACATAAAACTAATACCTTCTATTATTGTCAGAATTATAATGATCACAATAAATTTGTTTAAATAATCTCCTTATCTGCGAAGAACAATTTTGTCACTAAGCATTTCGTTATCTCATATAAGTATGAGATAAGAGCTAATTATAGAATGGAACTATGATAATGCAATGGAATATTCCTCAAATACACTTGGCAACAAAATTATTCACTGAACTATTAGTCAGTTTTTTCTCTAGTTCTGTGAAGATGGGGATTGTCTATATTTATGTTTTGACTTTGGCGGTCATCGTTTATTCTTTTGGTACGTATTTTTTTATCTGCGGAAAAACACTTTAAGGGGCTGAAAGAGCCCCTCAAACATAGGGGTCTCAAGTGTCGATTGTATAGTTTTGTATATAAAAACTAAATTCATTTCGACCAAACCGAATGCACAAGTTTCCGCACGATGAATGATGAATAGCGTCATTATATCAAAAAATAAAAAAAATTAGTGAAGAGGGTAATCAACCCCTACATGTATTTAAATTTGTACTGAAATATTAAAATTCACAGAAAAAAATATATATTTACGTTCCCTGAACAAAAAATATTATATTAACCTTCTTGTTTTATACATGATGGTGGTTAAGACTTAATAATGGTTGAAATAAAGAGGTCCGTGGTTGAAATTATGAGTTCCGTGGTTAAAAAGAAAAATCAGGTGAATGGAAAACTATTGTGAAACTAAGAGTTCAAAAAATATAAGTGCCGCGAATATAAAAATTTGATAAAAAGAAATCCGTGCAAGCACCCGATGTCCGTGGATTTTATTTGAGAGCATGTGGCGGGAAAAAGAGTGACTGTCCGTGCACGAGGAAGTTGAAGGTAAGGCCAAATTAAAAACGACTTTGCAGAACCTGACTAAAGAAGAAAATAGTACACCTGAAGATTTACAACAAGATTCAGAGAAACAAGACTTCAAAATTACTAAAGAGAATAGAAATTTTCTGAGGAAAAGCTTCCCTAAAATTTTTAAGACAACACTAATTGTAAAACGCGCAGTGGATGAAAATATAAAAAATCGAAAATTAGAAAAAATGGCTAGGCAAACAAGAATTGACGACCTCACAATTCCAGTTTTTGACGAACAACTTGAATTCATCAGCGAATGTGAAATATATGAGATGATCGCGAAATTAGTGCACATATATTCAACACAATCTTCATCTCTGCAAATTATAAACAGAGGTAAATTAGAGGAGATTAGGCTGAAGAATTATAGCAACGTGGAAGAGTTTTTCGTCGAGTTCAAGAGGGCGTGCAATTAATTAAAATTCGCCGGTGCAACACTACAAGGAGAAGAAAAAATGCGATATTTGATAAGAGCATAACCACCAAAATATTTCTATATTGGGGATTTTATCGACCTGGTGCCTAAGGAGCAAATAACAGTTAAGTATGTTCAGACAAATATGAAAGAAGTTAATCTCAACAAAAGTGAAAGTGGGAAGAAAAGTAGTGTAAGCACTTTCACTGCGAAAACGAAAGGAAACTGATACCAGTTTGGACAACCTGGTCACGATCAAAAGAACTGCTAGCAAGGGCAGCAAGCTCAACAGATCCAGGTCAAAGGAACTCACAACAACCAAGGACGAGAAGCTCACTACAGCCAGAGCAGAGGAGCTCAGTGGAGACAACGAGGTCACCAAGAGTCAACATCGACCGTCGAGCAGCACCAGTGAACTAAAAATGAAATTCAGTGGTTATTGGATAGAGGTTGCACAGACCACATAAAAAAAAAGAATTTGTTAAGTTTTTCCAAGATAACAGAAAATAATACAATTGTGTCTAGACAACAAAATGCAAAGATTTATAATCAAAATCGAAATTTAATAGCTCTCGCCAAAAAAATGTACGGTTTATACATAATGAAAAGATTTTTTTTACGATAATGAAAAAAATGATACCTTTGTTAATGTAGTAACATTAACAGATAAAGAAAAATGGCATAGAGCTTTAGGTCATGTAAACTTTCAATATTTGAACAAATTAGTTAAAGAGAAAATAGTAGAAGGTTTGCCAGAAAAATTAGAAAATAATTTCACGAAATGTGCAAATTGCATTGAAAGCGAAATGGCTAACGTACTGTTAAAAAATGAGAGAACTCAATTGAAAGAAATTTTAGAATTAATCAACACAGATTTAAATGGACCGCATAATACCACTGGTGTTTCTGGTGAGAAATATTTCTTAACATTCATAGATGATTATAGAAAATGCACGAAAATTTATTGCATTTAAAGTAAAGGTCCAAAATCAGATTGCTTTATAGAATTTGTTAGTTTGGTAGAAAACAAGTTTAATAAAAAAATTAAGAAATTGAGATGTGATAATGGCAAAGAATATCTAAATAGTACAATTTATGGATTTATTAATAATAAAGGAATTGAATGGCTACTACGAGTCGCGGAAAGGTATAATAGATCGGCAATGGGTATGGGGAGATGTTTACCGAAAGACGCTAAAATCAATCCTAGATTTTGGCCTAAAATCATGAGAGCAGTCGCTTATTTAAAGAACCGTACAATAGCCAATACAGTAGAAAATAAAACTCTTTGCGAGATATTTAAAAAAAGCCCAATGTTAGACATCTAAAAATTTATGGAAGTAGAGTTTTTGTAAGAACACCCGAAGTTCTGAGATAAAAAGGGATGATGCAGCAAAATAATGACGATTCTGATCATGTAATTGTTCAAAATAATGTAGATGCGCCAAATAATAGTGTGATTGATAGACCAAAAGACAAAAAAATTATAGATGTAAAATGTATATTCACCTATAGAGAAATGCAAACTTTAAAAATCTTTTTAAGTTATTGTTGTGCGAATAATTTATGAATTGAGGAAATGGATGTCAAGAAAACTTCTCTCAATGGTATTGTAAAATCAGAAGTGTATATTAATGAACCTAGAGGGTACGAAGCAGGTAAAAATAATGTCACCATATTACAAAAAGCTTTATATGGTCTGAGAGAAAGTACAGGAACATGGTATGATTACTTTAATAAATATTTTGAAAATGTAAATTTTGTCAAAAGTAATTATGATTACTGTTTATATGTCACGGATACAAGTAAAGATCCAATTTATATTTTAGTCTTTGTCTATGATCTTTTGATTTGTTGCAAAGACAAAAATAAAATAAATAAAGTTAAAGATAGTTTGATGCAAAGATTCTCTATGAAATATATTGGTAAAATTGGAAAAGATACAGGAATTGATAGATTACAGTGATAATAGAAAATCAATGACGTTAAGTCAAACAACAAGACCATAACAAGACCAGATATTACATATAGCGTAAATTATTTAAGTACATTTCAAAACTGTTACAATCAGGCACATTTCAAATATGCATTAAGAATCTTAAAATATTTATACAAAACGAAAGATTTAAAATTGATCTATAACGACAGAAGTGTGAAAAGTGACCAATTATACTGAATGGTCAATTGGGAGTATGCAGGAGAGAACATCAATCGCAAATCCACTACGGGATTCATAATTAAACTTTTTGGTAATTTAATTTATTGGAAAACGCGCAAGTAAAATACGGTGACTAATCGCCCACAGGTCGTATTTCTTAACCGTTTTAAAAGTTTTCTTTTTAAATGCTCAGCAATTAATTTTTAAGAGAATTGTGGTTTGCTTTTTTAAAATTTTTTTACAGAGCAACAATATATAAACAAATATAGTGACAAAATTGACCATTTAAGCTTTGTGACTTTTTATCTCAAGAAAAAATAAAGGTAGAAACTCACTATCAGCCGGAATTATTGCACATGCATTCATAGAACATAATTAGTTTTAATAATATTTCAATGAATTATTATAAACAATCTCTATAAACAAATTCTTTATAATCGAGTTTTTCTCATAGCTGAATTGATTTTTCTGAACAAAACTATGATTTTTTTTAAATATATAAAGGACGGTTTTCCAATGAAATGATCCGACAATACATTAACAGTGATTCCAAAATTGGATATGGGACTTTAAATAATAATTTGCTAAATTGTTAATAACAATTCCTGTAGCAAACTGTTTATAGCAATAACGCTGTAGTTGCGTTTTTAGAAGTCACCTATCTTTTATTTGTCTGATGCAACTTCCTGAAAAATAAATGAGGAACGAGTGAAAATAAGGTGCAATAACGCTGTACCTGCGTATTCAGAAGTCACTTATCTTTCATTTGTTTTTTACGTAACTTCATGAAAAACAAATGAAGACAAGTGAGTCTCAACTAAAAAGTACAGTTCCAGGTTCACCGCTAGGTGGGTACCTCTCGCACGCGCTCTCGCAAGAGAAATCATAATTTTCGTTTATATAACTGAGAGAGGCTGCTTTGAAATTATCTTTATACCAGGTGTATACATATGAAACCGGTATTGCCATTTAGCGGCCAGTAGGCACACTTGTAGGCACTGTCGGAACTTACCATTTGTGCTAATTGGCAT
>NC_046658.1:154052343-154092512 GCF_010883055.1 Belonocnema kinseyi
TTTGAAAATTAAAATTCGAAAATTTTTTCTAAAGCCTCCAGGGGACTTCGTTTTCGTACGAAAAAATTTTATGTGCCCTTATTGCATCCGGACCCACAATTGACGGATATCGGAAGAAGGAGCCGCGGTTGAGATTTAGTCTCTTATTGACCACACTATTCAACGTCTTTTTAAAGATCCGAATTTATGCCTTCCGATTTCAGAGAATAGACTAAAGATCACTTATGTCGACTATGAAATTAAATATGGCATCGATGGGCTGTCAACTGATGCAAAATAGAATCAGAAGTTTAACAACAACGATTTGACCGATGACTCTCTTTTCACAGCATCAATGTTGCCAATATGGTTGAGGGTAAAACACACGGGAGAAACAGTTTGGATGAATCCTCATAGTTCCTCGCCAAAACGTTGTATACCTATCATGATTAAATATGCAAAGGAAACAAAGGAATTAACGAAATCGGAAATCAAAAATATTAAGTCACAAGTTCAGAAGCTTAGACTCACAACAATTACTACGACTAATGGTGTGTATATAGTGACAACAGAAATGAAGCTAACTATGTTGGATGGAAAAGTTTGTACAGCTCTCACTGATACTCCATCATGTTCTACTTGCTACATTTGCAAAGCGACACCATCACAAATGAATGATCTAGAGCGTGTAAAGCAGAAGAAAGAAATTTTATCCAGCTTAGAATTGGGTCATTCTACTTTGCATGTCTGGATTAGGTTCATGGAGTGTATACTACATATTGCTTATCGGTTACAAATCTGCAAATTGAGCACATGCAAGACAGAAACTAAAGAAACGATGAAAGAAGCTAAGAAAAGAATTTGCAACTAATTTCAAAAGAAGATGGGGTTAATAACTGATCAACCAAGTCAAGGATCTGGCAACTCTAATTGTGGTAATACGGTTAGTAGGTTTTTCTCGAATGTTGATCATCGGTCAGAAATAACTGGAGTAAATAAAGAACTCATTAAAATGTTTAGAAGAATACTACAAATGCTAGTTAGTAGCAGAAAAATTCCTCCTCTCTTCTTCAACAAGTATGTTTTTGGGACAGCAAAACTGTATGTGAGCTTATATCCATGGTACTACATGCCTTGTTCAGTTGTCAATTGGCATGTATTCCGAAGAAGCTTCTGAAGCCAGGAACAAGGATATCAAGTACATTCGACAGTTCGACACACGAAAAATCTGTCGATTGCATACTATGCACGACCTAATTCACAAACTCCTTGAGTCCTCAGATCTTTTCATTGCATCCTTGAAGTCTGAATGGGGAAAAGTTGAAGTTGAACTTGATCAAGAACTCGATGAACTAATAGAAGAATTCGAATCTAAAAATGATTCGAGTTCTGAATCGTAATTTATTTGTTATAAGTTTTTTGTAATAATCTCATTATTATTATAAGCAACAATTTTTTAATTGATTCCATGACACAAATAAGATTATCACAAAAATGATTGAAGAAAAGATAACTTTTCTCTACGACCAACCGCAGATTGTCACGCATTGTTTTAAAATTGTTATTAAGAATTACGTAAATTACTACTTAATGTCCCGTATCCAATTTTGGAATCACTGTTAGTTTATTATCGGATAATTTCAGTGGAAAGCCGTTCTTTTTGCATGTAAAAAAATTAATCAAATTTTTTTTTTAAATTGTTTATAACAATCATATAAATTATTCCTCATTCAATTTCGTTGGTTAGTCACCGCAATAAATGTCACTCTAATAATGATTGAAGAAAAAAACATTAAAGTATATAAATGGCTTTAAAGACAATTGCGAATCACTTTTGTTCAGAAAAATCAATTCAGCTATGAGAAAAACTCGTTTACAAAGAATTTGTTTATAGAAATGTTTATAAAAACAATAGTTGTTTACTCATTCTAATTTTTTTGTTACAAATTATGACTCTTATGTAAAATATTAGCAACTAGCGTGAAATAAACGACTTTTTCTATGATAAAAAAACTAATAAGAATTTGTTTATAAAAGTTGTTTATAATAATTAGGTTAAATATTATTAAAATTAATTATGTTCTATGAAGGCATATGCAATAATTCCGGCTGATAGTCAGTTTCTATCTGTTTTTTTTCTTGAGATAAAAATTCACAAAACTAAAATGGTCCATTTTGTCACTATATTTGTTTATGTATTGTTGATCTGTGAAAAATATTTAAAAAGAACAAACAACAATTCTCTTAAAAATTAATTGCTGAGCATTTCTAACAAAAAATTGTAAATCGGTTGAGAAATACGACCTGTGGGCGATTAGGAACAGTAAATTCCTATTCCAGACCACTGTGCAGAGGTTCTGTTTATAAGAGATTTATTAAATGAATCATTTAATTTGACTATAGTGAAACCAATAAAGATATATAAAGATAATTCAGGAGCTGCAGCTATTGCGAAATTCGGCAATTTCACGAAAAACTCGAAGCACATTACAGTGCAGTATCACTATATAAATGAGAACAACGAAAACGGTATAATTGATATTAAAAAAATCTATTCTAACAAGTATAGCTTTGTGATGTTGAAAATTCAAAAAGGGTGTGTCGGAATATATGAATATTTCAATAGTCAGAAATCTAAATTGATTAAATTTTGACACCCGTGTCGCCATGTCTAAGCACTTATATGTGGACTGCCTGTAATAGATATGCAGAGTAAGGGGGCCATGATACCACCCACTAGGGCAACGGCACCGGTTAGTGAGAGCATGGGAGCCAGCGGAGTAAGAGACCCCCATTTCGCGAATGTTGACACTAGGTCTCGCAGGGTTTATACAGATGACAGTAGGACGGATGAGCGCTAGGACACACACCCACAGGCTACACGGTTTCCGGAGACAGGGCGATACCGCGCGAAGACCAAGGGGAATTAGGAGGTCTGAGGGCCACAGTAGGGCTCAGGACCTATCAAAACAAAACTGGCAAAACAAAGCGTCGGTACATCTGAGCCGTAGCATTTATGATCCTCTGGGTAAGTAGATCTACGGGTCACACGACATATTACCCACCAACGGTGAGTGCTCTAATGTGTGCTCCTTTAGTAACGACTTCGCAACCAATTTTTACTACCGCCGTTATTAGAGGCACGCACCCACAGAGCGACTGGTATAACCGAAGCCAGCAAACCCCACTCAATATAACGACTCAATACCGCGCAACCGAAGACTGGGGCGTACCATAGAAACAGAGGGTGGCTGGTACCCAGAGGACTATCAGGAGCCTGTGACACAAGAATTCGCTCCGTATAAACACTACGAGCGAAAGCGATGGAAAAGTGCAGGGCACTGAACGGCGCGGACCAGCCACCACTACCCAGCGTTGAGCCTCTTCCCACAAACGAACCCTACCTTAGCAAGGGAGGAAGAGCTTGAGCATGGTAGACTAAGGAAAATTATGGGCGAATCGGAGAATTACGATAGGTACTGGCCCCCAGATTTTGAGATTACCAAATAAATCGAAACTAAAGTTAAACAGGTAACGCGTCAAAAATTCACATAAAACCATAGAATAGTAGCAAACCTTGTGTATGAAGGATCGGAGTCGACGGAAGAAGCACCAGAAGAGTCATCACGTCATCTTTATTTTTCTCGCAAGTGCGAAATATACTTTTTTCGCATGTTTTCCTGTGAATTTAAACATTTTTAGCACAACTTTAAATATATGTAGGTCAGAAAAAACGATTATTGCTAAGGTGTTACAGTCAGTCTGTCTGCCTGTGTCTGTAGTATGTAGTCTGTATTCTGAGCACTTTTAACATTTTTGAGACCATTTTTTTCAAATTTAAAAATTCTATGTACGATTGTTCATAGTACTCAGAAAATCGAACAATTTATCCCTATAACTACTTTCGATCAAAAGAACATTTTTAGAGTTATAGCATTTTCAACAAACGTTCTTAAATCAAAAACTATCTACATATTTGTTATAAACTTTCGATATAAAAATCTATTGAGAGAAAAAAAATAAACTTCTTGGAAAAAGCACAAAAGATACAATAACATTTTATATAACAACATTTTTCGCCTAAATTATATCTACATTGGATATAAAAACATAGAATTTATGGAAAACGACACAAGTTGCAATAAAATGTTTAATAATAATTTTTATTTTAATGAAATTTGCATCTTTTTA
Organism: Belonocnema kinseyi; assembly: GCF_010883055.1. NCBI lineage: Eukaryota > Metazoa > Arthropoda > Insecta > Hymenoptera > Cynipidae > Belonocnema > Belonocnema kinseyi. The sequence continues at coordinate 154,056,514 of NC_046658.1, forward strand.
ATGGTAGAATAACACAATGGAAATACTATTGTTGCAATGCTAAGGCATATTATACATAGTAATAATATACATTTCTTTACATGAGACGCATTTTTAAGGGCGACTAAGAATCAAATTGAATCCAAATAAGAAACAAATATTAACATAATTATTAAAAATAATATTTGTAGTTTATTTTGTAATTTGTGAATAAGCAACCCCAGACCGTAGATCAGCGAGCGCGAAGCACGGGACAAATACATTATCGAACGCGAAGCGCGAGATCCCGCAGACGAGCGCCCTAGACGCGCTCCAACTTGCGAGCCGCGCGTGCAGCGCGTGATGAAAATGTACCAAAAACTGAAGAAAACCAATCCTAATGTAAATTACGATTAAGATGATAGTGAATCTAAAGAATTTTCAAACGGTGTAAAGTGCTTTTTTCTCAGTCACGGAAACTTCCAGATCGACTTGGTTAACACTTTTAAGTACTGTGACATCGACGAACTTGAAAAGCGGCACTTAATGTCAATTCTTAGGACATTAATTACAAATACATTCTTCAATTACAAGTAATAGAATTTCTAACCAAATAGCTTAATTTTCAACAGACAAAGACGCGTTATTATATTTCAAAATTATTGCACGTTACTTCAGTTGAAACATCGAAAAGATGCTTTCAGCAAATAAAAATTGAATACAGGTAAGGACATTAGAGAAAAATTTACTAATAAAAAAAATCTTTTTCTGCTTGCAGAATGTAGTTCACAGTCCGCCGGAAATTCTAATGGTGAATGTAATCCTGGTCCTTCTTCATCGTCTGCTGAAGCTCAATTACTTCTTGCAGAATATTGTTCACAGAACGAAGGAAATCCCGGTTGCGAACATAATTCTGTTCGTGCCAGGTCTAGGTCTCCTGCTAGGACGCCTTCTTCTTTAACAGTGCTTGGTTTCTCAATTGGACAACTTGGTTATCTTAGGCTTATTCCCCGCACAAATGAGGGCCTTCAATTCGAATTTCGAAGATATTATTTTCCTGTCGCTAAAAAAATTAAATTGCGAGCGGATCAGGGTAGAATGGCGCCAGTTCCAGCGCAAGAGCAGATTGTTGTATCACTATCTAATGGTGATGTTTTTGCAATACTGGAGTATACTGGGATTCTTCGTGGAATATATAGGGCAAACAAATCTTATTCGAGAGTAAAAATAAACATGATAAGCAGCGCAGTTGATATATTAACCCCAGATGAAATAAGAGATTGTCAAGTAGGCAAGAATTACCCAATATTTCCAAGGAACTTTATTAAAAGTTTTGCAAATTACGACTCTCTACAGTCCGTATGGAATCGTCATAGCGAACCGCAAGTGCCTCTTCTTCGTTACATGAATCGGACTCTTCCGGGCTGGCCTCATTCTGATCAAGTACTAGGTTTTGCAATAGAACAACTTGGTTATGTTCGACTTATCCCTTGCACCAATCGGAACCAGCGATTTGAATTTCGAAGATACGTTTTTCCTACTGAAGAAAAAATTCGAATTCGTAAAGAACGCTTGATCTACATGTTAGCGCGAAATCAAGAATATATGGTATTATCAACGTCCGATGGTGAAGTTTTTGCAATAGTGGATTTTGGTGACACTCTTCGTGGAATTTATAGGATAGATAAACATCATTCGCGAATAAAAATAAATATGATTAGCAGCGAACTCATTAATTTAAACCCAAATGAAAGTAGGGATTGTCCAGTAGGCAAGAATCACCCAATCTTCCCAAAAAATTTTATTAAAGCTTTTGAACATCACGATTCACTACAGTCCGTATGGAATCCTCATGGCGAAGGTCATCCAAGTTCATCTTCTTCGGCCAGGCAAGAATCCCCTGACCGGTTTCCTCCGGGAAGGCCTCCTTCTCATGAAGTACTTGGATATTCGCTCACAAAACTTGGCTATATTCGGCTCATTCCTCAGACAAATCAGAACCGGCGATTCGAATTTCGAAGATACGTTATTCCTGCGAATAAATCATTTCGATTGCTATTAGGAAATGGTATATATGGGCTCGTACCAGCTCGAGAACATATTGTATTATCAACATCCAGTGGTGACGTTTTTGCAATACTGGAATATACTGGATTTCTTCGTGGAATATATACGACCAATAAGAATCGTTCGAGGATAAAAATAAACATGATGAGCGGTAAACTGGAATTAATGACCACAGCTGAATCGAAGGAATGTCATTTAGGCGAAAAATACCCAATCTTCCCACGATGGTTTCATCAAGAAGTTTCAAATGAAGATTCCTTACAGCATGTGTATCAATAATTCAATAAACTATAAAACTATAATATAACATAAACCATAGTATAACATTCTTTGTGCAAAATGTTCGAAATAATATAAACAAAAAATTTTAATTATCTTGAAACCTTTCAAAACCCTTTAATATTTTTAAAAATCGTCAAAAAGGTACATTTTTTTCATGATTTAAAGTTTTCGTATATTAAAAAAAATCTGCAAAATTTGAAAAAATTGCCTTAAAATGTCCCAGATTTTTTTTTGACAATTTTGGATATTTAAAAAAATTTTTTCAAATATTCCTCTTAAATTAATATGTCAAAATAAGAAGTGCCCTTTAGTTTTCTAGTAATCGTAAAAACTTTTGTCTTATTATTATAAAGCCTTTCACAATTCTTAAAAGGATTCTAATTTTTTAGTTCCAAACCTGAAAAAATATAAATTTTTTTCAAAAATAATTTACAATCGTTTCGAAATTTACATTAATTTTTAATATTATTAAAACTTTACTTAAGACTATTCGATTTTTTACATTTCCATCCTTATGAGAAGGTTTGGTTTTATGTAAAATTTCACTTTGACGGTTTTCATCAAATCTTCACGTTTTGAAACCTCCTGAATCAGAAAAAACGATTTCCACAAAGATGTCTGTCTGTAGTTCATAGTCTACATTCTATAGTGCTTAAAAGAAAAAACGATTTCGTAAACTAGCTATTTTGGATGAAAATTCAAATGTAAGCGCATTTTCAAAATGTTTGAAACCATAGTTTTGCAAGATTAAAAAATTCGATGTGTTCATTTATAGTTAATCATTTTTCGATAAGAAACGTTGTTCTTGTTTTTATTCGTCAAAATTTCATTAAAAATAAAAAAAATTAAATTTTTGGACTACTGCGGGATGCACAGTAATCTGGTTTTTATTCCCATATTCACTCTGTATTGCATCTTGAATTACAATTTCGTCATTTTGCGCATTGTACGTAACGCTTTCAAAAAAGTTGTTTTTAAAAAACTTTCACACTTTTCGTATCAAGGGTTCTACACCTGCAGAAGATTAACATAATCCTAAATAATAGGCAGATAATTTAAGATCGCAAATCATTGAAGAGAACATTATTTTGTATGATGCTAAAAACTCAAGAGTTTCATCATCAGCAACAAGCTCATTCAAATTTGCTCCGTGAATCAATAACTTTGTATTTTCATGTATTTTGCAAACACGAATAACATGTCTTCTACTAGCGCCAGCAAAAATACATCCATTAAGCCGCAATTTCGCAAACTTTAACAAGCCAAATTTAAAGTTCAGAAACTTTTGTTTGAAGCTTGCATAAACTTCATTCAGGTTTCCGAAAATTAAAAGTTTTTGTATCAGTTGTTTAGAGTCGTTGCCTTGTTTCACAGAGACGCAATCTTTTTTCCCAGGTAATTGTCGATTCACGTGACATTCATAGTAAAAGTTTTTAACAATTCTAAATGTGTCTTCTGATAACTTTTTCCCCGGCCTAGGGTTTAGGGATATTCCAATACCAGTTGTTGTGTGCAATTGTATAGCTTTACGAGCTAAACTGTACGGCACTCCAAACTCACATTTTATTTTCCGAATTCGCCAAGCCTTTGATACCATGGTCAGAAGTTGGACAGCATAGGATCTATTGGGTTTTTTATTCAATAGTTCTTTAATTTCGTTCGTTAAACATTCTATGTCTCTCTTATTAGTATCAGCTTCAATGTACTTAAATACCTTTTCTAATTGTACATTGAGGGTTGTCTTTATTTCAATCACTATCTGAATTTGCGCAGTTTTTGTTCGAAGATCTCTATTCTTTAAAATGGATGAAACCTCTAAAATCTATAGGATTTCGTTCAATTTAGAAAGATCGTTTTCCCTTTCGGTATTTCCTTCTAACTCTTGCAAAAATCTTCATCAAATTGAGGTGAATCTCCAACCAATTCAAGATTCATTTCTTCAGGAGAGTCTTCAGCAGATAGAGGAGAATGCTCTACTTCATTATCAAATGAAGGAGAATTACTCTGATTTTTTATTTCTAACCGACATGTGGTACAGATGCATTTGTCTAAGCCAACAGAAAACGTTGCACTGATTGACTGCGAAACTTGCCGAAGTTTTTTTATATCGACTCTACTTTATTTCTTCTTTGCAAAGGGATAAAAAAATTTATTTGCAGCATCTTTTCTTCAATAATTACATAAATTAGCCTTATATATAATGAGATTTGAGATTTAAAATGACGAAACGTAAATTTGAGGTTGAGAGGATTTTCATTTGTCTCAAAAGCAATTGAGCGTCTGAATTCCATAACGTCCTTAGCGCTCAGAATCTGAGAGAGTTCTGAGGACGTTCTCTGAGTGTTCATAATAATTATAAACCTTAAAGTTCATAAACAATTTTTGTTAAGAAATACACATTGCGATAATTTTTTCATTTTTTTTGGTGAAATGTACTAGTACTGTAGGGCCAAACACACTGGCAGTCAGGTTTTTCATAGCGTCAACAAAATCATGAAAATATGGTCCAAATGTGTATTTGTTTACAAAAATTGTTCAAATAATTGTCACAAGTCGGCTATTTCTGACTAATTGTGATCACACATTACTATCTTCCATATTCCATACAAAACCTATGGATTTTAAGTACCTAATCATTGCAAATGACAAAAAATCGAGTTTCGTTTTCATTAGTTTCTTTATAACATTATTACCTTTTTTTAATTTAACCTACTGAGAATAAGTTTTAGTTAGTCATAACATCGATTTATGTCAGTTTTTAATAAATTTGACAGTCATTAAATAAATGGTACTTTTCGGGCGGTTTTGTCAAAAAATTTTCTCTTTCCCCACTGTGCGACATTTGGAGAGAACCAAAGTGGCAGCGCATGGTCCCACTAAAATGACATTACCTCGTGATCTAGAAGAGTCGCCATTTTTTTTTAATTAGACGTGAAATCAGAAAGAATTAAATTCTCTTAGTAAGAAAAGAGACATTTTTCCCTTCTTCACGAAGGGAAAATTTATTTTGTTTCTTTTAAATCAGAATAATTGAATTTTAATCAAATAAAAGTTCCTTTAATGTATTTATAAATTCGATAGTGGAACGCTACAAAATGTTTCGTGAAAATTTTTGCATTTAGCTTTTTTGAAGAGATATGAGGGACACACTGTGAAACTCGTGAATGTTCTAAATGAAAACACAAGAATTATAGACAGCTGATCCATTTCATTTCACTCTATTTACTATTTGAAGTAACCTCTTTTGTGCTCGCAATGCGCCAACAGCAATTGAGTGATAGATAATATTATTTTTCACAATGATTTTAAAGCAAACCTAGCAATAAATGCAACGACTTCTTTTGTCAGGATATATGGTCCAAATTTATTGCACAATTATTTCTGAAATTAAGGGGTTATATACAGTTAGAAGGCCGAAAAAAAGCAAATTTTCCAGAATTTTCTCTGAGAAAACTTTTTAATTTATTGATCTAAAAATTTGTACACATATTATGGTATCTTTTAGCTGTATTTTTAAAATTAGTATTAGTAAAATATTTATTTCGAAAGAAGCCACAGCTAATCTCCGGGAGCTCCTCTCAAAAAAGACGTTTTGCGGTGACCACTATATCTCTGAACTGGATCATCTGAAATCAAAAAACCAAACAGATTTCGTTAAAGTAATGTTAAATCTAGTAATTAATCGAAGGAATAAGCAAAATAATTTTTGTGACAAAATGGCGGTTTCTCTAAAAGAAATCGATTTTTGACCAAAACTTCGGCCTTAAATTGTTTATAAAACAAAAAATATTTATCGATGAGAAAAAAATCTTCGATTAATTACTAAAAAATATATTTAAGAAGCTCGTGTTAAAAGTTGACACTAATCGGTTTAGCCGTTTTCGAGTAATGTTGGTCACCGACTTTGAAAACACCATTTTGAGAAAAACGCGTTTAAAGTTTGAAAAGCAATTTACATGGGACAAAATGTTTCTTTTAACTTACATGGAGTCGTCTATTTCAAGACCATATAATACACCCTCCGCCGCTTCGGCAGCTTCTAATAACTCGAGCTGATGTTGTTTGTGGGCCATTCTTCCATCTTGAGTGCTCTCACGCGCTCTGAGATCGGCAATGTTCACGCGCTGCTCATCTTCTTTTTCGGCATATGAATGCGCATTGCGCCTTTTCAAATTTGCGTGTAACTTCGAAAATATTCATTGGAACGATATGAAAATTTCTGTGTGTATTCTTAAATATATGTACATTAAGAAAATAAAATTAAAAAAAAATCGATTTTTTGAAAATTCTAAGTGTATATAACCCCTTAATAGTCACCGAATCGAATTGAACCCGGCAAATCACAAAAATCAAAATCAAGAAAGATTTCTTAATTTGATATTGACATCTGAAATCAATTCAACATAAACGTGGAAAACATAATTTAGTGGGAAAATTGTCTGAAACTATTTTAGAAGTTAAAATTACAATTCAAAAGTTAGAGCATTTTCAAAATTTTTTTTTAATTTAGAAAATTTCTCACATATTCGGCAAGATATAAAAAAGGATGATTGTACAAAAGTTATTCACCGGAATAGATCTACAAATATTGTGTCCATTATTTTTTACAAGACACCTATTTTTCATTTTGTTAGTTGAAATTAATAATTGAAATAAAAAATTGAATTTTTGGACAAACAAAACAAGCTATGAAAAAATTATTGTACTAAAGCTATTTAACCGAAAAATAGCTAAAAATTTATCAAGAATTTTCAGATAGGACGCATAGTATCTGGCTTAATCGTAAAAAATAACATTAACTCAAAAACTATACAAATTTTTTACTAATTTTATTTCGAGAAGATGCGTATTTTTGTTTAAATCCTAAAAAACATGACAAATATATATGTTAAGTTTTAAAAATAAACATACAACCTAAAATTTTATTTTGATTAAAATCATTGTTTTTTATAGGATGCCTTCGAGAATATATTTATTTTCTGATAGAAAATTAAACTGTTCAGGAGAAACTGTAATCATTAGATTTAAAAGTTTATTGAAAATTTTAATTGAAACAATTATTTTTAGGTCTCAAAATATGATTTAAAATTTTTAAAGTTAATCAGAAAATCATGCTTTTTTTAAAATGTTATCTTTTTGGCTTAAAATTCATTTAGTTGCTCTAAAATTGTACTATTTTGTCACACAAAATTTGTTTGTTTAAAAACTTGTTTCTCTAACTGAAAAACACTTTATTCTATTTCCTGTTGATAATTTTTGTATTTTAATTTATTTGGTATTTAGTTAAAAATTAACCCAGTTTATTTAAAATTATTATTTTTTGTAAGAACATTGTTGGTTGACCACTCGTCTGTTTGGTTTAATTTCAAATATTTTGTTGAAAATTTTTTATTTTTCTGTAAAAACACTTATTTATCAGATAATAGGCAGTGTGTTAAATATTTTTTAAATACCGCTTGTCATTGCCACAGCCTTTTTTATAATTTGAAAATTGTGGATCTTAGGGCGCCAAAGATTTGGGAAATTTTCATTATTTATAATGCTGTCAATAAATAATGGCTCTTCATACAAGAAAATGTGACAAAAGTAGAAAGTTTTATTATATGCCAGATAATAAAGAGCAAAATAATTACCGATCTTCTCTATCAGGAAATGTTCAATGAAATAACGCAATCGTGTAACATTATAAAATACTCTTGAAAAAATAAGACGGTCATTTTATGAAATTATAAACCTGGTGTAGTCTGTCTCCAGTTTAGAAACATTCACTTCTAATTCTTTGTAAAAAGTTAATAAAAATTTAAAAAATTAAATGACATTTTTCTAACTTTCCATAAAAAATTGCAATATTATTCAACCAGAAAAGGTGAATTATCGAAGAAAAATGTAATATTTGATATTTCACACAAAAATTATATTAACTATATTTTAATAAAATACAATATACAAATCATCATCGCTAACTATGTTATTCAATTTCGCCTCACTGTGTTGCTGTGCGAGGATAGAAATGCTTCGTGACAGCACTAAAAAACTTATGGGGTTTAGAAAAAGATACAATGAAAGCAAACTTGTTAAACATAATAAATTAGCAGTAATATATTTTTATATAATTTTGATCCAAAAACGGATTTTAAAGAATTTACCTAATCTATATATTCGACGAAGTATTCCACTATACTCCAAAAATGCAAAAACGTCACCATTGAATGTTGATAATACAATATGTTCTCGAGCTGGTAGGGGCACATATATTCTACTTCCTAATAGCAATCGAATTTCCGGTGTCGGGGTAATGTGTTTGGCCGAAGAAGAAAAATTTGGATGACATTGGCCATGAGGATTCCATACGGATTGTAGTAAATGCTGTTTTCGAAAAGCTTAAATAAAATTTTAATGCTTGCCTACTGGACAGTCCCTACTTTCATCTGGGGTCAAATTAATAACTTGGCCGCTAATCATATTTATTTTTATTCGCAAATGCTGTTCGTCTATCCTATATATACCACCAAGAGTGTCACTATAATCCATTATTTCAAAAACATCACCATCGGATGTTGATAAGACCATATATTCTTGGTTTGGCTCTAACGACTAGTTCAATTGTTCTATTTGAACTCTAATTTTTTCTTCGATAACCAAAACGTATCTTTGAAATTCAAATTACTTGCTCCAATTTGACCAAGGAATAAGCCAAACATAGCGAGGTTCTTTTTTGCATAACCTTGTAGTTGATCAGAATGAGGCCTACTCGGAAGAATTCTAATCGTGAAACGAAGAAGAGGCACCTGATGGTTGCTGTTTGAAAATATACCAAACCTTAAAGCTTTCGATCCCTGGTCACTTGATCTGTTTTTCTTGGGACAGAAGTTTTACCCAATTGAAACATTGAAACAATGCACCTGTTTAATAATTTTAGTTCTAATGTAGCCTGTAGCTACATTAGAACGCCTGATAATGGACCGTAAATTCAAATAAATTTCTAGTTTTTACTGTGTTTAAGCACACTTATCACGGGTATACTTAATATTTTCTTAATATTTTTTCTTATATTGTACGGTTTAGTCGGAAAATGAAATGTTAGATTTTTGTAAAGGCCTAAAAAAGGGTTCCAGAGGGAAATCCAATCAGTTAATTTCTTCGGAAGACATCGTGTTAACAGACAATGACGATAGCAAAAAATCGAAATAAAAGCCATTGCTTTTCAATCAATAACTCCAAAAAATTTGAATTTGTATGAAAATCGTTATATCCTATGTACGTGAGATAAAAACTACTTATTTATATATTTTTACTTTGATGATACAATGGAATATTTCTCAGATACACTTGTTAGTCAAACTGCTCACTGAACTTTAACCAATTTTTTTCTACTTCTGCGGAGATGAGGATGGTCCATATTTATGTTTTCACTTTGGCGTTCATCGTCAGTTCTTTTGGTGAACATAATAATTCAATATACTTATCTATAGTTTTTATTATAATTGATATAGCATATGCATGTATACGGATATTTCACGGGTCTGTAGATCAAACATAAAGTCACTCTTCCGAGCTTATAGTCATATAATAGCTATTCGTACATTTACAACGTAAAAGCTAAAGATTTATCTATTTACAGTATAATTTTGTTCATGCATTTTTTGGAATAAGATAACTTTATATATTCAATGCAAAACAAACGATTTTGGGATCGCACAAATGGTTTTATTTTAGTTCTACTCGAGACATGTTTCTATGAGTGTGATTGAAATACCTCATACTATCCCTGTAACAGTAGTTTTCTTTTGCAGTTTATGGTACCAAAATTTTGTTGGTTGTGAAATTTTCCGCTGTTTAATTTATATACTGTCAAGCGAAAGTTTATCCTAGGATCAAATAAAAGCTTTCGTCTGCGTCGTTCTTATCAGGAGCGCCAAAACGGCAAAGTAAGTGAATTCAAGCTAGGACAGATAACAACCTTCATGTCAAGTGCTTTTTTCTCAGTCACAGAAACTTTCAGACCGACTTTATTAACACTGTTAAGTACTGTCAGACCTAAGAACTCGAAAAAAATAATTTAATATTTCTTGTTCCACATTTTTCGAGGAAAATTTGACATCCATATCTGTAAAAATTAATTTAAAAATTGGAATCAAATTATTGCCAATGATGAGAAGAATGTCCAGATAAAAAAAACGAATTTTTTATTTCTGCTTGCAGAATGTAGTTCACAGTCCGCCGCGAATTCCAATAGCGAAGGCAATCCTGGTCCTTCTTCGTCGTCTACTGGAAACCTATTACTTCTTACAGAATGTATTCTCCAGATCGAAAGAAATCCTAATTGCGAACGTAGTCCTGTTCGTGCCAGGTCAAGGGCCTCTGCTATTACGCCTTCTTCTATTACAGTACTTGGTTACTCACTCAGACAACTTGGATAAATCCGCCTCATTCCTCGCGCAAATGAGAGTCTTCAATTCGAATTTCGAAGATATTATTTTGCTGTCGGTAAACAAATTAGAATGCGGGCGGATCAGAGTAGACTGGCACCGTTGCTAACCCAAGAGCAAATTGCATTATCATCATCCAATGTTGATGTTTTTGCAATACTGGAGTATACTGGGATTCTTCCTGGGATACATAGGGGAGACAGATATCATCCGAGAGGAAAAATAAACATGATAAGCGGTGCAATTGAAAATTTAAACCCAGATGAAAGACGGGTTTTTCCAGTAGGCAATAATTATCCAATCTTTCGACGATACTTTATTAACATTTTTGCAAATTACGACTCCCTACAGTCCGTATGTAATCGTCATAGCGAACCTCAGGTGCCTCTTCTTCGTGCCACGATTAGGACACTTCCGGGCTGTCCTCATTCTGAGAAACTACTAGGTTGTACAATACAACAAATTGGTTATGTTCGGCTAATTCCTTGAAGAATTCGAAACCAGCGATTTGAATTTTGAAGATACATTTTTCCTACCGAAGCAAAAATTCGAATTCGAAAAGAACAATTCACCTACATGTTAGAGCGAAACCAAGAATATATGGTATTATCAACATCCGGTAGTGATGTTTTTGCAATAATGGATAACAGTGACACTCTTCGTGGGATTTATAGGATGGATAAACATCATTCGCGAATAAAAATAATTATGATTAGCAGAGAACTCATTAATTTAACCCCAGCTGAAAGTAGGGATTTTCCAGTAGGCAAGAATCACCCAATCTTCCCAAAAACTTTTATTAAAGCTTTTGAAAATCACGATTCCCTGCAGGCCGTCTGAAATCCTCATGGAAAGGTCATCCGAATGCTTCTACTTCGACTAGACAACATTCATCTGACCGGTCTCCTCCGGACAGACCTCCTTTTCATGAAACACTTGGATATTCACTTACAAAACTTGGATTTATTCGGCTCATTCCTCAGACAGATCAGAACCGTCGATTCGAAGTTCGAAGATATGTTATTCCTTCGAATAAACCAATTCGATTGCGATTAGGAAATTGTATTTATAGGCCCGCAATAGCTCGAGAACATATCGTATTATCAATATCCAGTGGTGAAGTTTTCGCAATCCTCGAGTATAATGAATTTTTTCGTGGAATATACGCAACCAATAAGAATCATTCGAGAATAAAAGTAAACATGATAAGCGGTAAACTGGAATTAATGAACGCAACTGAAATCAAAGAATGTCATTTAGGGGAAAAGTACATAATCTTTCCTCGATGGCTTCATAAAGAAGTTTCAAATGAAGATTCTTTACAGCATGTGTATCATTAATTCAATAGAAAAAAGATAAACTATAATATATCTTTCTTTGTGATCCGTACTCGGATCAAAATTATATAATAGATCCTTCTTGTCGATTTTTTCAATCATTTTAAAGATAGACAACTTTTGAGATTGATTGTACGTAGTGTACATCCTTAAAAGACACCTTTTAATTTTCAGAGATATTAGTTTTTTGGTAATATCGCGTAGTATTATTATCGATGCGCAACAACAGACAAAGTGGGGCGAAATCGAATAACAAAATTCACAAAGACTTATAGATTGTAGAACGTCATTTTTGATTAATTTTATGTTCAGTTTTTCTTTCTTTCTTTATTGTAATTTCTCTTTGAATTTAAAACTGATATGTGGAAGAGGTTTTTGAATAGTTATTGTTGAAAATTTTGTTTCAATACAAGTCTGAAAGTAGATGATACAAAGGTGTCAATAGACATCATTAAGTAATTTTCTAAACAAAAAATTGTAAAATTCTGACTAAATTTCTCTGCTATCTTACCCACAGACCAGTCTATTTTAGAAATTCAAGCAAATGGGATGCATGCATTAAGCTTGAGGGATTTCTGCAAGATGACCCTACTTGTACTATAGCGCATCGAAACATTTCGTTACTATATAAATGTCGAAGCCCCATTATGTGTCCTTAGTTTTCATTAGGTGACGTTTTACCAAATTCTAAACAGAATGGTTTTCGTAGCATTAAACATCGTGACTAAACATACCAACAAAGAAGGTTTTGCGACAAATTTTACCTTTCTTTTTCACATAAAAAAAAAGTTATGGTGAAAGCTATAGATTTCTTTTGGAAACTCACTTCATTCGAAAAATATCGAGGATGAGGAATTGGAGAATTTTCTCAGCGAAGCCCCCTGTCAATCGCAAAAAAGCCTGCAGAATCATTGGGAGATTATTTATCAACCATTCCGAGACGCTTAGATGCACTGGTAATGGTCCAAATGCAAGGAAATTGGGTGCCATACGAACTGAAGCCAAGAGACGTAAAAAGGAGATTTTTACTTTTTAACAGTTACTTCAAAGGAAAAATCTGTAAAATTCTGCATCGTGTTCTCACTGGCGATGAGAAGCGGATTCTTTATGTTAACCCCATGCTTAGGAAATCGTGGGTTAAGTGTACTAGGATTTGAACGAACCTAACGATGCTATCAAGATCTTCATCTGCATGACAACCCTCGGCCCCACGTTGGAAAACATGTCAAAACCTGGCTAATGAAAAAATTATTTTTTTGCTCTATTAATTTTCGAGAAAATAGGACGGCGCTATCTTGATGGCAACTCAGCGGCGCCCTCTGCAAAAATCATTAAAAAATCAAATAAATTAAGCAAAATGACTAGGTTATATTTTTTTGCTATTTTTTGCTTTACAATAAGCTATTAATCGATTTTGTAAAGTCAACCCATATTATAAAAAACTACTCCCTGTAATGGAAAAAAGTATTTAAAAAATTACTAGCCTAGATTTTTTTGCATTACAATGATCTATGAAGCACTTTTGTAAAGTCAACCCTTATTTTTTAAAAACTACCCCCTGTAATGAAAACAAGTATTAAAATTTTTTTTAAAAGTGACTAGTATAGATTCTTTTGCTATTTTTTTGCTTTCAAATGTGATATTAAGTACTTTTATCAAATCAAAGCTTATTGTAAAAAGCAACACTCTATAATGAAAAAAGTATTAAAAAACAGTATTGAAACTTCATTGTCACTGGAAAATTCCCAAAAAGATTATTTTATGACGAATTCATATCTACGTGGTAAACAGGGGCTGATTTTAGACATCAATGGTTAGGGCCCAAAATTCAGAGACTCCATTGGCCCTGGAAAAATATTGAAGAAAATTATTTTTTTTAGAATTTCATATCTACGGGGTAGAGAGGCGTTGATTTTAGACGATAAGGGTTGGAGCGAAAAATCTAAAATTGTATTTTTGAGGAGCCTGAAATTCAGACTTAAAGAGCCCAAAAATCACACTTTCTTAACACTGAAAAATTCTTAAGAATATTATTTTTTTACACTTTCATATCTACGTGGTAGAGAGGAGTTGATCTTAGACGTTAAGAGTTGGAGCCAAAAAATCGGAAAGGGTATTTTTGAGGAGCCTCAAATTCAGAGACTTCCTTGACACTGAAAAATTCTAAAAAAGATTATTTTTTGACAAAGTTATATCTACGTATTTTTGAGGAGCCTATAAATCAAAGACTCCATTCACACTGGAAAAATATTCAAGAAAATCAATTTTTTTCCAATTTCTTATCAACGTGGTAGAGATGGGTTGATTTTAGACGCTATGAATTGGAGCCAAATAATTAAAGAGGGTATTTTCGAGGGGCCCAAAATTCAGAGACTCCATTGACCCTGGGAAAATATTCAAGAAAATTACTTTTTTTCAATTTCATATCTGCGTGGTAGGGAGGGATTGATTTTAGACGTTAAGGGTTGGAGCCAAATAATTGAAGAGAGTATTTTCGAGGAGCCTAAAATTCAGAGATTCCATTGACCCTGGAAAAATATTCAAGCAAATTATTTTTTGACAAAGTTATATCTACGTGATGGAGAGGGGTTTCTTTTAGACGGTAAGGGTTGGAGCCAAAAAATTGTAGTCGGTATTTTCGAGGTGCCAAAAAACCAGAGACACTATTGACACTCAACAATTCTCGAAAAGATTATTTTTGATACAATCATACCTGCGTGGTAGAGTTGGTAGATCTTGACTTTGTCCATAAGTTTTTTTTTTAAATTTTACAGTGTTACTAGAGTCTCTAACTTTTGGGCTCTTCCGGAATAACATCTCTGATTTTTTGCTCCAACACTTAACGTCTAAAATCAACCCCTCTCCACCACGTAGATATAACTTTGTCAGAAAATAATATTTTTTAAATTTTTTCACTGTCAATAGAGTCGCTGATTTTTGGGCTCCTCAAAAATACTCTTTCCGATTTTTTGCTCCAACACTGAACGACTAAAATCAACCCCTCTCCACCACGTTGATATGAAATTGTAATAAAATAATCTTTTCGAGCATTTTCCAGTGTCAATGGTGTATCTGATTTTTTCTCCTCAAAAATACCCTTTCAGATTTTTTGGCTCCTACCCTTAACCTCTAAAATCAACACCTCTCTACCACGTAGATATGTATTTGTGAAAAAATAATCTACTGGAAAATTTTCCAGTGTCAATGGAGTATCTGCTTTTTGGGCTCCTTGAAAATGCCCTCTTCAATTATTTTTCTCCAACCCTTAATATCGAAAATCAACCCCTCTCTACCACGAAGATATAAAATTGTAAAATAATAATTGTTTTGAGAATTTTCCAGTATAAATGAAGTCTCTGATTTTTGGGCTCCTTGAAAATACCCTCTTTAATTATTTGGCTCTAAACGTTAACGCCTAAAATCAACCCCTTACTACCACTTAGATATGAAGTTGTAAAAATGAATCTTTTTAACAATTTTCCAGTGTCAATGGAATCTCTGATTTTTGGGATCCTCGGAAATACACACTCCAATTTTTTGGCCGTAGCCATTGCCGTCTAAAATCAACCCCTCTTTCCTACGTACATATAAAATTGTCATAAAATAATCTTTTTGGGAATTTTCCAGTGTGAATGAAGTTTCAATACTGTTTTTTAATACTTTTTTTATTACAGTGGGTTGCTTTTTACAATAAGGGTTGGTTTTACTAAAGTGTTTACAGTCACATTTAAAAACAAAAAAATGGCAAAAAAATCCAGCATAGTCATTTTTTCAATACTTTTTTATATACTTTTTCTCATTACAGGGGGTTGCTTTTTACAATAAGGGTTGATTTTACAAAAGTATTCGATATCACATTTGAGAGAAAAAAAATAGCAAAAGAATCTAGCCTAGTCATTTTTTCAATATTTTTTTCTAATACGTGTTTTCATTACAGGGGGCAGTTTTTTTTAATAAGGGTTGATTTCACAAAAGCCATTCATAGCTCATTTTGAAGCTAAAAAATAGCAAAAAAATATAGCCTAGTCATGTTTTTAATACTTTTTTAAATATTTATTTCCATTACAGGGGGTAATTTTTAAAAATAAGGTTTGACTTTACGAAAGCCATTAATAGCTCATTATAAAGCAAAAAATAGCAAAAAAATCTAACCTAGTCATTTTGTTTAATTTATTGATTTTTGAGAGATTTTTTTAGAGCGCGTTGCTGAATTGCCGGAAAGCTAGCCCCCCCCCCTGTTTTCTCGAAAACTAATAGAGGAAAAAATTATTCTTTTTGGGAAAAAATAGCAAAAGTAGTTTTAGTGTGAATAAATATACATACATCCGTTAAAAATCTTTAGTGTCCAATTCTGGACTATTATAATACTTTCTCAATCATAAATGATGAAAATATAAAAAAAAAAGTAGGCCCGTTCCCGAGCATCTAGGGATTATGATTTCTACGCCAACGGAATTCACGAAGATGAATTTCTGGAACAAATCGACATGGATGTGCACAGTAATATTTTATCTGAAAGTCACTTAATTTTTTAAACTAGACAAGCAGAAAGCCTTTTCATCTTTAAACGCCTGTTTGCGAATTCTCATAGCAGAAGAGATCAATTTTTTTGAGCCAAAACCTAAGAAACAAAAGCAAGACACCTTCAGAAAGTTCATAAATATGACGAAATTTTTAGGAATTTCTATCTTGTCCACACAAAAAAGGAGGAAGAACTGCCGTAACAAAAGATGTTGTGCGTGATGGATTCTTATAACCAACATCATAATACCCGTGTGATGCCAGGGAAAACGATTGCGTAGCCATGGAAGTACATAAAGAGAAATCAAACATATAGAAACGTTTAGTTTTATGTAATTTGATTGAGTTGCATGCACTTTTTGAGGTCGCTTTTTCTGGAGAAACAATTGAAATTTAAAAGTTTGCAGAATTGAGACCGCAAGAGTGCGTTCTGGCTGAAACAAGTGGTACCCAAAACGCTAGTGTCTACATTACCCATCAGAATGCTAACCTTATGTTTATTAGTGGGAATATAAAACAATTAAATAATAATAATTCTCTACCATTTCCAGCCGTCAAGTATTGGATAGCCCAGTTGAGTTTTAGTCTTGCAAATACAACGTGACATTGTAATGAATTACCTAACTGCCCCGGCTAAGCAGTGGCTACACGTGGATCGATCAGATTGAGAAACTGTGGTGGCCCTAGCAGACAAATGTATTAACAGCTTAAGCGAAGATATGAAATGATTTCTTCGGCATGATTTCGTTTTCAAGCAACAAAGAATACAAATCAAAAGTAGCACTTTAGAGCGAAAGATTTGACTATTGTGTTTAATTAAAAGCATTGAGGTTTCTAAAGGGTCATACGAGGGTGGATCAAATATAAACCGGAATTTTACAAATACTTTTCTTAGCCAATCGCAAGCACTCTCACAGTGTAGGTTCTTGTAATGTAGTGTATTAGGAGTGGGTAAAACGCTTGGTGAGCTGTTTGACTCAGTCAATTCGTCAGTACAGCTATGAGTGAGCAACAGGTTCCAGCGTCCGTTGCACAACGGGTTATAATAAAGTTTTTAACTAAAGAAGGCGTTGAACCGTTCGAAATTTTGACTCGATTGAAGGATCAGTATGGGGATGATACTCTGTCTAAAACTCAAGTGTTTGATTGGGCCAAAAAGTTTAAGAGTGGACGAGGAAGTGTGGAAAATGTGAGTCATAATCGACGTCCAAGATCAAGTGTCTCTGGCGATAACATTGTTGCAGTTCGTGACCTTATTGAAAGTGACAGGCGGTTCACTATTCATGAAATCGCTTTACAGGTGGGCATCCGACTGCGAATCAGTAAGAGACATCTGAATCGATTTCAGCGGGAGGGAGAGACGTTTTTGAAGCATATCGTGACATGTGGTGAAACATGGGTGCATCATTACACTCCCGAGTCCAAGATGGCGAGTAAAAAATGGCGATGGAAAGACAAAGCCGGTCCTGTGAAAGCCAAAACCCGTCTCTCAGCCGGTAAGGTCCTCGCGACCGTCTTTTTCGACTACAGAGGAGTGTTGCTCATTGATTTCCTACATGATCGACGTACGGTTAACGCTGCCTACTACTGCCAGCTGTTGGAGGCAGCAAAAGCCGCTTACAGAAGCAAAAGACGCGGTAACACCATCATAAACGTCATCCTTCTTCATGACAATGGCAGGCCACATACGGCGGGTAAAAAGAAACAAAAACTGGAGGATATGCATTGGGAAACCCTTGAGCATCCTCCATACAGCCCAGATTTGTCACCCTGTGACTATCATTTGTTTGCGCCCATGAAAGATGCACTTGGAGGATTGCGATTTGACAACGATCAAGATGTTAAGGAATTCGTGCGCGATTGGTTGATGACTCGACCTCAAAGTTTCTACGAGCAAGGAATTAACAATCTTCCAAACCGCTGGAAAAAATTTGAAGAGCGTGAAAGAGACTATGTAGAAAAATAATCAATAGTATTTTTGTATTGTTTTATAAATAAATAAATATTAAAAAATAATTCCGGTTAATATTTGATTCACCCTCGTAGAACTGCGCTACGCCACGCAGCAGCCGCATCGCTTTGTCGTGTAGAACCTTACGTTTCATTTATTTTCTCATTAGCCGCTAGCGGTCGCAAGATAAAAGTCAAATCGGTAAATTAAAACCGACCCGAGTCGAAATATAGATCCTACTATGACACTTTTCACGCTAATATTTGTAGGGGCTAAGGTTGTAAAGTAGAGGATATTCCCATACGACTTTCGCTCATACTTTAGCGCTCTTATACACAATAAAATTATTTCACGAAAAATTAAAAAAACTATAGAGAACAGTTCTATAAAATTATAACCGATTTTTCGCCACGAAAAAATTAATCTTTTGTACTATTATATTATTACTATTATCCCGTGTGGAAATAATTCCTGGCAGACTGAAATTATTCTAGCGCCACTACTGGATTATTTGTGGCTGTCTGTTCACGCCGAATTAGATTGGCGCTTTTTAGCGCTATATATACCTACTAGATAGAAAAATCCATCAAGCAGTTCTATGTAGATCCACTAATGTCGCTAGCCAGAATTTAACATCACATTAAAATAAAAATTCGGTCTAAAATCTAGCTTGGCTCTAGAAAGTACTTTTATTTGGACTTTGAAAAGAAGGCGTCATTTAAAAACTAATTAATAAAAGATAAGAAATTACATTTATTGCAATACTCAAATCGAAGGAAATAGAAGAAATAAAGTTGCCCGTGTTATCAGTGATGTCTCATAGCGCAGATTTGTTAATTTAATTCATCACTGAACATCGATGGATTTGACGCACTATACATTGTTTATTGGTAAAATATTGAATGAAAGACAAAGCGAATATAAAAAATTGTTTCTGAATAAAGACATTTTATCGTCAGGTTTCCTAGGAAAATAATTTTCCTTTTCGTATGACATGTATCCATAACTCATCTGCATTAAAATGACATATTTTCTAACCTCAAATATTATGCAGTGCTCCCAACAGCACTCAACTTTCATCATGCAGTGCAATTTCAGAACTGCTACCAAAAAAGTACGCAGCAAAGATGCGAACTGGATTGCAAGAATCATTTGTTTGCCATGACGCCATTCAGTTTGAATACTTTTCGTTTCGCGACCATGAGGTTTGAAGTTTTTCAGATCCTTTTTTGACGTAAGGTCGTTGGAATCAAGACCCAACCTCAAAACTGTGTTTTCTCATTTTACTCCATGAATAATAGAATTAAATATTTTCTAGATAATCAGCGCTTAGTCCTCTTTTCAATTAAATCCTTATTCGGAGTAGAACATTGGCTAATTCCAATAGTTTTTGTATAAGGTGTTTTTTTATTCTAACCCCAGCATTTGAAAAAAAAACGTCTCACATAAAAGATATTGAAATTGCATAATTTTTCACCTCGAATAAAAATTTTATTCAATGCAGGAATAGGCCCTAATGAATTAAAAAATATTTAATTCTAATATCTATTGCGTAAAATGAGATTTCAGTTTTGAGTTTTGAGGCTAGCCTAGCTTGAAGTATGACAAAATTATCTGAATTATAACCTACAGCTGTGCAAGGCCGTCTGCAAATTTTTGTGATACATTCTGTAGAAAACATTGCTACGCTTATAATAATATACGTACTAAGACTTTCTAATTTAGAAATACGACAAATTATCATGGTATATTTTATGTGCTTTAACCAGATTTAAACTAAATACAAAAATATTCCAAGATACTTTAAAAGATTTAAAAAAATTCAGTATACATTTTCAGAAATTTAATAGATATTAAAAGATTTCCACGAATTTCCGAACATTTCAACAAATTTAACAGACTTTAAGGGTGTTGGTTCAATCCGACTTTGATTTTTTTTATAGTCACGGCACTAATTCCATATATATTTTTTCGGAAGAATTTGCGAATTAGAGAAAGTAAACTTATCGAATACCCGGGGTTTTGCGAGATCCTCGGATCAATAAAATGTTGAAAAATCAAAACATTTGTTGAGGAAATGATTATTTTTCCTACAAATATGAACTTTGCGAAAGATAGAAATCATCGGGTAGCAGACGACAGCATTTGACCAAAAAAATAAATTAGCAAACGATTCTAACCGTTTAAATGTTGTCGTCTGCTACCCGCTGATTTCCATTTTTCGCAAAATTCATATTTGTCGGGAAAATAATCATTTCATCAACAAATATTTTGATTTTTCAACATTTTATTGATCCGAAGATCTCGCAAAACCCCGGATATTCGACAAGTTTTCTTTCTTTCGTTCACAAATCCTTCCAAAAAAATATATATTGAGCCAATGCCGTACCTATGAAAAAAATTATTCAAAGTCGGATTCAATTAACACCCTTAATTAAATCAACGGATAGCAGACGACAGCATTTAAATGGTTAGAATCGCTTGAAAATTAATTTTTTTATTTACAATTCTGACAAAATTGACATGCCCAATGTGTTATTTCTTGAACTCTTTTAAATAATTCGAAATCTTTTAAAGTTCGATTATAAACGTTCGATAATAAATTAAAATCTCTCTAAATACATAAAAATATTTTTAAATTACATGAAGATCCTTAAACTCTTTTGAATTTCTTAAACAATACTTAAAATTCTTTGTAATATTTGAAGTCACTTGAAAGACTTTTTAAGCTATATTAAATCGATTGAAATGCCACAAAATACCCTACAATCACTAAAGATCTCTTGAACTCATAAAAAGTATATTAAAGTCTTTAAAATCTCTAGAAAATTCTTGTGCTTTTTAGAATTCTTCTAGAATCTTTTAAAATTCTTTAAAATTACTTGAAATCTTTCGAAATTCATTTTTAAACTTCAATCTTTTTTAATTTGAGAGAATTTTCAAATACCGTTAAATTATTTTGAAATTTATTAAAATCCTTTTAAAAACTTCAACATATTTCTTAATTACACAATAATACATAAGCTCTTCTGGAATTTCTTGACATTTTTCAAAATCATTAAAAATAATTTGCAACCTCTAAAAGCTTGTAAAGCGCAAAGGGAAATTTTCAAGAAACAATTTTTAATTTTAAGTACATGTTACATCCAAATCTTTGGTATATATTTATGACCATCGATTCGGTAAAAACAATTTTAACTTCTTAAATTTCAGAAGCTTCAACTTTGAAAGATTCAATTTAGTTTTCAATATTAAGTTGTCAAATCTTGATCGCTTTGAATTTATAATTGTTCAAATTCAAACGTTTGCAATTTTTCATTATTCAATTTTGAACGTTTTTAAGTATAAATAATTTTCAATGATCTAATCTCAAAATATTCAATTTTTAAGGTTTTTATATTGCCCTATTTTCTAAATTGTTAAACTCACATAATTGATTTTCCTGATTCTTCAATTCAAAAGAAAAATGTGTGAAAGGAAAATCTATTTCTTCATAATCTGTTGTAACTAATTTGGAGTTATTTTTTGTGTTACAAAAAAAACTCAGCACAAAAGATTTATATCTTTCTTAACTTTTCCTTTTGACGTCTCTTCTTGTCTGTTTGATACCTTTTTGGCGGGGTTTCGGATCTGGGTTCTTTATAACTATCTTTAAAATATTAGCACTGGTTTGCATTTTTCCTTTTGTTTGCAGCCACCAGATTAGGGCAAACTTCTTTCCTCTTGTAGCCATTTCGATGTTATCACTTTATTATTTATTATTTTAAAGCACAGACTGGCGTAAAGTGATTCTAAGCAAATTTGTACATGTAATTGAAGCGAAGTATTTGTTAAATGTTGTGGCTTGCGTCCTTATTCTTAAAAATTTAATGGTTTCATTATTAATATATTTTTATAACAATAGTTCATGAAAAATATGTGTACCCTTTTTGGTTAAATAACTTTGTATATTATTTTTTGTTCGTGCTTTACATTGCTTTTCAAAAAATTAAATTTTTTGTCTCGAATATTTTTTTACAATTGAAACCAAAAACTTCGTAAGTGAGAATCCAGACAAAAATGATTTAAAAATATTTTGAAGCTTTTATCGCGGAACAACTTTTCTCTTATTAATTTCTTTTCGTATCTTGTGTCAATTGTCCAACAATTACAGTTCTTTTCATTTTTAATTTCGTTTTTTTTTCAACATTATTGGAAATTGAGTCACGGTTTTTTAAAATCATTTTCTAGAGTAAGGTGAAATTGATCAGGTGTCTAAATAATTCTTGTGTTTAAATTTCGTACATTCACGAATTTTACAATGTTTTTCTTTCGCTTCAATGAGGCTGAAAATGTTACACAATCATCTTTATTCAACCGCTAATATGCTTTACATTTAAAATTTTTGTAATTATCTTGCAAATATGATTTATACATTTAAAGTTCTGAATAAATTAAAATATTCTTACGAAACATTTTTTAGCTTTCAACTCTATAACTTATAGATAATTTCTACCAGAAAAAATGATTTATTTCTTGATATTCAATGTAAATTTGCTCTGGATCTATCAAAGATTACTATTAGTTTGACAGAATTATAAAAGTAAAATTTTCAATTCAGGGATAAAGATTTAAAAAATTACTAAAACGTAATTTCTGCTTTTAACGCTAAATATATTTATTATAAAAAAACTGACTTAGTTACGATATTTAAAAAAAAATTACATATATGGCCTTTGATAGAATTCAAGCGACAAAATATGGAAATTTTCTATTTTTGTCAACTAATAATGTATAAGATTAAAGTCTTATTCAATTGAAAAAATGCAAAAATGCACCGTTTCAATAATTTTAGTTCGCCGTCTCGGATCATTTATCAATATGAAGTTCTCAAAACAAACAAGACCGAAACTTTTAAGAAAATAATATATTTAAGGGACTACATTATAATACCCAAAACCTATTCAATTGGAAATAAACCAACTCCGCGAAGAAGACTTGGGCCTAATGTACGCTCCCGGAATGTCCTAGTAACGATTGGAACCCGTAAGACAACTGTCACTATGTAAATCTTTGACCACGTTTTTCTCGGTTTCACATTTTTCAAAATTGCCCGACTCATAGCTCAACAAGTATTTGTTCGATCGAATTAAACTTGCGTATACAGATTGCTAAAATGTTTCATTTGTTGGTGAACCACTGCAAATGAAAAAAAAATGGTTTTAACAATTTTTTAAAATACAAATTCACGCAAATGTTTGGTTGAGAATCGGATTTTTTTTAAATGGCCTCCATTTTGTGGAATATTGATATTTTTCCCATTCTTATTGGTGATTTTTTTATTTTAGACTCATGTGCGAGAAACTAGAAATCGGGCAAATTGACCTATCGAATATAGACATTTCGGACATCCGCCCTCATAAATCAAAATAATATTGATTTATCAGGCTGCAATACATTTGTTTTATAACTTACGAGTATCTTTATAAGCCACAAAATTGTTAGAAAGAGTCGTTATTATTTTCATCCCCAAAAAATTGCCAAAAACACCATAATTTTCAGACAGTTATGCGGGATTACCGCCTTACTATTTAATCTTCTATTGCACAGTTTATCTGGAAACTGGAATTATTTATTTCTAACAATATCAGATGAACAATTGTATGCGTAATCTTTTATCTTAAATTACATTGTTTAGCCGGAAAATGGAATTTTAGATCTTAAACAAAAATTCATTTAATAAAATAGAACCGGTGGTCAAAAATGGCTACATAACGAAATTATCCTTCCTCTTTAGGCCTAAACAAGCGTACCAAAGGAAAACCTAATAGGCTAATTTATTCGAGATTTTTCGTGTTGAAAAACAAAACGACAATAGACATAAACCTCAATAAAAACCATTACTCTTCAATCAATGTGTCCAAAAACGTCGAATTTTGTATGAAATCGGAAACATTAAGTTTTCACATACAATCAATACCTTCCACTTGAGATATAATTGTCATAATTATAGTGATCCCAATAATACTTTTAAATATGCTTATCTGCGAAGAACAATTTTCTCGCTTCTAACTTCTTTCTCGCATGTGTATGTGAGATAACGACTACTTATGTATACATTTGTACTCTGATGATTCAATGGAAAATTTCTCAAATTCACTTGTTCAACAAATTATTCACCGAAGCATTAATAAGTTTTTGGCCTGCTTTCCGAAAATGAGGATCTTCAATTCTATCGCTTGTACTTTGGCTGTCATCATTAATTCTTTTGGTGAATATAATCATTTAATGTACATATATGCAGTTATTATTCTACTTTGCATAATACTTACATCAAGAAGGCTATTTCTCAAGCCTGTAGATCAAACCTAAAAGTCGCCCTCTTCAGATTATAACAAGATAATAGTCATTCGTATATTCACAATGTAAAAACTAGAGATTTATCTTTTTACAGTTTAATTTTTTTCATGCACTTTTTTGAATAGGAAAATTCCATGCTTGTTATCTTGAATGCAAAACTAACAATTCTGGGAACCCACAAATGGTTTCATTTTAGCACTACTTGGGAATGTTAATCTTGGTTGCTGATGGAATTTTCCGGGATTCAAATTTGCATCAATTAGGAGCAGAATTAGGAGAGCATATTTAAAACAGCTTTTCGCCTACCTAGTTCTTATTTTAAAAATTAAAAGACTTATCCCGGATGAATTAAAACATATTTTTGCGAAGGACAATATCTCATGTGATAAATAAGTTGCATTTTTAATTTATTTCAACATAAAACTGAGTTTACCTTGGTTTGGCACTGCTTATTCAGATAATGCAAAATAATGTTCACATTTTATTTTATAAAAAAAACTGAAATTCGTTTTAAACGCCATTTGCACATAATATTTTTGTTGTTTTAAAACAGTTTCTTGATATCAAAATAATTTTCAATCCATAATGTGACTGAAGTTACGTAGGCGTTGAATTTAGACACCGTAAACCATGATTTTTTTCAACCTAAAAGTTTTTACGCTCAACTTTTCTGTATAGAATTTAGAAATAGGTGGGATTCATTTCTTGATTTGGCATATATTAAATTAAGTGTTTGAATACGGTATTTGACAGAAAAAAAAACAGAATAAAAACATATTTGCAAAAAAATTTGACATATTTAAAACTTTTCGTATTATGGAGGTATTTGTGTTGCAGAAAATTCGTTATTGTAATTAAAGTTATTAAAGCGTTTATGCATTCGCCTTCTCCGCGTTACTTTGGTTGGAACATCAAAAAGATTCTTTCCCCAAATAATAATTGAATACAACCGAAGATATTAGACAACAATTTACTAATAAAAAAATCTTCTATTTCTACCCGTAGAATGTAGTGCACAGCCCGCCGGGAATCGTTATAGCGAATTCAATCCTGGTTCATCTTCTTCTCATGGTGGCAAACAACATATGTCTGACCGACTTTCTCTAGAGGAGGCTGATGTTCATGCCAGGTCTAGGTCGCCTGCTAGTATGCCTTCTTCTATTACAGTACTTGGTTACTCACTTGGAGAACTTGGATATATTCGGCTCATTCCCCGCACAAATGAGAGCCTTCAATTCGAATTTCGAAGATACTATTTTCCTGTCGGTAAACCAATTAGACTGCGAGCAGACAAGACTAGACTTGTGCCGGCGCCTACCCAAGAGCAGATTGTATTATCGCTATACAATGGTGATGTTTTTGCAATACTGGAGTATAATGGGATTCTTCGTGGAATATATAGGGGTGATAAATATCATCCGAGAGTAAAAATAAATATGATAAGCGGCGAAGTTGATAATTTGACCCAGGATGAAATAAGGGATTGTCCAGTAGGCAATAATTACCCAATATTTCCGCGAAACTTTATTACAAGTTTTGCAAGGAACGACTCCCTGCAGTCCGTATGGAATCGTCATTACGAACCTCAGGAGCCTCTTATTCGTTCCACGAATAGGATTTTTGCGGGTGGTCCTCTTTCTGATCAAGTACAAGGTTGTGCACTAGAACAACTTGGTTATGTTCGGCTTATTCCTCGCACAAATCAGAGCCAGCGATTTGAATTTCGAAGATACGTTTTTGCTCGCGAAAAAGGAATTCGAGTTCGAATAGAACAATTGACCTACTCGTTACAGCTAAACAAAGAATATATGGTCTTATCAACATCCGATGGTGATCTTTTTGCAATAATGGATTATAGTGACACTCTTCGTGGTATATATAGGACAGATGAACGTCATTCGCGAATAAAAATGAATATGATTAACGGCGAAGTTATTAATTTGACCGCAGATGAAATTAGAGATTGTCCAGTAGGCAAGAAACACCCTATCTTCTCAAACAGTTTCATTAAAGCTTTTGGAAATCACGATTCACTACAGTCCGTATGGAATTCTCATGGCGAAGGTCATCCAAGTTCTTCTTCTTCGGCAAGACAACATTCCCCTGACAGGTCTCCTCCAGGCAGGCCTCCTTCTCATGATGTACTTGGATATTCGCTTACGAAACTTGGATATATTCGTCTCATTCCTCTGGCAAATCAGAACCGGCGATTCGAATTTCGAAGATACGTTATTCCTGCGAATAAACGCATCCGGTTGCATTTAGGAGATGGTATATACGTGGCCGTATCAGCTCGAGAACATATTGTATTATCAACATCCAGTGGTGACGTGTTTGCATTATTGGAGTATAGTGGGATACTTCGTGGAATATATAAGTTAGGTAAACGTTATACCAGGGTAAAAATAAACATGATAAGCGGCGCGGTCGATAATATGACCGCAAGTGAAATGAGCGAATGCCATGTAGGCAAATATTACCCAATATTCCCACGTTGGTTTCATGAAGAACTTTCAAATGAAGATTCCCTACAGCATGTCTATCATTAACTCAATGGCAATAATATACACTAAAGTACAACATTCTTTGTAATCCGTAGTCGGATCCAAATTATATTAAAATACAAATGCTAATTTATAATAGTTATCAAGGTTTCTTTTCTTTTATCTTTTTTGAATCCTCATGCGGTTTTTTCTTGTTAAAAAACAAGCAAAAATGACAAAGGAAAGAAAGAAAAATCACACCAAAATTTCTGATTTAATTTTTGACTCAAAGACATACTTAAGATTTTTATTTAAAGACAATATTTCGATTGCTTATTATTTTCTGCGTCGCCAGAAAAATTAGAAGTCACTTTTTAACGTTCGGAGATATTAGTTTTTTAGTGCATTCGCGTAGCATTACTATCCACGTGCAACTGCAGACACAGTTGGGCAAAATCGAAAAACGTAATTAACGATGACTTGTAGATTGTAGAACGAAATTCTTGATCAATTTTAGATTCTGTTTTTCTCTTTTTTTTTAATATATTTTTTTTAATTTACAGCTGATATGTGGAAGGGATTTTTGAGGGCTGTAGTTAAAATTTGTATTTCAATGCAAATCCTGAACAAAGGTTATTCTTTCCTTTTTCGTATATCATTTCATAAACAACTTTCCCATTCTCAGTTTGTTTTGGATTAAGTGAAAACGTTTCTACAAACAAAAATGATTGCCTAATAATGATATATGTAATGAAAAATTATCATATAAAAAATGGTAGTATCATTATGGATTATTCGTTTCCTTAGTTTGCGGTAAATTGGATCCATTTGTCTAAAATAAATATTTTTCTGCATATATTGCAATCAGTCTGCTAACACTCTGTTATTCGATAATTGAAGACTCAGATTCGACTTTTCGTAGGCTTTTAGACCTCTTTTTTTAATTTTGAGGATAACATTTCTAGTTTTTTGCATACTTTTAGGGTTTCGTGCCCATTCAGAAATATCACTGTCATTTCTTTCGAAATTTTCTATGTGAAATTTCCTTGTGTTTAACATTTAACGTGTGAGTGCTTTAGTCTTTTGACGTCTACTACTAAAGGTTTACCTTTTATGTCACTTGTTACAGAAATTGTTTTGAATTATTACTTGTAACAACAATTGTTACAATTGTTTTCTTTTCCTAATATTTTTATTACTTAATAAGGTTCTTTATATTGATTATCGTCTTCAGGTTCTTTTTCAATGTTTGAAAAAACGTGATCTCCATTTGTTATTTCGAATAGATTAACTTTTCGATATTGATATATTTTTTACCTTTCCTTAGCCGAAATTAAATTTTGTCTCGATTGAGTTTTTATTTCATATACTTTTTTTCAATTTGTTAGCTAATCATCGTAAATTTCAATTTTTATTGTTTTGATAGTGATTCATTTGATGGTTGTCGAGCTAGTTTTCTAAAAATTAATTCATATGGCCAACACTTTGTACCTTAGTGGACACTTGCTTTGTAAGCGAACATTTAATTCAAGCCACTCCTCCGACTCGCAAATTTTGAAACGAATTGTTTAAGGTATTCTGCTAACACGTAGTGTGATCTTTCAAAAGACCCATTTGATTTTGGATGGAATGCTGTTGTTTTAAATTGTTTAATTTCAAAATGGTTTTCCATCCTTTTCATTAATATATTTTTAAATTTTCTTAAATGGTGAAGATATTCACATTGCCTAATATTGTTTGATGAAGTGGGTCAACTATGTTGTACATATACATGAAGATTTGCATATCGTAGTCGACTTATTAGTTTGACCAGAGCCAATGTCGATCATCATACGTGCCGGATTTCTTTAGACTAACGGCATATATCATGATCGAAGACATTATATAACTCTTACTGAAATAAATGTTGATAAACATTTTGTTTATTTGTAATTTAGATAGAAGCTTTAGTTAGGGAGTCGGCGCCTTCCTCTCAGCACTCATTGTGGGAATAGCGTTGGAGTTTTCCTGGTTCTGCGTATCATTCTGAGGATTTTGATGTCCTCTTTGATTTTGAAAATATCTATACTTTTTATACTAATCCCTAGCGATGAATCTAGAGTTATTACAAAAATTTCAAATAATTTTGGATCCTTGGGTTCGGATATTGATGGGTTTGCTGATTATTTGCATTTTCAGAATTGTTTCCCTTTTGATTTTGTCTAGGCTGAAAGTTCTGATTTGGTGTGGGTATTCAAATTTTGATTTAGTCCGTATCCAAAATTTGGATATTGTCTGTTTCCGAAATTTTTATTTCGTTGATATCCAAAATTTTGCTTTGTTGGTAATCGAAATTTGGATTTTGTCCAGCTGACAACTTTTGGTTTACTTCAGGTCTTAAATTTGAATTTTGTGCTGCTTTAAGCTTTTAATTCTGTGACACTCCAATATCTGGATTTTGTGCAGAATGGAAATAAAACATTTATCTTCTGTGCTTAAAAAAAATAAAAGTTAAAAACTCGTTCTTCTTACTTATTTTTCATTTCTTGTATCCTTCTTTCAAGTTAATTTTTTTAACCAAAGCAGAAATGTTATCTTCTTCGGTTAACAATGAAAATTTTTTGTTAAAAGGGAATCTGTTTTGGTTAGTGTTTCCACTACTTTTTCCGAATTCCTATTTTTTGTTTAGGTTCAACTGGTTTTTCATTGGAATTCAAATCTTTCTTTTTCGGTTCAAAATGTAAGTCTTTATTATAAATCTATTTTTTTGGGGTTTCAGTTTCATCACTTTGGTCAAAAATTGATTACTCGGTTGATTGCTTTTGTTGAAAATGCATTTGATTGTTGTTGAAGATTCATGCTCTTAGTTGAAAATTCATCTCTTTTGCATGGAAATTTAACTACCTCGTGAAAAATTAAACTGTTTCATTAAAAATAATTTTGTTGATGTTAATGGTTCATCATTTTAATAAAAAATTCATCTTTTTAATTACGAAAAGTTTTAAGTTTGAAATATCAAATATTACATTTCTCGTCGAGAATTCACCTTTGCTGGTAGAATAATATTAAAAATTGTTATGGTAAGTTAGAAATATGTAATTTACTTTTTTTTATCTTTCTTAACTCGTTTTAAACAATGAAAAAGAAATATTTCTAAGCTGTCTGTCTTCAACCGAAAATTTTCCAATTAAAAATAATAATAATTAAGAAACGACGTTAATTTTTTACTAAATACCGAAAAAAGTTAAGAAAGGGAAATTTTTAACATAAAATAGAATAAATTATTGTTTGTTAGAGAAAAATTGTTTTAAACAAACAAAATAAAGAAAAAACAGTTAAAATTGGGAATAAATAAATATATTTTCGAAAAAAAAATAATTTTTTTCTTCAAAAAATTGCCAAAAAACTTTTTAACAAAATTACTTTAAAAAAAAACTAATTTACCATCAAAAACGTTAATTTTAAACCAAAAAGATATAAAGAATACGTGAATTTCTATTGAATTTTAAACTTTGAAATCAAATTTTAAGACCAAAACAAATTTTTGAATTAAAATTTTAAATGAACTTCTCAACCTGATGATTACATTTTCTCCTAAATAGTTTAATTTTCTAGCAAGGAATCATTAAATTCTTAAAGGCATCCCATAAAAAACAATGATGTTAAGAAAAAATAACATTTTAAGTTGTATCGTTCTTTTAAACTTAATATG
The DNA here is from genome assembly GCF_010883055.1 of Belonocnema kinseyi. Classification (NCBI taxonomy): domain Eukaryota; kingdom Metazoa; phylum Arthropoda; class Insecta; order Hymenoptera; family Cynipidae; genus Belonocnema; species Belonocnema kinseyi. The sequence continues at coordinate 154,087,572 of NC_046658.1, forward strand.
TATATTTTATGTTAATTCTTAATATTTAAACAAAAAATAACCATCTTGTCGAAATATAATTAATAACAAATTTGTATAGTTTTTGAGTTATTGTGATTTTTTAAGATTTAACCAAATACTATGCGTCTTATCAAAAATTTATTAATAAATTTGTAGCTATTTTTCGGTTGAGCTTGTGTCGTTTGTCCAAAAATTTAATTTTTTTATTTTTATAATTAATTTCAACTAATAAAACGAAAACTAGGCGTCGTATAAAAAATAATGGACAAAAAATTTCAGATCTATTTGGTTGTGTAATTTTTGTACAATTATTTTTTTTCGTATCTTTGCCAAAAATGTGAGAAATTTTTTTAATTTCAAAAACTTTAGAAATTGCTCAAATTTTTTTCTTTTTTATCCAAAATAGAAGGCTAACGATATTGTGTTTTTCTTATATGTATTAAAAAAGCTTTTCAAATCATAATCTTATGTGATCATTTTTTCGAAATTTATCCTGCCTACAATATGAAACAAATCCCCTCGTTTAGGTTATTAGGTAATTTAACCCCTAAAATAATTTCAGACACTTTTCCCGCTAAATTATGTTTTCCACGTTTACGTTAAATTGATTCCTGTCCTCAATAGTGAATTAAGAAAGCTTTCTGAATTTTTTTTTGTGAAATGATGGGGATTTCGCATAAATGTTTGAAGTATGTCAAAGCAACCACTGCAATAATTTTAAAGACTTTACCTGCTAGGCTACATTGATTTAAAGATTGTTTTATCACATTCCGACGATTAAAGTAAGGAAATCAAGATTTTCCAAAAATCAAAATCATAGCAGATTTTTTGATTATACTATTAGGATCAGAAATCAATTCAACACAAGCTTGAGCAACATACCTTAGCTGGAAAATTGTTTGAATTTATTTTAGTGGTTAGTTTATGATATCTTAAATATTTAATTTACAAATACCTATAGAGAAAAAATCATTGGAGGACGATTTCACATCTTTTTTAAAATTTCTTTAAGCTTTCAACAAGAAAATTGACATTTCTCACCCATAAAAATCACTGAAGATTTTTTAATTATACTAATAATTTCAGAAATAATGTTGCAATAAATTTGGACTATATATCCTAACAAAAGAAGTCGTTAAATTTACTGCTAGGGTTGATACAAAATCATTGGGGAAAAATGTAAAGCGCTACCCTGAATAAGCTTTTTCTTGATTTCATTCATTTTTAAAATTCTTATATAAATAATATTATCAGTCATTAAATTGCGGTTGGCACACAACGAGCAGAAAAGAGGTTACTTAAATAGTAAATAGAGTAAGGGAAAATTTATCAGGCGTCTAAATAATTCTTGTGTTTTCATTTCCTACATCCACGGGTTTTACAATGTTGCGTTCATATCGCTTCAATAAAGGTAAAAATATAAAAAAAAAACATCTTTGATTAAAAACTTATATGTGTCATGTTTAACATTTTTATAAGTATCTTGCAGATAATAACTATTTATATATGGAAACCCTTAATAAATGAAAGTATTTTTGAGAAAAAGTTTGTAGCTTTCCACTATCGAATTTATAAATAATTTCTTCAATTCTTTATTATTTACTTTTTCTTTCAAATAAAACTTTTCTCTCAAATACTTTCTAAAAAAAATAATTTTTTCCAATTAATCATTTTAAGTGTTAAAATTTCTTTTTTTTTGCTAAAAAATTATTCTTTTTGTTTAAAAATACCCGAGTCGAAATATAGGCCGTAATTTGACGCTTCAAATGGAAGTATTGTCCCTACTTTGCGACTGTTTATTCTAATAGCTCCTGCGTAGCCACTCCTACAGATATTTTCATTCTATTTTGCTGCTGTATAAACTTCAACCCCCACATTGAAGGTCTTGCCTCTATATTCTCGAGTTTCACTTATGTGTCCTTTAAAGCTCCATATTCTGCGTAAAATTTTTAAATTTTCTTTTAACGCAGAAAAGATGTGCTGTCTTTGCCTCGACGCCATCGAAATGGGTTCAAGAGGAAAGAAGATTGCCCTAATCTGGTGGCTGTAAGCAAAAGGAAAAATGCAAAACAGCGCTAAGATTTTAGAGATAGTTATAAAGATCCAGATCCATCCCCTCCCCCCCAAAAAAATAAGGTATCAAACACACGAGAAGAAACGTCAAAAGAAAAAGGTAAGAAAGATACAAATCTGTTGTATTGAGTTTTTTCTGTACCACAAAAAATAACTCTACATTGGTTACCACAGATTCTGAAGAAATAGATTTTCCTTTCACGCAATTTTCTTTTAAATTGAAGAATCACAAAATTTAATGGTGTCAGTCTAACAATTTAGAAAATAGGGCAATGTCAAAACCTTAAAAATTGAATATGTTAAGATTATAATTAAAAATTTGATTATAATTTGACCTTCAAGCTAATCAGGCGAATCGTTATAAAATCAAAGAATGAATTTAATTATACTAAACAAACTTTCAAAATAAATAATAATTTTAAATGGGAAATATTAAAAATGAAAAAAGAATCTACTCCAGAACCTTAAAACTTAAAGAATTCGAATTTTGTTTCAAACTGACAAAATTGATATTCACCAAAAATTTTGATATTAAAACTTTTTTTTTTAATCGAAGCGTTTAAAATTTGAATTATTTGTGTTTAATTGAAATCACATGGAAACTAAATTTTGAAATTTCTAATTAAACCATCGCAAATTGAACAAATTTTTTTCAAACTTTAGAAGAATAAAAAAAGGATAATTTCCTTTCAAAAACAAAATATTTCCTCTCAAGAAATTCTGCGATTTCAAGTGTACGTCCCTGCTGATTTCGAATGGATTCAGTCAGCGAGGAATGCTATTCCTACGTTATTTTTCAAAAAACCAAGGTTGATTAGATTTGACTTATAACTACTCTTAATAAGATCATTGCCGAGAAGTGCATTCTGCTCTATTTCCTGCCTGGCGAATTTTTAAAATAAATGTTCCAAGGTTGCTGTTACAATCGCAAATTCTTCTATACAATCATACAATGTGCGCTACGAAAGTTTTTCAATACGCGAAACCTATTGAAGGAAGAGAGATGATCCTTGCGTCCTTAGAAAGAGCGTCAACAATGAGGTAGGAAGAGGAAACCTGTTGACTCAGGTCTCAGTACAGTTTAGGCACCCAGCTACGAACGATTGAGAAATGGCGTCGTGGACAAAGGAAGAATATCGTGCGATAATTCGATACTACTTTTCTCGCGGTTCGAGTGTAGACCAAAGTTTTGAGGAAATGTCTCCGGTATTGGGTAAGGATTATCCGCATTGCACAACAATTTTCCGATGGCACAAACAGTTGGAAAGGTAAAATTTCGGTCTCGCGGACGACTTGCGCTCAGGTAGACCGCCGGAGGTGGTGACATGAGAAAACATTGCGTCTGTGAATAATCTACTGAATGATAATAGAAGAACCACGTACCGGCAGGTAGAGCAAATGCTATACATTCGTGCACCAGAAGTATATCGAATTCTGCATGAACATTCACATGTTAGGAAAGTTTGTACTCTATTGGTACCACGTGTTTTAACCGAGGAGCAAATGGTAGCGAGAGTAAAGTGGTGCCAAAAAATGCTAAAAAGGTTTGAATCGGGATCTTCTTGGTATGTAAATAGTATTATAACAGGCGACGAAACCTGGCCGTATTATTACGACGTTCGAACATAATCACAAAATAAGATCTGGCTGTTTGAGGATGAGGATGCTTCAGTGGCGGTGCGGAAGTCTCGATCTGTAAACAAAAGAATGATTGCAATATTCTTTGGAAAACGCGGCTTTAAGGATAGGGTCGTACTGGAAAAGCAGCGTACAGTCACCTCTTCCTGGTACACTCAGGTATGTTTACCCCAAGTCATAAACCAACTCAAAAACATCAGGCTGAAATCTCGACTTCAGCACCTGGCTATTCCATCACGACAATGCACCGATTCACAGAGCAAAGGTCACAGTAGCTTTTTGGTCAAATCTGGACTGACTATTCTAGATCACCCACCTTATAGTCTAGATCTTGCTCCCTGTGACTTTGGTTTGTTTCCGGAAGTGAAAAAACAACTAAAGGAGCGTCGATTGACTAACGAAACTTATCTATTGACGGCGTGGGACCAAGCGTGTGCAAATCCTCCAGGAGAAAAGTGGCAGGGTTGAATCGATTATTGGTTTCGACGTATGGAAAAGTGTAATTCACTGCGGTGGAAAGTACTTCAAAAGACTGTAAAAGGTTCATCTGTACTGCAAAACTTTCATAGCGCCCTATGTACAAATGAAGATTTTAAATAAAAAGTTAAAATTTGTTATTTTTCACTAGAAGAACATCGGAATATATATTAATCTACAGGCAATTTAGTTCAATATGACTGGTTGCATACTTGGAAGACACAACAAAAAGTGAGGAGAAAAAACTATCCAATCACATGAAATATCACAGATACTATATCACATAATATCCCCATGGAGTGAAGATGGAGTAGGATCTTTTTTTCAGGAAATAATTTTAATTTAAAAATATTATTTTCCATCTAGTCTGATTAAGACGTGAAGCATTTTCTGTTATTGAAGATTCTTAACTTGATCGATATTGTGTAGATTTTCTGCCTTCATGGTTTGGAGGGTGGATCTACTGTCGGTAAGGTACAATCTCTGATGATATAGCAGATAAATTAAAAAAATTTTAAATAATTATTTGTACCATTAACACCTAGCTAAAAATTGGCGTAATGTACTTGAATTAAGAGTTCTTATTCTGATCCCTCTAATAGCTTAACTGGAAAAGCACGTGACCGGAAATCAGAAGTTTTGTGGTTTGAGACATATATTTTTATTGCTTAAGATCTCCTCTTTCCGACGGTGCCAATGAAATTCCTCCAAAAATTTATTTATTATCCCAAAATGCAGTTTAAACAAAAAAAA
>NC_046658.1:154092612-154098924 GCF_010883055.1 Belonocnema kinseyi
TGGCGTCTTAATGGCAAAATTTTTGTGAAAACATTCATGAATTTTTTTACAATAAACGATGCGCTTTTCGGAAAAATCAACAAGAATAAAAAGTTCTTGTAACCAGCCAAGGAATGCGCCTGAATTTTTTCGAAGCGTTTTGATCCTGCTGTTTCAGAATTTAATTTTGAGAAACAATGTAAGCAGCAATACATGTTGCAATCAATGCAAAATCTAGTACTCCTCTGGCGACATTGTTCATTATTACATAATGCTCTTGTTCGTGATTCTATCTGTGAGTTTCGAAATCACCTAGTTTTGATTGCGACAAATATTACCTGCTGATTTCTTTACAGAAATCTTTCGTTTTCAATTTAGCTACATTATTCTTGTTGCAAATTTTCCAAATTATAGTAGCATTTGTAATTGATGATTCTATTATTCGTGAAAAAAATTTAAAATTCGGTCTGGGAAATTCCGATCCCGAATTCTCGTCATCTGATGAATCATCTCCATCAGAGCCAGAGGAATCTGGATTAGGTATGATGATACGTTCATCATTTTCATCGGAATCCCATTCCGATTCGGAGTTTGTTACAATTTTTGAGGCTTTACGCTTTGGAATTTTTTTTTGCTGGGTGTACTCGAAAATTCCCAGGATGACAATGCGGTGAAGGTGTGGTTTGATGTCAGAGTGCAATAAAGGTTACGGAGTCGTTGGAAATTTTTTATTGAAAAACTATGCGCTTTTCGGAAAATTTGTCAAGAATAAAAAGTTCTTGTAATCAGCCGAGGAATAAGCCTGAATTTTTCCGGTTAGTGAGATTCCAGGTTAATTACAGACTCGAAAAGCTTTGGAAAATGGTTCACAAAAAAAATAGTCACGAAAAATCACGTTTTTTTGTGTTTAAACTGCATTTTGAGATAATAAATAAATTTTTTGAGGAATTTCATTGGCCTTCATGGTTTGGAGGGTTGATCTACTGTCGGCAAGGTACATTCTCTGATGATATAGCAGATAAATTAAAAAAATTTAAAATTTTTAAATAATCTTGATATCTTTTTGCTTTTTTAAGAAATTATGTACAAAATTAAAATAAGTCACATTAGGCTTGTTTTAAGTGTCAAGTTGAATTCCCAACTTCTTAAATTATAATATTATTAGTTTCAAATGCGTACTTCTAAAATCTTATATTAAATAATTTTCGATTTTTAAACATCCATTTTTAAAATGCAGTTCTCACCACTTTAACAATCAAAAATTAAAATGGGTTGGAATTGAACATTTTGGATGAAAAGCGTTTTTAGTTGATCAACTTTTTATGAATTAATATTTTTTAATTGAGCTATATATTAAGTATTATAAAGTATTATAAAAATATTATATTTTAGTAAAATATAGTTTCAGTCTCAAATATTCCATTTTCCTTCTATAAAAATAAATTAATTAGAAAAATAAATAATTATTTAATTAGTAGCAATATTTGTCTCGACATATAAAACGAGCAATTATAAAACAAATGTTTAAAATTGGACTTTTTCAAATAGAAAGCCTTGATTCATTAAAATTCCAAAGAGGTGAATACATTGAACGTTATTATTTTTATTGTTTTTACATTGAAAATGTTTAATTTTCAAGTTAAGCCAAAAAATTTTGATGTAAATCTTGAAACTATTTTAAATCATTATAAAAAAATGTACATTTTTAATGCTTGGAACAAAAAATATAGATTCTTTCTAAGAATTTTGAAAGGTTTTATAAGAATAAAAAAGTTTTTAAGAGTCCTAGGACGACTAAAAGGCACTTATTATTTTGGAAAATTAATTTTAAAAGAATATATAATAAGAGTTTAAAAAATATCCGAAATTGTTAAAAAGGAATCTGGAATGTTTTAAGGCAATTTTTGTAATTTTTTCATTTTTTTAAATGTATGAATAATTTAAATCATTGAAAAAAGTGTACCTTTTTGACGATTTTAAAAAACGTTTTTTTAAATATGTAAAGGTTTCAAGATAATAAACAAGTTTTTTTTATATTCTTCGCAAAATTTCATATTTGTTAATTTTTATTTCGGAAAAATCATTTTTATAAGTTGTTTTAAAATATTTCAAAAAAAGAAAAAAATGTACACAATAATAATTTGAGGCTGCGTATATAGTTGAAGATTATTTTAATCGTGTACTTTTCAATTCAAAATTCAATTGCACAATTAGAACGCGAACAAAAATTACTACAAAATTATAAAAGAAATCGACTACCGGCGCGGCGTCAGCAGGTACACGTGCACTCGCACAAGTTGCACGAATGCGTTCGGCAAAATTCGAGATCAATCGGACATACTCGGGAACATAATGAAACAGCACTATACGAAAAAGTGAGACATAAGTTTTATTTTCTATAATAGGTCGCAGGTTCCAGGCATCTTCATATTTAGAATGTCAATTTCTCAAATAAGTTTTACAGACTAGTTAGCACCATATTACTTTTTAGTACGATTAATCTTTAAAATACAGATTCATAAGATTTTGTAATCAGAATACTAATGTTTCCACTGAAGCTTATTAAAGAATATTATGAAAATCTTAAATTTCAGTATTTTAATATGAATAACTCGAATAGTTTAACATTTTTCTGTGTTTTGATATACAAGTATACTAAACTTTGATTCATTTTCATGATTTACACAGATGCAAGATCTCTCAGTGCAAGAGCAGGTGTCCGGAGTGACCCTAATAACTATTCACGGTCACAATTCGACCCTGGACCTTAAGAATTTAGATTTTTTGGGTCGGACCGGAAACTTTAAAAAATGAAAAGGGTCCTCTTCAGGAAACCTTCAACTGCGGTTTAGTTCTCTGTCTCGCATGATTTATCAATCTGAAGTTAGCAAACAACCACGACGGACTAGTTTTTACTTTGTGCACTGTAATTTTTTCTTCTTTTTCGGTGAGGATATTTTATTTTATTTTGACGCTGCAAAATAAATCATACGTTTTTGATTATGCTATTGTTCGTTTTTCATCACAATCGTTCTATTTTGTAACTGCCTTATCTCACATGTATTTGTGATAACCACTACTTGTTTGTAAATTTATACTCTGTTGATTCAATGGAAAGTTTTTCAGATCCACTTGTTAATGAAATGATTCACTGAAGCATTAATCAGTTCTTTGTCTACTTTGAGAAAATGAGGATGTTCTATATTTTTGTACTCACTTTGGCGGTCATTGTTAATTCATTTGGTAAATATAATAATTTAATATACATATTTACCGTTCTTATTGTATTTTATATAATACAAAAAAGAATAGGGTTATTTCTCAAGCCTGTGGCTCGAAAATTAAGTCACCCTTTTTAGCTTATAGTAATATAATAGTCATTCGTATAAAGTGATACCTCGAATACCTCAAGACTAAAGTTTAATGTGGTTGTTTTTAAAATGTTCCATTGTTCAAATTTACATGAATTATCAGCAGAATTAGAAGAGCAGATTTAACACAGCTTTTCGTCCACCTATTTCTCACTTTTAAGATGATAAGACTTATCGTGGACAAATTAGAACGTTTTTTTGCGAATGAAAATAAAAAACAGGACAGCCAACTTCGTTTATTTTTTAACAAAACAAAAAATTTAGGAATAAAATTGATATTGTGGTTGAAGCATTGACATTATTTCCAATGCGACAAATAAGTTGAATTTCTAATTTATTTTAGAATAACACTGAGTTTAATTATTAATAACAAACAACAAATCCTAATTTAAACTACGGTTAAGATCAGACTATGACATCGACGAACTTTAAAAGCGGCTCTTCAGGTCAATTCCTAGGACTACACAAAGGCAATTAATTTGAATAATAAAATTCAGTACAGTTTATGATATGATCCTATTTGAAAATTCCAGAAGAACAAAATTTCAACAGAAAATTACCGAATTATAAAATGGCCGAACACGAAAGGTCTCTTCCATGCTAACTAATTGAATTTTGAAACAATGTATCTTCAAATTTCTAGTTTTTATTAAAAACTAGAGTGATAAAACAAAATAAAAAAGCACAGTCTTTCATCAATAAAGTATAATAATTGATTAATTTACTATTCAACTCTCATTCCCAGAAATAATTTTGTGTAACTTCAAGTTTTTACTATAATAGAATTTTTTTAATTCACATTTAAGTTATTCTACCTTCTTATACTTCTATTTAAGAAAGAGAAAAGGTTTAAAAAATTACCGAGATGCAAGCTTTTAAAGTTTTTATTCCTCGAGAAAAAATGGGTAACACAAAACATTTAAAAAATATTCTTAATAACTTTTTTAAATATTTGATACAACCGGGGTGTTGGTTTGCGAGCCGACTTGGTCTACAGTAGGTGGTGGAGAGGTGGGCGATCGTGTCCTGGGAGAGATTCCTGGCGTCTTCGCCAAGGATGACGACGTCGTTATCGCTCTCCTGGACACGCAAACGCTTGCGTGGAGAGGGATGCTCGGCTGTGCCGGGGCGTCCGGAGTGTCGTAGCGCCTGTTGTCCAGGCGGCCTGAAACGGCGGATGAATAGCTCGAGGGCCAGTTGAGGTGGAGGTTGTGGACAATCGGAGCCGCAAGAAAGGCTTACTGGTCCCCGAAATAAGTGTAGCTAAAGGCAATCGGCGCTGCTAAGATCTTATAGACCGTGGGCTGCAAACGTAAATGGGAGCGTGATACGGATAAGGCCAATTTTCACATGAGATGTTCGTCTGATGATGAGGAACGTAAAAATGGGTGCCCAACAGGTGTGAGTGGATGCGTTCACCTGTGGCGACCTCTCAAAGGTGCGAATTTTTGGCAGTTAACTTACGTGACTCGGATAAGGTTGAAAATTGGTGTACATGTAGGGGCTGACATTAGAAATAGCACCTGCGCGTTGCCAGGCACTTATCTGGATGCAAAAGTGTTGCCAGGCGGCTTTGAAGTCGCCGGAAACTCAGGTGAAATTTCTTGAAATTGATTTTACAGGAAGAAGTTTAAAACAAAAGTTGGTCCACTCGCGGAGATGCATATTTTCATTGGTATATAATTTTTTGATAAAATTGATATATTTATAGAAAACATTGATTAAAGAAATACCATAACAATAAAAAGCCCTTTTTATTGACAACAAGTGATTTTTTCGAAAATTATTAAGAGACAAAAGGTACTCTATTACAGGTATACTCCAAGATGAATAAGAAGTATTTTTTCAAAATGTTAATATTTACCTAGTTATTCGCATTTTTCCTTCTTTTTCCCATTTTTTCAATCACCTGCTGTATCTTTAGCAATTTATAAGAAGGTGTGCTCAAAATTAGTACACGAATAAAGTAAGTCTTGTGCAATGAATTGGCGTCAGCCACTTTCAATTAAAACAATAACTTATTTCGGTATAAATAATCATAATCAGTGTCACGTTCTCAGCTTCTGATTATCGTAGAAAGTTGTGATAAAGATGAATATGATTATAAAAATTAAACAACAAAATCGCTTTCCTTTAAAATACCCATTATTTATTATTGTTAAAGTTTATGTTTTGTCGTCGAGATACGTTCGATCTTTATTACCGTGACGAATGTCAAGTTTCCCAGACCCAGCGTGGGTCATTGGCGTAGGCATTTCAAATTCTTGGTGGTCCATTTTTAATGCAGCTATAAACTCGGAGACACTATTCTGCTATTTTAAAATACAAATGGTTGAGCTTCATAACAATCAGAGCAATATATTACAACAATTAAAGACATTAATAATAACAGTGGTTTGGAAATAAAAGTTATTGATATGATTTTATTTCGATTTCGTTAAAATTGCACCACCATGAATTTGTAATGCTTACGCCAATGACCCACGCTGGTTCTGGGAACCTTGACTTTCGTCACGGTAATAAAGATCGAATGTATCTCGACGACAAAACATAAACTTTAACAATAATAAGCAATGGGTATTTTAAAGTAAAGCGATTTTGTTGTTTAATTTTTATAATCATATTCATCTTTATCACAACTTTCTACGATAATCAGAAGCTGAGAACGTGACACTGATTATGATTATTTATAGCAGAATAAGTTATTGTTTTAATTGAAAGTGGCTGACGCCAATTCATTGCACAAGACTTACTTTATTCGTGTACTAATTTTGAGCACGCTTTCTTATAAATTGCTAAAGATACAGCAGGTGATTGAAAAAATGGGAAAAGAAGGAAAAATGCGAATAACTTGGTAAACATTAACATTTTGAAAAAATACTTCTTATTCATCTTGGAGTATACCTGTAATAGAGTACCTTTTGTCTCTTAATAATTTTCGAAAAAATCACTTGTTGTCAAT
>NC_046658.1:154099024-154107896 GCF_010883055.1 Belonocnema kinseyi
CACCCATTTTTACGTTCCTCATCATCAGACGAACATCTCATGTGAAAATTGGCCTTATCCGTATCACGCTCCCATTTACGTTGTCAGCCCACGGTATATTAATGGCCTTGGAAAAATAGAAAGAGAGGGCTACCGGAATTGCGAGAAGAGCTTAAAGACCCAGAAGAGAGTAGAGAGGTAGGAAAGCGGTCAAGGCGGGGCTGCAAAGAGCTAACCGACCTCTGAAAAAGAGATTGGGCGGAGCTGCTAAGACCTTACCGACCCTGAAATAAGTGAAGATTTTTGGCGGGGCTGCTGATAGCTTACCGACCACGAGAGAGAGGGCAAGAGAGAGAGAGCGAACGAGATAGTGAAAGAGAACTGAAGGATAACGGGATTCTGGGCAAGGAGTGAGTGAGCGAATTGGAGGATGAAGAGGACTTGCGAGAGAAAGGAGAGAGAGAGAGCAAGGCTGCAATTATTTTGAGAATTCGAAAGCTCTTTTATTCTCAAAAATAAAAGGCACAGTCGGTGATTGCCCCGGTCTTCTCGGCCACTCGCGTCGCTGCTGGAGGGGCATAGTGGCTGCCCTGTCTATCCCTACTCTACGCAAAGTTAAGCACGCAGCTCAACTTTGAATCTCGCGGCAAAATGGCGCGTGGTGCGAAATTTGAATAAAACTCTATTGTCGAGTAAAATAATACCTAATTTCAAGGCGAAAATACCAAATATAAAATGAACAAATTGTCTAAGTGCTTAAAACTAAAGTCGGTTTTACCAAAAATTATGGATACAAAATCCAAAAGACAAAAGTAAAATATAAAAGTAAAATAAAGAAAATACTAAAGTAGATAAAATATAAAAAATACGCTGAAGACTAACGCGCATGCAGGAGAAAAATTAATAATATTTACAAAAAATAAAACTCATATAAAATTGATATCATAAGCTTTGATGAATAAAATAAAATAGATTGAAACACATTAATACAAGTAAGATATACAAAAATAGGAAAAAGAGAAATACAGAAAATATATACACAGGCTTATTTTTTCGATGTCATACCATTTCTATAAATCTATATTATTATAATTCATAACTTGCATTGACATTAAAACACATGTAGTTCACATTGTCGAGTTTAAAAACAATGCACATTCTTTAAAAAAATTTTTGTTAATTAACATTTTATTGTAACTTCTGCTGTTTTTCCAAAAACTGAATTTGCAATTTTCGAATTTTATAAGTACAATATAAAAGTCACACATGCGGTCTTCACGCCTCAGTGACTCAGACATTGTCAATTGAATTTTCTAGCGAAACTCAACCTGTTGTCATGATGATCTTTTAGGGCATTTAAAATCAACATTTTTCTTGCCTTCAATTTTTTTCATATCGTGCGTTATTCAGATTAAAATGTTCATTTTCTAGTTCTATGGAATGTTCTAAACTCTGGTTATTTTTCGTTTTGTGAAAAAAATTAATCAGGATAAATTGTTGGTCTTTTTAAATACTATGAGTATCCGTACATTGAGTTTTTAAATAAAAAAAAAGTGGGCTCAAAAATATTTAAAATGTAATCACTGTTTGAATTTTTATCAAAAATGGCTGGTTAGCGAACTTGACCTTTAAGTCTGGACACTAAAGGAGTGTACCAAAGGCTAATCTATAATAAATATTTTTTTCTAAGTATCGTGCTTACAGAAAACAGATATACATACATACATACATGCACATTCATAATACATACATGAATACTCGTAAGCAGACAAATTCGTCAAAACCTGTTTTTCGGATTCTGGAGGACTCAAAACGTGGATATAGACAAAAACTGGGGGGGGGGGGGGGGGGGGGGGGTCAAATTCTACACAATTCTCATACCTGCTCTGGTGAGAATGTACAAATAAAAATCAATAAAGAGACAAAACTGAAATTTGTTTAAAACGTTATTTACATATGAGATTTTGTTCTGTAATACAGTTCCTTGACATCATAATAATTTGTAACCCTAAATGTGACTAAAATTAGCTAGACGTTGAATTCAAACAGTGTAAACTATAATTATATTTAATCTAAAAGTTTTGGTACTCAACTTTTCTGTAAGGAATTTGGAAATGAATGCGATTTAAAAATTTATTTGACATATCTGAAATTAGGTATTTGTATACGGTGTTTAACAGTGAAAACAGAAAGACGTATTTTCCAAAGAATTTGACATATTTTAAACTTTTCAATTATGAAGGTTTTTTTATTACAGAAAATCGTTTAATGTAATTAAAGTTATTAAAGCGTTTATTGAATCGACTTCTAAAAAAATATCTGTTTATTTAACTAGAAAAATATGTGGTAAAGTATTATTGCATTTAAGAATTTTTCTGCATTACTTAAGTTGGAATATTGGAAAGATGCTTTCTGCAAGTAAACATTGAGTACAGCTAAGGATATTACAGAAAAATGTACAGATACAAAAAACCTTCTATTTCTGCTTGCAGAATGTAGTTCACAGTCCGCCGGGAATGCTTATAGTGAACGTAATCCTGGTCCTTCTTCTTCTTCTTCTGCTGACAAACAACACATGCCTGAACGGACTTCAGAGGATGAGAGTTCTATTCGTGCCAGGTCCAGGTCTCCTTCTAGTACGCCTTCTTCTCCGAAAATACTTGGATATTCACTCAAACAACTCGGATATATTCGGCTAATTCCCTGCGCAAATGAGAGCCTTCAATTTGAATTTCGAAGATATTACTTTCCTGTCGGTAAACCAATTAGACTTCGAGCAGACAAGACTAAACTGGTGCCGGTGCCTACCCACGAGCAGATTGTATTATCATTATCCAATGGTGATGTTTTTGCAAAACTGGAATATAATGGGATTCTTCGTGGAATATATAGAGGAGATAAACATCACCCAAGAGTCAAAATAAACATGATAAGCGGCGAAGTTGATAATTTGAGAGCAGATGAAATTAGGGATTGTCCAGTAGGCAAGTATTACCCAATTTTTCCACAAAGCTTTATCCAATCTTTCGCAAATACCGACTCTCTCAATTTTGTATGGAATCGTCATAGCGAACCTCAGGAGCCTCTTCTTCGCTCCACGACTAGGACTTTTTCGGGCAGGCCTCCTTCTGATCAAGTACTAGGTTTTGCAATAGAACAACTTGGTTATGTTCGGCTTATTTCTTACACAAATCGGAACCTGCGATTTGAATTTCGAAGATACGTTTTTCCTCGCGAAGAAAGAATTCGAATTCGAATAGAACATTTGACCTACTCGTTAAATCCAAACCAAGAATATATAGTCTTAACAACATCCGAAGGTGATGTTTTTGCTATAATGGATTATAGTGACATTCTTCGTGGAATGTATAAGATAGATTTACATCATTCGAGAATCAAAATAAATATAATGAGCGGCAAAGTTATTAATTTGACCCCAGATGAAATTAAGGCTTGTCCAGTAGGCACGAATCACCCAATCTTCCCAAACAGTTTTATTAAAAGTTTTGGAAATCGCGATTCACTACAGTCCGCATGGAATCCCCATGGCAAAGATCATCCAAGTTCGTCTTCTTCGGCTAGACAACATTCACCTCACCGATCTCCCCCGGGAAGACCTCCTTCTCATGAAGTGCTTGGATATTCACTTACAAAACTTGGATATATTCGGCTCATTCCTCAGAAAAATCAGAACCGGCGATTCGAATTTCGAAAATACGTTATTCCTGATAATAAGCCAATTCGATTGCTTTTAGAAAATTCCTATATACCCGTGCCGCACCGAGAACATATTGTATTATCAACATCCAGAGGCGACGTTTTTGCATTATTGGAGTATAGCGGGATACTTCGTGGAATATATAGGACAGACCAACGTCATACGAGAGTGAAAATAAACATGATAAGCGGTGCAGTCGATAATATGGACGCAAATGAAATGCAGGAATGTCATGTAGGCAAATTTTACCCAATTTTCCCACGCTGGTTTCATCAAGAAGTTTCAAATGAAGATTCTTTACAGCATGTATATCATTAATTCAATCGAAAAAAATATAAACTAAAATATAATATTCTTTATAATTTGTAGTCAGATAACAATTATTAAAGATGATATAAATGATAATTTATTATGGTTATCAGGGCTTCTTTCCTTCTACCGTTTTCTAATCTACATAAGGTTTTGTCCTGTTAAAAATACATAAAAATGATACAATTAAGAAGGAAAAATCAACAAATGTTTTTTTTGTAATCAAAATATTTCTATTGCATATGAGTTTCTGCGTCAACAGCGACATTAAAAAATGCTTTTAACATTCGAAGATATTAGTTTTTTTAATGCAATCGCGCAACATTATTATTCACGCGCAACAATATTCTGCACGCGCAACGACAAAGCCAGTGCGGTGAAATCGAAGAACATAATCAGCGAAAACTCGCAGATTATAGAACGCAAATCTCGATTAATTTTATATTCTGTTTTTATTTTTTTTAATTACAATGCAAATCCTGAATAAATGTTTTTATTCGCTTTTTTATATATTATTACTTAACGACTTTTCCATAGATTAGAATATAAAAATGTGTCAATAGGCATAATTCATTAATTTTATAAGCAAACTATTGCAAAATTCTGATAATATAATTTTATAAAAATTAAGAGAGAATCGATTTTTCTCTGCCTATAGATGTCCACATCATTGTTTTATTATTAATTTATCAATCATACTATTTGTTCATAAATTAATTTTTAATTGAAAAAAAACTGATTTTCACAAAACATTTCTATCTTTAGGAAATGAAATAAACGTTTGACAACGCAGTTTATATTTCAGCAAAGCTGTTTATTTCTAATAAAAAAAGTTATATTTTTTTGGATTAATCTTCAGGGATTTTTAAGATATAGCCTTACTTGTACTATGTATACTATATATACTATACTTGTGCCGGTACGAATGGCAATTTTTCGATGAACTTTAAACTGGGGTTCCGGTGGTTTGGAACCCACTTTAAACTGTATTTCCCCTCAAAAGAGGTCAGTGTCCTCCAAGGTGAGTGGCTCCATGTCGAGTGGACTATGGCACGCTGGTCGCTGGTTATTTTCAAGCAATTTACATGGGTGCGGTACAATATACAGTACCAATACCAATAGTTAAGATGATTATAAATACTATAAATAATAAAAATAAATGAAGGACACCTTTTCATAACATGAATTTCCAAATCAATTAGTAGAATCAAAATATCAATCAAGCAGTGCTCCCAACAAGAGCTCTTTACTTAACTGCGCATGCGTTGCACTCTGCCTCTAATTGGCTGCTATTCGCGCGTAGTTTAAAATTCTAAATGATATTAATTTTTCTTGTTCATCTCAAATAATTGCATTTTAACTTTTAAAAATGTCACTTGATCGAAATTAATGAAACATGATGATAAATAAAAATTAATTAAATTTATATTCTGTTAACAATCTGAAAGATAATTTTCATTTGCAGAATATGCATTTAATTAATTTTCATTTTTTTTTTTTGATTCATTGATTTCGCTGTAATGGACATTTTTATAAGTTGAAATGCTAATATTTATAATAGAAAATAAAATTATTATTTTTTGGAATTTAAACTGAATGCTAATAGTAACCAATCAGATGCAGAGCGCAACGCATGCGCAGTTAATTAAAAAGCTTTTATTAGAAGCACAGCAATCGAGTCAATCACCACCTTTGCATTTGGCTTCTTGAAACCTAATCTATGTGTAGTTATAAGAATTATCAAAAGAAAACAATCACCGATTACCTTACTTTTTTCGCTAAAAGTGGCTATTATGGTTATTGTTATTTGTTTGATGTTTTGTGGTGTAGTTTCCTTTATTAGTTTCAAAATATATACCGAAATTATACACAGATGAAAGAACTGCCATTCTATATGATCTTATAGAAAAAAAGCATGTGCGATAAAAAATTGGCCTGCATACGAGGTGTGTTCGAAAAATAAGGTGACTTTATGGTTTTCTCAAAAAATATTCATTTATTCCTCAATATTTATGTTGTCCCCTTCAAAGTAATCCCCCTTAGATATAATACACTTGTGCCAACGCTTTTTCCAATCATCGAAGCTTTTCTGATAATCTTTTTGTGGTATGGCCTTGAGTTCTTCCAGCGATGCAGTTTTTATCTCCTCAATCATTGAAATTCGGTGTCCTTTCATGGGTCTCATCAGTTTTAAGTAAAGAAAAAAGTCACTGGGCGCCAAATCCGGTGAATATGGAGGCTGAGGCATGACTGTGGTGCTGTTTTTGGTCGGATCTTTTGATGAAAATTAAGCAGTTTTGGAACAAATTTCGCTGACACACGTCTCATGCACAAAACGTCCTAAAAGATAGCATAGCATGAGCCAACCGATATGCCAGCATCTTCAGCAACTTCTCTGATGGTAATTCGGCGATTTCTCAACACCATTTCTTCCAATGCTTGAACGTTTTCATCTGTTGTTGACGTGCTGGGACGTCCAAGGCGAGGTTCGTCTTCGATATCCTCTCGGCCTTCTTGGAACAGCTTGTACCACTTATACACATTTTGCTTACTCAGAGTAGACTCACCGTATGCAACTGTCAACATTTCAAAAGTTTTTGAGCACTGGATTCCATTTTTCACACAAAATTTGATGCAAACTCTTTGCTCCATGTTTTTCGAAAGAAGAAAATCGCCGAGCACACCAAACCCTTCTAACCTTTTACGCCTCTGCCAGAAAAACAACACGAGCTACATAGTCAAAACTGTGAAAATATGATCGTGATGAGCGTGCCAACGCAACAAAACAAAAAATTTAAAACTTGAATGTACGTAGCCCGCGAAATTTGAAGAGTCACCTTACTTTTTGAACACACCACGTATACTACAAAGATCGTAGGTCATACATGTTAGTTGGAGTAAATTAATCTTGTTAAAAATAGCGATTTATATCTGGGATATTATTTCTTTATTGAACCCACCTAAAAATTCTAGGTTTTCACATCGGGTTTATATTGCGTAAATTTATTTTTCTATCAGATAGGATGTCCCATAACAAATTTTAGGTATGCCATAAAAGTACCATTCTGCAGGAATGTCAAAATCTTGGTCATAGTGCAAAAGGTTTGCAAAGCAGTGTGTGTTCAATATTAAATTGTAACTTAATTGATACAATTTTTCAACAATTTTAGTAAGATATTCTTTTAGTTTGCCTAACTTGGGGAAAAATTTACATTCGTTCAAATCGCAGGCTCTTGAGCGATTTGCGACAGTATTGAATCCAACATTAAGTTAACATGTTCGTGACGGACACAAAGAAATTATGGGTTGGATGATGTCGAAATTCCTTCTCTACGCCACAAGTTTCTGGACTTTTTTAGCTTGCTTTTCAAATGTATTAAATTTTTTATACTACTATACTTTTTTATACTATACAAAGAGAGTAGGACTAATCCCGTCATGGCGTCAATCGAATCGTATCATGTTAAAAGTGAAACTATACTTTTGGAGTAAAAGAGGGCAAACAAAATGAAAAAAAAAAATTCTTTCAGGACGGTGTAATTTAATATTATGTATATATAGTGATTGTAGCCTGTATTTTTAGTTTAAAAGAGATGCTAAATGAAAATTAAACATCTCCTTACAAAAAAGAAATTATTTTTAATTATTGGAAAATGATTTTTGTCCAAAATGATTACTTTTTTACACCAGTTCTTTACGAAAAATATAATAATTATAATAATTAATTGTAAGGTTTCACATTTCAAACAAAAAATCTTCTGCATTGAAATAAAAAAAAAGTTAAATTCTACCAAAGAATACGAGTTTGTAATGTGGTTTGTGAATGTGAAACGAATACTTGGTTCGTAAAAACCTCAAGTGTAGGGTTTCGAAGTGGACCCCAATAACATTTTAGGGTCATTTTTCGGACCTAGACGCTAAGAATTTAGAAGGTTCGTGTTCGAACTCAGACTTTAGATAACTTAATGAGTTCGTATCCGAACCGAAACACTTACCAATTCAAAAGCTCCGGTTTACGGAAAACCATCACTAACATATAGTTATTCTGCGCAGTCATAAGTTTCGTGAATTCTACTGTACATAGAAAAGTATTCATGACATTACTGCACTATCATACATATAACGAAACTCTACTGCTTATTTGTAAATGCCGTGTAACTCTACTGAACAGTACAGCCATGTATGGCACTAAAATAGTCTGCAACTGTGGGTATCGTGCACCTCTACTGTCCTGAATAATGTGCAGTATTACTTTTCTGCGCATCTTTAGTGACGTAGAATGTTCTTGCGCAATCTTAAGTAAACATAATAATTCCAGTCCCTCCGCATAAAACGGCCTCTTCTTTTTCAAACCGTGTTTGTAAATATCTCAAATATATGTATTTCAAGAAACCTTTAAGGTTGGTCCCGATGTTAAACGGTTCTTTAGGGGTTCGGGTCCGGACGCGTACCCTTAGGATCTTAAAAGGTACGGGTCCGGGCCCGAACCTTATAAAATTTTAGAGGTTCGGGTTCGAGCCCGGACCCTTAAAAACTTAAGGGGTATAGTTCCGGACCCGAACCCTCTAAATTATGAAGGGTCTAGGTTCGGACACGTACCCTCAATAAATTAAAGAGTACAAGCCCGGACTCGGACCCTTTAGAATTTAAAAGTTTCGGATCCCGACCCGGAACCTTAAGAACTTAAAGGGTACGGGGCCGGACACTTAACTTTAAGAATTCAAAAGGTCTAGGTTCGGACCTATACCCTTACTAAATTAAACGGTCCGGGTTCGGAACTGAACGCTTAAATATTTAAAAGGTCCTCGTGCGGACCCGGACCCTAAAGAAATTGAAGCATCTAAGCTAGACCCGGGCCCTTAAGTA
>NC_046658.1:154107996-154113639 GCF_010883055.1 Belonocnema kinseyi
AATTAAGAATCACGCGGAACATCAAAATCGCCAATTTCTTTAATTTCTTTAAAATGGTGATCGAGATATAAATAGAAGACCACCGAAGTTTTCCGAAGCTTTCAGATCGGCAATCATCGTGCAGCAGAAGACATGAGAAAACCGGAGTTCGAGTCGTGCATTTTAGGCTTACACACGAACTTACAGTGGTAATCATACAACTTCTGTTTTGCGGCTTCCAAACGGTAAGTATGGTGCGGGTAAATTTCACCCACGATCTAGCATCTCTCAAGCTAGGTCAATTTTATTTACGAGGGAAGTATTATTCAATTAAAACAGTTAAAAAATGAAACCTTTGAATAATTTTAGTTTGATGTCTCCTAACATTTCTCAGTCTGAAATTAGAAAATTATTCAAGACGAAAACTGATACAAAAATAGACCTTATCTGTGAAGGAAAATCTTGTTACGAATAATATCGTTATCTCAGATATGTATGAGATAAGGACTGTTTAAGTATATATTAGTACTGTGATGATGCAATGGAATATTCCTAAGTTACAGTTGCTAACGAAATTGTTCATTGAAAAATGATTCAGTTTTCACTCTACTTTAAGAAAATGAGGATGGTGTATACTTTTCTTCTCACTTTGTCGGTCATCCTTAATACTTTTGGTGAATATAATAATCAAATATAAATATCTATATTGAAATCTATATATTATAAACTATATTGGAAACTAAACTCTATTTCTTTACGGTATAATTTTTTTCGTGATTTTATGTCAGTTTAAATATCCAATTTTGTTTAACGTGACGACTATTAGTTCACTTACCTTGATAACTGAAAATTAATATAAATAGAATATTTTTCACGTTTTTTGAAACGTACGAACTTAAAAAGCGACATTTAAGTTTGAATCCTACGACTTACACTAAACAATACACTCATTAATAATGAGCAATAGAATTTTTAAACAAGTAGCTTAATTTACAACATAAAAATACAATTTTTTTTAAGATAGCGTAATTTCTCAATTGAAAAAGGTAAATTTAAAACAAAAATATAATTTGACATACTGTGACATACTGTGTCCCAGTTATTAGAGATCAGGATTAAAATTAAAAAGTTGCTTACAGTAGGAAAACGTAAAACAAGAAAGAAAAAATTATCAGATTACATAAATATTGCAAATAAACTATTAAAAAAGATATTAATGTGAAAGCGGACAATTGTATTGCCGCTGGCCAAATGTTTGTCAGCAACTCTCTAATTCGAACACTTTAAATCCTCATAATTTCCAACCTAAAAGTTTTGACGCTTAAATCTTCTTAACAGATTTTTGTAATGAGTACGATTTAATTATTTATTCAGAATATAAGAAATGAATATAAGATATTAGCTCAAGATTTCGATTTTTAAACGACTTGCTTCTTTTAAATAGAGGTTTTTGTATTATAGAAATTCGTTAAATATCTTTAAAGTTATTAAAGCGTTTATGTACTCGTCTTATACAGAATATTCTATTCTGGTTGCAGAATGTAGTTCATATTCCGACGGGAGTCCTCATAGCGAAAATAATTCTGGCCCTTCTTCCTCTTCTGCTGCCAATCTATTTCTTCTTGCAGAATGTAGTTCACAGATCGGAGCGAATCCAAATTTCGAAAATAATTCTGTTCGTGCCAGGTCCAGATCTCCTCCAAGCATCGCTCCGCCTATGAAAGTGCTGGGATATTCACATAGGCAGCTTGGATATATTCGGCTCATTCCCGGCACAAATGAGAGCCTTCAATTCGAATTTCGAAGATATTTTTTTCCCGCCAGTAAACCAATTAAAGTGCGAGCAGCACAGAATAGATGGGTGCCGGTGCCAAACCTGGAGCATATTGTATTATCACTACCCAATGGTGATGTTTTTGGAATACTGAATTCTGGTGGATTTCTCTCTGCAATATATAGACCAGGTGGACATCATCGGAGAGTAAAAATTAACATGATCAGCGAACAAGTTGATAATTTGACCCCAGATGAAATGAAGAATTGTCCGGTAGGCAAGAATCAACCAATCTTTCCACGAAATTTTATCAAAACTTTTGCAACTAACAACTCCTTACAAACTGTATGGAATCCTCATAGTGAACCTCAGGAGTCTCCTGTTCGTTCTAGAACCACCTTCTGATCGACTATTTGCATTTGCCATAAAAGAGCTTGGTTATGTTCGGCTTATTTCTTGCACAAATCGGAACCGGAGATTTGAATTTAAAAG
Source organism: Belonocnema kinseyi (assembly GCF_010883055.1). Taxonomy (NCBI): domain Eukaryota; kingdom Metazoa; phylum Arthropoda; class Insecta; order Hymenoptera; family Cynipidae; genus Belonocnema; species Belonocnema kinseyi. The sequence continues at coordinate 154,110,242 of NC_046658.1, forward strand.
ATAAGTTTTTCCTACCGATACAAAAATTCGAATTGAAACAGATCATTTGACATATTCGGTTGAGGCGAACCAACAATGTATGGTATTATCAACATCTGATGGTGAGGTCTTTGCAATAGTGGATTATAGTGTAACTTTTCGTGGATTCCATAGAATGCTTAAGCATCACCCTTGAGCAAAAATAAACATGACAAGAGGCGAAGTAATTAATTTGAACCCAGCTAAAATTAGTGATTTTCCAGTAGGCAAGAATCACCCAATCTTACCAAACAGTTATACTAAAGCTTTTGAAAATCAAGATTCACTAGAGTTCACATGAAAATCTCATAACGAAGGTAATCCAAATTTTCCTGCTTCGGCCAGCTCCCAGGTCTCCTTAGGGCAGGCCTCCTTCTCATGAGGTACTTGGTTATTCACTTCAAAAACTTGGATTCATTCTGATTATTTCTCAGGAAAATCAGAACCGGCGATTTGAATTTCGAAGATACGTTATTGCTGTGAATGAACCAACTCGATTGCTATTAGGAAATGGTATATATGCGCTTGTGCCAGCTCGAGAATATATTGTATTATTAACATCCAGTGGTGACGTTTTTGCAATACTGGAGTATACTGTTATTCTTCGTGGAATATATGCTTTGAAAACAGGTCATTCGAGGATAAAAATAATTATGATAAGCAGTGCTGTTAAAAAAAAAACCGAAATTAAATTGAATTGATTTCATGTAGGTATTGTATACCCAATCTTTCCACGTTGGTTTTATGAAGATGCTTCAAATAAAGATTCTTTTCAGCACGTTTATCATTTCCAGTTGTTCATAAATTAATTTTCAATTAAAAGAAAATTTATCTGCATAACATAGTTTTATGTATTAAAAAAATTCGAAAAAAGTCGATCCAATCTGATCATTTTTTTAAGCTGTCGTACCTCAAGACTAAAGACTGTTTTCGCATCCTTTGAAGACTGAAGCAAGCAAATCAACATTTCCCAACAATTAAATTCACTGTAGATTTTTCATTATTCTATGAATGTCGAAAATAACTATAAAATAAATTTCAAGCATATATCTGAGCAAAACAATTCGTTAACTTAATTTAAAGGTTGCTTTTAAATCAATTGGGAAGAATTTAAATCTCTGCGTTCAAACGACTTTAACATAATTTCCTTGATCTTTTCAAGTTTGATTGAAATAAGATTTTCAATCAACAAATTGCTGTAAGTACATGACGAGTCCATGAAGGGTACAAAATTTGATTTACACACACATATACCGAGCGACATTTTATATGAATCGCAATACCAGGCCCAGCGTGGCAGCTGTCATGTACAAAATAATGTCGGTAATTTCATGAAATTCTTGATTAAATTACCAAATGTTTCCATGGTGCCTCAGAAGTGGTTATAATCATGCAATTGTTGTTGTGGATTTTTTCCATGTATAAATTGGAGCTCCGAAATCAAAGATGGCCGACCCCATATCGCCGATATCTGCAAAATTATAGCAGCGTCCGGAGTATTCGAAAGTTTCCTTGAATGGGCGACAGTTTTTCTCAGTACGCTCATTAGTAATTAGCTCTTAACAATTGGAACTTATCGATGGTCTATCTATTCTGGTAATTAAAAAGTACCCGTAAAGATCCCATTGGGTCCCTATTCGGTTCCTTTTTAAAAAACTAAAAGAAAAGAGCAAAATCAACTTTTAAACTGTTGAAATTCGGATTCTACGTTAAAATTTGTATTAGAAACTCACGGAGTCATCGCAATACTTTTTCTTACTGCGTTAAAAACTTAAGAAAATAAAATACCTGTCATTCACATGGGCCGCAGGCGCCTTCAAGTGCATCTTCTGTTAGTAGCAGTTAATAAACGTTCCGTCGGTAACTTTAAAAATTTTGTCTGGATGCTGGCGCCACATAGTGGAAACCTCAGACAACAACGCTACGATGCATAGAGTTCTTAAATTCCCAAAAATTTAAGTTCGGGTTATATAACCGAGAATATGGCAGAATTTTTGAGAATTTAAAAAAATTTAAGAGAATTGAAGGATTTATGATTTTTTCCCAAATTTTAATTGTTTAGGTTATCTGAGCGGACGAATTTCCAGCAAATAAAGATTTTTCGCTCAAAAAATAAATAATAAAAGTTTGTCTAAATTATTGAATCTACAAACTGGAAGTTATTTTTCTTTATAAAGATTTAATTTTCAAACAAAAAATATGACTGTTCCATAAAAAATTAATTTGCCACGTAACCGATACATTTTTGCGCAAAAAAGGAAATTAGAAACCAAAAAATTGCTTAAAAAAACGCGAATTTTTAACTAAAAAATATTAATCTTAAAAAATGGAAGTTTCATTTTTTGTTAAAAAATGAATTCTAAACAAACAAAAAAAAGAAGTATTTTCCACTAAACAGTTAAATTTTCAACCAGACATAAACCGGCAATAATAAAAATTTCACGATGTAGTTTAATTTTGACCCAAGTAGTTGAATTTTCAATTTAAAAAGATTAATTTAAAACAAGATAATTAAACTTTTAACCAGCGAGATAATTTTTCAACTTAAAAGATAAATCTTGAACAAAAAAAGTGATTTTTGAACAAGGTGATTAAACTAAATGCTTTAAACAAATTACTTGAATTATCAATCAAAGAAGAACGAGTTTTAACCAAAAAGTTGCATTTTCATATAAAAAATTAAAATTTCTTCTATAACAGATAAAGTTTTAAATCAAAAAGATAATTAAAAAAAAAAATAGTGGAATTTTCTATTGAAAAAATTTTAGTCCAGTTTTTACGATCAAACCATGTATTTTTAAACTTTTCAAAAAAACAGTAGAATTTTCAACCGAAAAGTTAACGAACAAAGTGCAATTTTCTATTAATTAAAATAAATTTTGAGATTCTCATAAATTCTCGGAGAATTTATTTCTTGGTTATATTTTCGGTAATATCAAACTTCGCGCGCAGCATACTACTTGAGCTATTATGGATGCGCTTGAAGTCACCTTCAGCAGAAGTTAATGACATTTTTTTTTAAATTTGAACGCTGCAAAAAAAGCATTGCGATTACTCCGTGGGTTTCCAGTAGAAAATTTAACGTAGAATCCGAATTTCAACAGATTAAAAGTTCATCTTGCTGTTTTTTTGATTTTTTTTTTAAAGGAACCAAACAAAGACCCAATCGGGTTTTACGGGTACTTTTGTAGAGGCTCCATTCTGTTCCTTCGGTCCGCCAGTTTCGACTCGAGGATATTTACCCGACTATACTCAAGATGGTTGTATGAACATTTTAGGTTCTGGAATGACTTTCAAAGTTTGCGAAAACTATCTTGAGTATAGCCGGGTAAAAATCCTTGAGCCAATATCAGCTCTATCCAACTCCCCAACCTTTTGTA
>NC_046658.1:154113739-154143441 GCF_010883055.1 Belonocnema kinseyi
TTCTGGAATGACTTTCAAAGTTTGCGAAAACTATCTTGAGTATAGCCGGGTAAAAATCCTTGAGCCAATATCAGCTCTATCCAACTCCCCAACCTTTTGTACAGCAGCTGTTGTCGCTTCCAAGTTCCGCATGATGGTTAAACTCATCCGGTAGCCACCAGATGGCGCCTCATTCGTACTGCTGTAATGAGCGGATATAATTCGCATTCTCGCTGCTAGGAACAGCACAGTCAGTGACGCAAATTCGCGGTTTCAGTTTGAATAAAAAGAAACTCAAATTTGAAAAGCGAGTCTTGAATTCAGAATTTAAGTATTATTTCGAAGAAAAGATTGGCAAGCAACAGTCGGGCAAATCGACATGGAAATGTTTGAAATGATAATCGTTTCTTGTAAACGAATAAATGTGTACACTAGATTAAGCGCAATTTCTTGAAAGGAATATTAAGGTAACTCAGCTATGATTATTTAGACATAGGATGTAGCAGGTTTAATTGCAGGATATATAAATCTTATATTAGATATACAATTGGCGACACTAGATCGTTAAAAAAGAACCGATTAGAGAGTTGTTTGATTTTGGTTGAGACGATTAATAAGACCTCCGAGAAGTCGGTTCTCCGAATGATAACATAAACAATGTGTGCGCCTGGACTTTATCTCAATAATCGGCCAAGCGTGAAGTCACGTACTCTCTTCCCATGAGAAGATGTATTATGAATATACGACGAATTAGACACTTTTCAGGGTATGGATTTGTAGAGCAAGTAAAGCAGGCTAACCAGAGAAACCCACGAAAGAGAGGGGAGGCTGAGGACCGCTGTGACGGTATCGAAGCTTCCACGACGAAACAAAAAGATAGATTAATCTGGTCCGCGGCCGCGACTCGTTCATTAACTGGAAACTCGAATAAGATTTTTGCTGTAAAGATAGATTTCAAAAGACCAGACTAATAAATCTAATTAATTCAATTAATTATGAATTTATCAATTTAATTATTTAAAAATACCCTTTTTTATCCTTTAGTTATAACTTGTTAAGATTTTCAGAAGAAGATTTCATCGCTGGAGTTGGGTTTTCAAACCCTTAATTGTGGAAACATACTTGCTATTAATTTATTCCTATAAATTATAGAAATCTTATTTTTCATACTTTTATTAATTATTCTCTTATTAAATCTAAAATATTTGAATTTTCGCGCGGTAAAAGACTGTCGGCTTGTTACACTGCTCCAGAAAAACATTGAGTCCAATGAGCCAAAACTCTTAAAATAATAAAATAGCGGTTTTAAATGTATTATTCTGGCTTTTGCTTATAAAAGTGAGATTCAGTATGTTTTCTTGAATCTTTTGATACATAGAATATGGGTCGTTAGAAGGGCGACTCGTGTAATTCGAGATGAAAAACCGGCAAAGAAAAGCGGACCTTTCTTTTAGTTGCTTCAGGTTTAGATTGTCTTCTCGAATGGGAAAAAGCAATTCCTCGACAAGATTACACTTTACAAAGTGGTTAATTTGTTTGTGAGCTACATTTGTTTACCTGAACAAATTATTAGAACAAACGAGAGGTGAAGGTTCCGGATGGCAAGGTTATGTGCTCGTTTTGTATCTGTTTTAGAAGTTTTATACTTCACACATTATTGAAGAATAATGGAAATAGAAGTCATACTAAGAATTCAAAAAAAAATTGTATCACGGATAAGTTAACGAAACAGGAAATTTTAGTATTTTGTCTGCATACAAAAGTAATATGCGAGTTCATTATTATAAGTAATATTTTACGGAACTTTGAGAAGAATTATTTATAAGTGTATAAAGTATAGAAGGAGGTATGTTTTGTGCTGTATTTTTTTTACTCAAAATTTTTGAATTCTTAACCACTTATGACCTAATTGATATATTAATTAATCTAGAATATTATTTAAGAGGCCTGATACCAGTGGTTTTTTTATCTTTGTACGACAGAGGTCTCTGTATTGTACGGTTTATAAGTAGAAGAACTATTATACCATAATCAATTTTTAATACGCGAAATTAATTGAAAACACGAGAAAAATAAGTTCTAAAAAATTCATTGCTCTACCTGCTCTAAATTCAGAAAAACGAATTAATTTCAGAGTAGCATCCTCGTCTATCGTCTTTAGTAAAATAAGAGAAAGGTAGAATAAGAGGAGCCGCAAGGAAGCGAGACAGTGGCCAGTTGTCAACTACATTTTCGACCATATCGAGGTGCTGCCCTCTGCAAATTTTCGCCGTTTCTATGGCAACCGCGTCCTCCGACCACGTCAACGTGCGGGGTGGAATTGGGACACACAATTAAAGCTTTTGAATTCCAAACCAAAAATAATTTTCTGTTTCTCGCGTTCGCGTTCCCCACCACTGTAGCAATCTTTGCTATAGCTAAATCGATCGGCTAACTCTGTACGCCAAAAATTTAATAAACACGGAATTACCTAATTATATTAACATTAAAGTGAGACTAAAAATATTACATTTATTATTAATTTAAAATTGATTAATTTATCTCGCGGTTGATTTAAAAAGAGAAATTTTGGGGATAATAAAAAAATAAATTTAAACAAAATTATTGTTGTAGTTTAGAACTCTGGTGAAATTTCAACAATTATTTTTTTAAAGTAAACTTAAAATGTAAATAAAGTTTAGTTGAATATAATTAATTTTTTGTCTGGTTTTTTTAAAAGAGAAATTTTCGAGATACTAAGTAAAAAGTTAAAAAAAAATTCTATTTAATTCGTATCTAGTTTAATTGAAATGAAACTGTAGTTAAATTTTAAATTTAAATTAAGTTTTGAAACCAATAATAGTAAAAAAAAGAGCAACTACAATGAAAAATAAAATTATTAATGCTATTTCGGTATATTGTAAATGACTTAATATTTTTTCACCAGATTTCACGAATTGAATATTTACCTGCAATTTAGTTAATAAATCAAACATCATTTAAATCATTATATAGTCAAAGAAAGGTGACATAGTATTTAACTTAAAAAAATTTGGTTTCACTGTATTTTTTATTATTACTTTTTAGTGAGTACAATTAAAAGCTTATGTACAATACGCATATTAACAATTTTATTGAATCCAGTTATGTGGATTGTACCTTGGCTCCAACAATGCAGAGTATTCAAACAAGCTGGAAAAATTTAAAACAATTTCTCCTTTATTTATGTAATAATTAGGTAAATTAAGAAAAAAATCAGGAAAGGAATTAGGATTCTAATAGGCTCATAATAGTAAAGAATAGATCTAGAGAAGAAATGATACAGACATGTATACAAAATCTAAAGAAAAGCCTGGAATGCGAATAAGATTTAGAGCAACTTTTTGTGTGGCTACTGGACGGAAAACAGGAAATAACAGTGACTTTATTTATGGGAAAGGATTGTTATAACTTAAAAGCTTATCAAAATTTAATGAAATATATTATTTTGTATCACGTCAAGTTATGGGCGGCAGGAGAAGTTATTTTTTTGAATGCATTAAAACTCCCTTGATTCTAAATTAGAATTTTGCAGTTGCAAGTATTTCAAGTATTAAATTATTAAATTTTTGCAAACCTTTCCGTTTAAAATTTTAAACTGGGATCTTCTAAAATGGACAGTTTTCAGAGTCATAGTTTAATTTTTTTGTTACCTTTTGTTTAAATCCGTTAGTTTGGCGTAAAACGCAATACTCTGCCTCTCTCTTTCACTGCCAAAGAGAGAGACAGCGGCTGCGCATACGCCATGCGCAAACCAAAAATGCATTCATGTTTACATTTGATTATAGTCACAAATATTTAATTCAGCGTTTTGTATGATTTATTATAATTTATTGACAAATATGCTATTTATATAAAATTGCATTTCACTAACTTATATGTAAATTTTATTACAATTCAAATATTGTAATAATTAAAGTATTTAAATTAATTTAATATTTCATTTTACGAAATTCATATTTATAAAAAAGGTTTCTTATGATGGACATTGTTGAATCTTAAAAATACAATTCATTTACGTCCCTAACTTATCTGCATTTTCCTATCCAAATTAACTTGCAGTGGCTTGGCAGATTTAATTAAGTCTAAATAGCTGACCAATTCAAAGAGTCACAAAACAATTGAAATAACTTTGTCAATATGAAATTTTAAGATACACATTTAAAAGCGCTCCAGTTCAATCGTTTCTTTTTTCCTCGGTACTTCATTATTTTACAATTTTATTTAAAATTATAAGCATGTTAGCAATTAAATAATTATTCCATTCAAAATTCCAGTGACAAATTGAAATAAATGTATATCCTTCAAAATCCAAAACTTGTTATAATGAGATGAATTTTAAATTGAAAGCTTTTGATGTATTTGCAATTTAAAATATTCAAATAGTGTAATTATTATAAACAGAAATTTCACGAATTGTATGGTTTAAAAGAGTTTTTCCTAGAGTTGATAAATTAAACATTCAAGCTGTAATATTTTTAAAATTTTGAATATGTCTCAAGTATATGCCTTAAATCTGAAACCAATTTAAATTTCAATGTTAAAATTTTCAATTGTTAATGATTTGATTCTTAAATTCTGAAATTTCACCAAAGTTATATTATGTCGAAAATTCGAAAAAAACAAAAATGAACATTTTAAGCTAAATAACGCACCATATGAAAAAAGGATAAGAAAAGAAAAATGTTGACTTTGAATGCCATACAAGACTATGATATCAACTAGTTGAGATACGTGATTCATTATTGACGTGAAACCAACACTCTCCATTTGAGAAGATCTTCATAATTATAATGATCATAATGAGAATTTTAAATGATATCCTTATCTGCGAAGAACAATCTTGAGAATAAGATTGTTGTTATTTCACTTATGCGTGAGATAAGAGCTACTTATTTATATATTTATATTATGATGACGCAATGGAATATTCTTCAGACTAAATTGTTAACCAAACTATTTACTGAAGTATTAATCAGTGTTCACTCTGATTTGCGAAAATGAGGATAGTCTATTTTTCAGTTTTCACTTTGGCGATCATCGTTAATTCTTTTGGTGAATACGATAATTTCATACACATAAGTATAGTTCTTATTCTATTTTATAAAATACATGCATGAATACTGCTATTTCTCAGGCCTGTGGAGCGAACCTAAAGTCCCCGTTTCCAACTCATAGTCATGTAATACTACCTTTAACTATCTCCTAAATAATATATTGTTTTCAAAGTGTGTGCCGTAAAAATCATGACTTTTCAGACATGAATGACCATTTAATCGCAGAAAGAAATAAATTTGAATTTGGTTTCATATCAAGTTTTCCATTGTTAAAGTTTACATGTTATTAGCGAAAGTTTATCTTTCGATGATTTAAGAGATATTGTCTGCTACGAACTTATCAGCAATGCCAAAGCGGTAAACTATGAGTATATTTGAGCTATAAATTAGGAGACTACATTGAAAACGAATTATCGTTCACTTGGGTATAATTTTTAAAATGATCAGATATCGCGGAAGAATTAATGAGAATTCTGGATCAATCTGCAAAATCTCTATCCCTTCCACACACTACTCCTTTCCCCTACCGAGTGAGTCACGCCTACTACCTGAAACCAAAATTTCCTTCCATTTGTTACGGTGAGTGGACTAATTGTCATGAAATGCGAGCTCATATGTGTATAATTTTTATTATTTACCTGTGTCGTCACTTTTTTACTCCCTAGTGAGTAAAAGTAGAGCTGAAGCCCCTTTTAACAGGCGTCTGAAGGGGCTTAAATCATACATTTGCGGTGAAAAATTATATGTCGAATTTACATTTAAAAACTGTTTTGATAAATCAAATATGAGGACGGAAATTCCTTTTCCACAATTTGAGAACTATGGTTATAGAGAGTGACGGCAAATAGGCTGCTATTTAGCCTATTTTTGGACGTCGATAGCGGCCTGGGGAAAAAATATAAAAATATTTTATAGGTTTCAAATTACTCTTCATTGAAACCCAAAGTGAGCTTTGCTTTTTGTGTTTAAAAAATTTAAAACAATTACCCTCTGATCAATCAAGAGAATGTGTGATTTTACTTTTGTAAGGATCATTTTATAGAAAAAATACAATGGAAAATAATTTTGTAATAAGTGGTATTTTCTATTTTCTAATTATGTTTGGGTCTTTTCAACCCATAAATAGGGGTAATTTTTTGAAATTTTTGGTAAACTAAAAGCGATATAATTTTTTCCAAGCCACACAGTGGGGGAAAATGGACAAGCATCTCTCTAAGTCAAATATGTCAATGGATCTCAATGATTTGGGGAAGTTTGGGGTTGAGGTTTATCGGTTGGGATATGTTAGTTCATAGGTGTAGGTTTGGTATTTATGGGATAGGGGTTTAGGTTTTGTTTGATTAATGGGTTTTGGGATTTATAGGTTTTGGGGTTTAAAGTTTGGGATGTAGAGTTTGAGTATTGTGGGATTGCATGTTGTGGATTCAGGTGCTGAATTTGGGTTTTGTCAGTTAGTTGGCTTTTAGTTTCCGGTAGATTTTTATATTCGTAAGTTTACGTTTTTTAGAATTCAAATTCATCAATTTAGGTGTAGTGTGTTTAGAGTCCAGGCTTTTTGGGTTTGCTTTTTGGGTTTTGGGCCGCTATGGAGGTCCAAAAAATAGGCTGACTTTAGTGTCTATCTTTGGTGCCCTGAATTTTTTAGCTGTCACATTATGACACAAACATTGTCTCTCTGCGTTGACCCTGTTAGAGGCAGGAACCAGAAAATAAAGATTTTGGTTAGTTGTTCTCGGGCAAGCTAGGAATTTTTCGCAGTATAATGAAAGTTAAGAAGAATGTTGTAAGCCTTGCACGCATGTCACTACTTTCGCGCTTTGTTTCGCAATGCCAACCTCTGCCTTCGCGGCTAATACCTAATACATATCTACTTTTTAAATATTCACCATTTCCTTGCATCCACTTCCTTTCTTATTCACAATACTTCCTTCTCCATTCCTTTCCCTCATTCGTTCTCTTTTTTTCCATCTCAACCAATACCCACTTTATTTATGCTGCTGCCCTTTTGTCACCCCTTTCATGCAACAATACCTCCATGCTTATCCTAATTCTTTCCACCTCTTTAAACTACTTCAACCAGTGCCCTACTTTTGCATCCACCTTTCTGCACAATTCACACATTCTTTCCTCTCTGTAGAACCAGAACCTATTGTAATCCAGACTTCCTTTTTGTTCTTCCTCACATATGCATAATTTAAACATAGTTCCCATTAAACCTTGACTCCCTTATTCTCTCCTCCCCTTCTTGCTTTTCTTTTTCATGCCATTCTTTTTAGCCATCTCATATACCTTCCTTTCTTGTGCATCCTTCTCACGTCATCCATCTGAAAGCCAATTATTTTAAAATAACTTTCCCTTTCTACCTCCGTGTTCCCACCCTGCGTATTTTCTCCTTCGCCACCAACACTTCCTAACCAGCTTACTTCCACTCCTCTTCCAAAAATTTCTTTTCATATTTACACGTTTGACTCCTCGTTATAATCTCTACACGCGTTCTTCCTATCTCCATCCTTATAATATAGTTAGAAGTATTTCTTGCCATCCACATCGTCCACTTAACATATCTTTTCGATATCATATTAATCTCCTTACTTACCTTTCACCCCCACACCTCCACTCCGAAATATAAGACATTCGTCACTAGTGAATCGAACAATCCAGTCCCCAATTCCTCTGAACCAGGAAGCTCAGGTAAACAAACTCTTCCATCTCCTGTGCTGCCTTTTCCTGCTACTTGCATTCCCCTTCCTTACCGTCCCACCCCCTTTCCTTAAGACCATAACCTTACTCTATTCTGCATTTAACTATAACCTTTTTTATCCAAGTATCTTCTCAATCGTTTCATTAGCTCCTTTAAAACCTGCCTCTCTTTTTTCTGGCAGCACTGTGTCATTTGCATATGCAAGTGACCATATCATGACTCCTCCTACCCTAAATTCTCCTGCCATTCCATCCGCTAGCTTAATTTCCATATCCGCGATTGAAATCCAGAAAACCTCCAAAATTTTCTTCCCTCACTCTCAATCAGGCCTCTCTCTACTCCCTCTTTTCTATCGCCTACCGCAAGCTCCTCCCTTTCCACCGAAGAAACGGGCCTTCTAGATGTATAAAATGTGTGTATGCTTTTGCACCCTTCTAACCTAATTCTCCATCCAACTACGTGCAATAGTTATTATTGCTAAAAATTTTGTAATCCTAAAAGTGTTCGTTAAAAAAAACCTGCGAACAATTTTCATATGATTTCAAAATTGTTCTGAAAAAAAAAGAATTTCCTTAACGAGGTAGAACTGTTAACTGTTATCGGCGAACGGTGAAAATTATATTAATTCGTATTTTGTTTCAATAATTGAAAAGTTTAATTTTTTAGGGAAATTTATTTCGTGACAAAGTGATTGCATTGTATAAATAAATAATTACAAAGTACTACATAAAAAGGTAAAATGTTTTAAATATTAAGTTCTTATATTATGATTTTTTGAGTTAAAGAATCTAATTCTAGAGAAAAGAATCTAACAAAGAATAAATCATACTTTATGTCCTTTGCGCTTTTTTCGTATGACGCAGAAATTGTTATCAAAATAATGGTTATTTTATATGAAATTTCTAATAAGAAATAGCAATTTTAAAAGCAATCCACCAAAAGTATTTTAGATTATATATCAATATATGCGAATCTGAAAACATGACCTGCTTACATTCAGTTTTCTGCAATCCTATAACAGCTCTCTGCTCATTTATTTCGTATAGCAATAAGCGTATTACAAGTAACGTCAAGTCAGACCTAAGATCAATATTATTTCACCCATATTGATAAATAAAAGTTTCAATAACGCGGAAATTTTTTTCCGAAAATGTTAATGAATATTGAAGGATCATTTGTGGCCTTGCAAAGAGTTGGAGGAAGAAAAAAGTTTATTTATGCAAATAATGATTCTCGACGGAAACATTTAGGTTTTACAGCAGAAGTTTGACTTTTAACTTTCTCTGATGGTAATCATGCAATCTGTTATACCCACAGACCCCTAGAAGTTCGAAGTTGTCTACTCGCTCCGCTAATACTGTTTTGATAGAGCTGATACCAGACTGATACGTATGTCAGAAAACTTCCACTGGTATTTTCTTCAAAAAAAAATTTTTCTCAAAATTTTCACCGGAACAAAGCAGAGACATGGACTTTATTATCTCCTCTTTCATTTCCCAATTTTCAGAGCGATACCTCATTTCGTTTAGACGTAAGTTGGGAAAGAAAAATTGAAGATTAGGTTTGATCACGTGACCCTCTCATCACATGGCCTTAAGAAACAATCGTGCAACTTTGTTGAAGCAATTTGATTTTTAAAGAAATAATGGATGAAGTAAATGTATCCTAATACACTGATTACAAGGCGAATTTGCAACTTTGCGCGTATCTGCAAATTCTCACAGGCAGTCAATGAGTGTACACGAGACTTTATAAAAATAATGACTATTGAAAAATGATTTTTTCTGGTTGAAAATCAATGTACTTTGTTTAAAATTTGTTCTTTTCACTAGAAAAATCTTTTTCTTGTTTGAAAATACGTTCAGAAACGGCTTCTGCTTTCGGCGGGGGTTTGGGGCGGGAACTTTAAGAATGGAAAGGGTTCTCCTGAGGCACCCTCTAACCTGCGGTCCTTACCTAAAAGGTTTCGATCCCTGGTCACGTGTTTTTTTTCTTTTAGGACAGATATTTTATTCAATTCAAACAGTGAAACAATAAACACATTTAATAATTTTAGGTCGCTCTTTTGGATTATTTTTCAATCTAAAGTCATAATGATATATAATGATATATAATGATCATAATGATCATAATAAAAAATGTAAAATATTAGGCTTCTTTGCGAAGGACAATCTTCAAACTCATAACGTCGTTATCTCATTTATATGTAAGATAGGAGATACTTAACTGCATATAAGTATTTTTATTATTAAATCGGATATCTCTAAGATACACTTGCTAACCAAATTATTCACTAAAGCTTCAATCAGTTTTCACTCTTCTTTGCGAAAATGAGGATAACTTATACTTTTCTTATCACTTTGTCGATCATCGGTAATTCTATTGGTGAATAAAATAATTTAATATACTTATATATAGTTCTTATTATATTTTATATAACATAGGCATGAATACGCCTATTTCTCAGGCCAGTGTTATTTTTTTCGTGCTTTTTCCTACATAAGATAACTTCATGCTATTTTGCGCAAGATTATTTCATGAGCAATGCTAAGATCGCAAAGCATGAGTGAATTTAAAAAATATGGTGAATTATAAATACAGCAGACTCTACGACAATTCTCGCTACGATACTGCGCCAAACGCGGCTTTACGCAGGAGAGAGAGTTATTTGACACTTTCTGTTCGCTTCCCCTGCATAAGGGCTCGCAAGAAGGCAGTTATTGACTGCATTGACTGCCAGTGGCAGCCAAGAGACTAGGTCAAACTGGCCCTAATAAATCTTGTCGTTCGACTGGTTCCTAGCCCTTAACGGTCATTATAGAGTAGATTTTACACTTCAAAATAAAGAAGAAGGAATTTTTGTGGTCGTCGTTTTTCTTTATTCTTTATGAATTTTAATTCAAAAATCTCCCAATTTTCCACCTTTTTAAAGCTTTAATTTGAAGTTTAATTTGAAGACAAATTATATTCACTTTGTGAATGAAAAAAGAAATTAAAATTGGAAATGAATTTCATTGTAAATTCTATTACAAAAGTTCAGACCCCCAGCGTGAATGACGCCGAGACGTAATTTACCCTGACCATAACCCTTCGCTTGATTCCTGGAAAACGAAGAAAAAAATTACATAAAAACTTGGTAGTCAGCGAAGAGTGGAATTATTTTTTAAACGAAACTGTAATTAGAGCAAAGTTTTTGAAAATCGGGGGTCCTGATGTCCAGGTCAGAATTGATTCACACTTTCATGTTATGTGATACCTTCGAAATTTAAAATTTGCAGGTCGTATCCTAAAACTAGTAATAAAACATAAACTCATTCATAATTAGCGATAGAATTTTTAAACGAATAAAGAGGAATTTTCAACAGCATAGTTAATTTTTTAATTAAGTACTTGCGCTTTAAAGAAAATAAGACGAATCTTCAAGAAAATAATTTGATTCAAAAAAATCAATTAGTTTTAAACAATAACTGCTGACATTCTAATCAAATAGTTAAATTTTTAAACCTACAATGACATTTTATACCAAATAGTTCAATGTTTTAAAATTACAAAAACTGTTTTTCAAAACATTCAAATTAACTTCTTTTCACGAAACATAATAATTTCATGTTACTTGTTCAATACTTTCCTAGGCAAATTTGACTTAAGGTTTCACAGTTTTGAGACATAATAAGTGAATTAAAAAAGTTACTTTCATTAGAAAAACGTAAAAAAAAGAAAAACAATAGTAAATTTCCATAAAAATTGCAATCAAATTGTTTACAATTATATTAATCTTAATATGATGTGTCTAACGTACTTTTTCGAATTCGAAAATAGCCGAAGAATTAATGCACTTTGTAAAAGTTCCTGATAAATTTTAACAAATTATGAATATATTGCAAAAATAAAAATAAAATAATGAATCAAGTAGAATTCAAACACGGTAAACCCTAATTATTTTGTAACATGAAAGGGTTTACGCTCAACTCTTCTTTGCAGAATTATGTAATAGATATATTCAATTATTTATTGAGCATATAAGAAATGAATTAATGGATAAGCGTTATTTGACAGTGAAAACGAAGTAAAAACATATTTGTCCAAGAATTAGTTAATTGCGATTAGAGTAATCAAAGCGTTTATGTACTTTCCTTCTAACAAAAATATACGCTTACTTAACGAGAAAAATATACGGTGTGAAATGATTAGATTTAAGAATTTTTTTAAAAATATTGAATGAAACATCAAAATGATGCTTTATTTCATCAAATAACCATTAAATTCAGTCTAGAATATTAAAGAAAAATGTGCTGATAAAAAAAATCTTTTATTCTAATTGCAGAATGTAGTTCACAGTCCTCCGGGAGCCCACATAGCGAACGCAATCCTGGTACTTCTTCGTCTTCTGCTGGAAATTTATTAATTCTTGCAGAATGCAGTTCACAGATCCAAGGAAATCCTGATTGCGACAATAATCGTGTTCGCGCCAGGTCAAGGTCTCCTACTAGTACACATCTTCCTGCTACAGTACTTGGATGTTCACTTGAAGAACTTGGATATATTCGACTCATTCCTCGCACAAATGAGAGCATTCAATTTGAATTTCGAAGATATTGTTTTCCTGTCGGCAAGCCAATCAGACTGCGAGCAGGCAAGAATAAATGGGTGCCAGTGCCAACCCAAGAGTATATTGTATTATCACTACCCAATGGTGATGTTTTTGCAATATTGGATTATAGTGGGTTCCTTACAGGTATATATAGGGCAGATGCAAATCACCGAAAAGTAAAAATAAACATGATAAGCGGAGAAGTTGATAATTTGACCCCAGATGAAGTAAGGGATTGTCCAGTAGGCAAGAATTACCCAATCTTTCCACGAAACTTTATTAAAACTTTTGCAAATGGCAACTCACTACAGTCCGTATGGAATCCTCATAGCGAACCTCAGACGTCTCTTCTTCGCTCCAGACATAGGTATTTTCCATGCAGACCTCCTCCTGATCAAGTACTTGGAACTGAAATAGGAAAACTTGGTTATGTTCGGCTCATTTCCGGCACAAATCAGAACCGGATATTTGAATTTCGCAGATATGTTTTTCATACACATACAAAAATTCGAACTCGAATAGATCAGTTGACCTATTCAGTGGAGCCAAACCAAGAATATATGGTATTTTCAACATCTGATGATGAGGTCTTTGCAATAGTGGATCATACTGTAACTCTTCGTGGATTGTATAGGATAGATAAACATCATTCACGAATAAAAATGAATATGATAAGCGGCGAAGTAATTAATTTGAACCCAGATGAAATTAGGGATTGTCCAGTAGGCAGCAATCACCCAATCTTACCAAACAGTTTTACTAAAGCTTTTGCAGATCACGATTCACTACAGTTTACATGGAAGCCTCATGTGGAAGATATTGCAAGTTCTTCTTCGGCCAGGCCCAGTTCTCCTCCGGGAAGGCCTCCTTCTCATAAAGTACTTGGATATTCTCTTGCAAAACTTGGATATATTAGGCTTATTCCTCAAGCAAATCAGAACCGGCGATTCGAATTTCGAAGATACGTTATTCCTACGAATAAGCCCATTCGATTACTAATAGGAAATGGTTTATATGTGCAAGTGCCAGCACGAGAATATATCGTATTATCAACATGCAATGGTGACGTTTTTGCAATACTGGAATATACTGGGATTCTTCGAGGAATATACGGAACGAATAAGAGTCATTCGAGAATTAAAATAAACATGATCAGCGGTGAACTTGAATATATGACCGCACTTGAACTAAAGGAATGCCATATAGGTACGAGATACCCGATCTTTCCACGTTATTTTCATGAAGAAGTTTCAAAAGAAGATTCTCTGCAACATGTGTATCATTGATTCAGTAGAAAACAGATAAACTAAAATATATTCTTTTTAATCCATAGTCGAATCACAAATCATTTGCAAGGTACAAACGTATTTTCCTTTGAAAAAAAAATAAAACAAAAATTGTATGATTTTATGATTTTTTGCGTGCACAGTGAAATTAAAAGATACTTTTTAACTCTAGGAGATATTAGTTTTTCAGTGCAGTGGCGTAGAATCATTATCCATCCTTAATTAGAATTATACTGGGCCGAATTCATATAAGATATATGCTAAACAACTTTTTTACCCTCATAAATGTTTTGGATTAAAAGTATAAAGGTTTGTACGGCCGAAAAATTATAGATACGGAATATATTATTAGTTATGGAAATTATAGTATGTAATAAAATTAAGATAGCATTCTCGATTATTAATTTTGAAATAAAATTTTTACAATAAAATCAGTTACTTTTATCAGAAATATGTAGTAAATTAGAAAAAGGGGTCAAAAGAAGACAGAAAATTAAAGTGCTTACTAAAGGGAGGGAGGTACCCGAAGCGTGTTGTAGTGTGTAGGAACTACAGTATTTGGGGTTAACATCTTGGTGAGATATAAGGTTTAGGGATAGGAGGGAGCGGTGACGGGGTTTTGGGATCAAAGGTTTTGGGAAGTAAGTCAGTGAGATCGAATCGGAATTCGAGGGTAAGGCGAAATTCTAGGTCGCGGCGGAAATATAGGGTGGGAGAAGAATCTGGGTCGAGACGGAATTAGACGTTGGGTGAAGAGTCTGGGTCGCTGTAATTTTCAATTATTTTTTGGGGGTATGTGTTGGTCTCAGTGTTCTTTTTTTTCGGTCTTTAAGGTATGTCTGGGTCCCAATAGTCTTGTGATCGAAGGGATTCCGGGGCACGAGATCGAATTTTCGATGGTTTCCTTAAAGAACACTTCATCCGTCGGCCAATCTCTGAATACAGCTGTCGAATGGACCTCTGAGGCCTCCTGTGCTACCCGTCGCGTGTCCATGAGGGCGAGAAAAAACCGGCGCACTTATCTTTTATGAGCTATTAGGTCGGCTTATTGCTGGATATTTCGGATAATGTCTTGTGATTATTCCATTTCAAACGCGTGGTCCAAGTTTTTAATCACCCAACCATGTATAGATTGAATTTTTGTAATTTCATTTTGCCAGGAGTTCCTCTTTCTATGTGGGATTTGCGATCAAATCATTTCTCAAGGGAATTTATGGGTTGGGAATTCGGCCGAAGTTTAAAAAGGCAGGGGAGGACTTCAGCGAGGTATGGTGGGCTGTGTGATGCGCAAATTGGAATTCAGAAAGCTGTTGGTCCCAGGTGCCATGGTCCTTATCGATATATGAGACTATCATAGTCTTCAGGACTCTTTTCACTTTCTTCAAGGGGTTTGCTTCTTGTATTAATAGCATGTATTGACATCCTAGTTTACTTCTAGGGAGGGGGTCCATGATATCCGTGGCCACGACTATTCACGTTTCTTCTACTACCCGATGTCCCATTAAGCCTGCGGATATCTGTTGTTCAACCTTGCACATTTGACTAACTGTGCGAGCTTTTACATTTTTTTTCATGCCTCTGAAATAACGAGGCCAGTAGTAGTTACCAAAAACGTATGCCTGTATGAATAGACTACGGCGGGGTCAAAATGACTGCGGTCTTCTGGGGTGCAGAAAAGAACAGTTTAACACCTCTTTAAGACATGCCTATACCGATCTGAACTGTAGTCTTAAGTTGTAATTTCTTTTCCCGAGGCAACGAAGTAGTAAACTCAGTGAGTAAACTCATGTTCCGGGATGTCTGTACCAAACTAGAAAATTAACTGTCAAGAAATAGCAACAATCCAGGAACGCACAACTCGTTAACACCCTGACAGACTACAGCGGCTGATGACGGTGAGAAAACTCGCTGAAATTTTTTTCTAACTTTTTCAAAGTTAAAATAATTGAAATTTGGATTAGATCACTAGCCTAGTGAAAATTCTTTAGATTTATAATCACCTCAGAATGAAAGTTATATTGTTCATTTATACTTATTGAAGGCGAATCACTGTCCTGGAATTATTTTCAACTCATTTGTATTTACAAGGATTCTTTGGTTATCTTTGAAATTTACTAAATGTATGAAAATATACTATTATTGAGTAAATATTCGTCATATCATATACTTTTATTGTTTTTTTTCTGGAAAAATTAACTTCGCTAGCACGAACTAGATTATTTGACATATAGTTTAAATGCATCAATATATTTTTTCGGCTAATCACATAAATAACCCCTATTTTTGACGGGGTGCAATGTTTTTTAAAAAACTTTATTTTTCTGCATTTGCTATTCTTTAACGATAAATTTCCATTTGAATCATGAAACCACTTTTGGGCAATGCACCAAGCCTTAAATGCGATCAACTGCACGAGTATAAAATTAAAAAAATTATTCTCGTAAGTATATCTCGTAAAGTGTCTACTCATTTTCTGCTATTCATATAACTTACATTGAAAGAATACAAAAATAACCGAAATAATATTTTACTATAAAATACTATAATATAAAACTATTCATTTTTCGAATAATTTATTTAACTACACATGATTTAAATACCAACATTATTATATGCATGATCTTATATAATTCCTACTGTATAAGAAATAGTTCAGAAAAAAAAGAATTACATTCTTTTAATGTCAACACTGAACATAGAAATATAAATGGAATACATTTGCCTGCACGGAGAGACTTTTGACATCAATATTTTGTTCAATCTACACGGTGACGTATTTTAATCTATAATCCTACATATATTCTAAAATATTTTATCTACGAATAATTGTTTCGGACAAAGGATGACCAGGACCGAGGGGGCCATTTAAGTGTACCATCAATTTTGACGTTGAGGTCAATTTTCAAGGTCAACTATATTTAATACCCTTTCCCTAAATAAAAACCCCTATTTTTGACTGCGGATTTCCAAGCCTGGTGGGGGGGATTTACGTCAAAAATGATGTGTGGAAAAATAGTTCCGTGATCTTGGAAAGGTAAAAAATTAAGGTCAAATGTCTGAAAAACGACCAGATGCTCTTTTTCTGAATTTTCTTCGGTTTTCGGGGTGAAGTAACGTTCAATATCTTTCGCAAAAGTCGATCTGTGACTAGTTACAAAAAAAACACTCCTCGTCTAATCCATCTATCATTATAATTTAAGTTCAAAAACGCACGTATTATTAATCTGAAACGACCAAAGTTAAAACAATTCAGTTTAACCCCATGTGACGAGTATTACAGCGGATCAAGTCAGCCCCAAGGTCAATATTTTTTCACCTATATTGAAAAATAAAAGTTTACATAACGCGGAAATGTTTTTAGGGAAATGTTAATAAATATTAAAGGATCGTTTGTGGCCTTGCAAAGAGTTGGGGGAATAAGAAAGTTTATTTATAAAATTAATGATTATCGACAGACGGCTTTAGGCTTTACAGCAGAAGTGCGACTTCAAACTTTCTCTGTCGGTAATCATGCAATCTGTTTTAGCCTTAGACCCGTAATACTTCGAATTTGTCTACTCGCTGTGATAGTGCTGCTTTGACACAGCTGATACGTGTGTCAGACTAAATTTATTAGTTGCACTTCAAGTACAAATATTAGTTTTTTCATTATTTGTGCATAATATTCGTGAGCGAGTTTGGTTGTCTTGCCCCACTATGAGAAATATAAACCTGATTATTAGCTCCTTGACAACGTTGAGAATTGCTTGCAGGGTTTCATAACACGGTCGGTATTTCTCTAAAATAGTAATTAAAGAAAAAATCACAGTTTTAATTATTTAGGGCCAGACACATATTCCTGCATACCTTCTATTTAGCGTGCCAAATTTTTGACACGATATCTCATTCCCTGTGGACGTAAGTTGGGAAAGAAAAGTACCGATCTAACTTGCATTTGCATTTTCTTCGAAATATTTTTTTTTCAAAATTTCCACCGGAACAAAGCAGATAAATTGACTTTATTACTTCCTCTTTCATTTCTCAAACTTTCAGAGCGATACCCCATTTTGTTTAGACGTAATTTGGGAAGAAAAAGTTAAAGACCAGATTTGTTCACGTGACCTTCTCGTCACATGGAATTAAGTGGATTTATGTACGGCCTGATCATAATTCTTAATGCCGCCAAATTCATGTTTTTAATTTGAATCATCGAAAATTGAAGAAAAAAAAAGATGTATTGTCAATATTTCTGATATTTTAATAGTTTCCAATGAAATTTTTCAATATGGCATTGATGTGACACTAATTTTCGCGGAATGTCAAGTTAACTACGCTGCTACATCAAAACTTTACGCTGAACGGTTTCCAGACAGAAGACATTCTACTAATTTAACAATAAGTACTTTGACTGAAAGAGCTCGCAACGGGATTCTTGTTTGGCACCAGCATATTTTAGCGCGTATTATTTTTTATCAATGGGCTTTGCAAATATTACAGAATGATCCTAGTTTCTTTCAATTTGTACTTTTCTCAAATGAAAGTAAATTCTGCAGCACCGGACAGCTCCATAGACATAAATGTGACTATTGGTCAGACGAAAATCCTCACTGGTACAGACCAGTTCTGGTGTGGTGCGGAATAGCAAATAGCTATTCAATTTGATCCTACAATTTTGAAAGAAATATTGACAAACACACTTACTTAGAGTTGTTAAGAGACCATTTCCCTGGATTATTGGAGAACATTGACTTAGCGAAACGTGAGAGGCAAGAGGAACTCACGAAAAAAAGCACCCTAAGGAAAATAGTACTCACTAAGTCCCTGTCGTTGTTTCTGGGTAACGCTAAATGTGAGGATAAAGTGTATTTTTTGTAAGTAGTGACAGAGAAGTGGCATTGTCATGATTGTTACATTTGTAACTACATAGTCACAGTTTTTACATCTTATCCGAAATGATTTTTATTGTCTAAGTGTGCTAGGGGGGGGGGGGGGCGATCACAATTAAAAACCTGGAATCTACAAAAAAATTCATCAAGGTACAGAGTTCAATCTAAGAAAAATCGTCATGAGCTTTAAGTGATCTTGTAAATTGACCTGAAAGTCATGATGGTCAACTTAATGTACACTTTAACATTTCATCAACTTTTGTGAAGCATGTTAAACGTTTGTTTACCCCAAAATACCAAGAAAATTCATAAAAATGGCATCTAATCGTTTCTCAGACATTTTACCTTAATTTTTTATTCGTTCCAAGGTCACAAAAACGACTTTTCCACAGGTAATTTTTGACGTGAAATTTCCTGCTATTTTCAAATCCGCAGTCAAAAATAGGGGTTCTCATTTAAAGAAAAGGGTCTTACCTCTAATTGAACTTGAAAATTGACCTCAAGGTTAAAATTTATGGTATATTCAAATGTCCCTCTCTGTCTTGGTAAACGTTTGTCTAAACCATTTTTTCGTAGATAAAGTATTTTAGAAGACATTTGGGATTATAGATTAAAATGCATATTTCTAATAAAAACAAAATGTAAGAATTTAGAGATAATCGGGGTACTGCTATAAAGATTGCTACTATAATAAGAGAGGATGGAATTTCTTTATGTTTTATTATAAATTTGAGAGAGCAAAAATTATTTGCGAGAATTCTAAAAGACTCTAAAAGCCTGAAGGATTCCGATGTATTCCGCCTATAGCCGATCTCGCGACGATCACATCATTTGACCGCCTTAACATGGCTCAGAACTAGGGACTCAACACCAAATGTCTTCAATCATACGTGTATTTGTAGTACAAAAGTGTTAGTAACTAGTGCAATTTGAATTGAATCTCAACCAACTTTTAATTTTGAAATTCAGACTTTGATCAATCGAAATGTTTACACACCGAAAGATCTTTTTTTGACAAATATGAATCCGCCCTATGTTTTTAAATTGTCTAAATTTAAACTTATTCTCCATTTTAACTCGTATTAATAAAAATGTTAAAAGATAAAACATGTCTGTCGAGTTCTATAACAATCATGGCAATTAAAAAATTGCCCTCTATTAAATTAAAAGAAAAAATTTTTAATAAAAACTGCCTCTCCTCGAACTCAATAAGAATATATATTTTTTTAAATTATTCTTTTTTCATTCAGAAAAAAGCGAAAACAACAATCTCTTTCCTCAAACACAATACAAATCTTAAAGAGAGAAAAATTGCCTCTTCTCAAACATTATCAAATTGTTGTAAGAGCGCCGTCAAATATTTGGATGTATCAATAATTGAAAAACATAAGGTCTGTATGTGAAATAAACCTACAAATCTCACATATGTGTTAGTATACTACAAATAGTTACATGACCATGAAAGCATGTGACCAACCTTCATTAATTATTTAATTTTCTACTATTCTGTTCTACGAAATTCACGCCGTCCAATTTTGTTTATTTCTCATCTTTTAAGGGCGTTTTTCCTATGAAGAGGAATGAATCGCGACCACCCAGATTAATGTGCCTCTTTTTTAGTTAGTTAAAGCAGTTTAAGGGTGTATTCTAGTTGGTCACTCTCGAAAAAATTTTTTTTACATTTTTCGAATGTATATGTATCTAAGAATATTGCATTAAATTATTATAACGATCTGAGAAGTATAAGTGTACTACCTGACCGCGCGTGCCTGAACTCCCGACGCACGTACCCAACGTACTCGCACACTTCAAACGCGTTTTTCTCAAAACAATGTTTTGAGAAACTGGCGACACAATTTCTCCGGAACATGTTGGCCGATCCTTCTGAAATTTCGAGCACACATTCTACACATTATTGTTCACAAAATGATATATTATCATATTAAAATTTTGATTTTTACTATACTTTTTTACAAAAAACAGCGAAAAAATGATTATTTTCGATTATTTAGGTTTTTACTGATAAAAATTAACAAAACGTTTTTTAAATAAATATCCATAGGTAACTTAGTAGCCACTTTTATACAAAATCTAAAGCACTTTGATTCTTTTGTTTTTAATAAACCATTGTCGAGATATCATGTGGCCGCCGACCTGCCTCCAAATTATGGCGTTCCGTTCAAATACGGAATTTCTATACAAAAATTGGAAGAAATAAATTGAAAAATTCTTGATTTATATTTTAAGATATAATATATCATGCCTATCAATTTTTATATTCATATCTTCCAAGGTATGCTCACAAAATATTCCCAAATAGAGCGTACTATTTTAGCCCACCAAATAGACTACACCCTTAAAATTTTGCACAAAATAGTGATCGATATGGCAATTTCAATTTCACATGAAGCTGTTTTTAAATGAACATTGTATAACGGATGCCGCAGCTGTAAACTAAACTATATAGAGTAACTTTCATGTAAAAAATTACTTCGGAAATGACCCTCCACTTTCCAACAACAAAACCATGTTGGTTTGACTGAGACTAAACATTTTTTTACCGAATCCTGCCAAAGTATAAGTTAATCGATAATCGATATCATTGTGTTCATATTAAAAGTGTAGTTTCGAATATAATTTAATTTTAAGAGAAGCCTTCCTTGAAAATAAGTACAATATTCTAAATTCAATAGACAGTGCGATTTTTACATTATTGAGTAGTTTTTCATAAGAAAAACTGTTCTTTTCCTAAACCTACGCAAAGTGATCTTGAATAAATTCTAAAATTAGGATATTGTTTCGTTGTGGAGAACTCAATGCTTTCAATATAGTAAATTATGCTACAAAAGCAGAAGGTAGGCAGTTCTGCACGAGTGTGCAGTTAGCTGTACGAGCCAGAGACGATTCGAAGACCTAAAATGCCGGCAATTTTTTGTAAATTTATAAATTACCGAAAATTTATAGAAGTTTAGTGTATCCGAAGCTTTGATAAAATTTGATAAATTTCTAGAAATATGATAAATTTCTGAAAATTTAATAAATTTCTGAAAATTTGATAAATTTCAAAAGTTTCCTAAAATCTACGAAAAACTGGCTGAATTTCCGAAATTTTCAGAAATTGATGAAAAATGATAAAATAACCAATAATTTCAGATTTATAAAGGTTTCCCAAGTTTTCGGTAATTTATCGGAAATTTATGGTAATTTATCAGTAATTTAAGGTTACTTATCACTTCGATTATGTCCAATAACCATTCACTACTCACAATCAGTCTCTTAAGCGTAAAATCATAATGAAGTGAGGTTATGATTCCAACAGTCCTGGAAAGTAATTTTGACTCGAAATGCGCAAGCGCAACAGCAAGAAAAATTCATCTTATTTAAATAGAGCAAGCGCAGCAGCTAGAGCATGTATTTTTCTAAGTGCTTTTTATCACGCTTTCGGAATTGGTCCCTTCCCGCACGCAATACATGCGTCGAAAATCGAACATTTCGTGCGTCCGTTAGAAAAAATGTATTAATACAGCAATTTTATAATATAACTTTACAGTTTTCCAAATGTACAATCACAAGGACGAGCTTCTTGTCGCTCAAGTATACGCAAGTATAAGTGCCCAAATCTTACCGGCATTACAGTTCACGAACACTTATTACGTGTATACTTTTTCTGTATTCCAAGGTGAAACCACATTTAGCTTCTTCATAAAACCTATACCTTCCACTTGAGATGAAACTGTCATCATTATAAATATCATCATACAATATTTTAAATAGTATGCTTATCTGCGAAGGACAATCTTGCCACTAATAATGCCGTTATCTCACAAATTTGTGAGATAAACACTGCTTACGTATATATTTGTACTATGATGGTGCAATAGGAAATTCCCAAGACATAATTGCTAGCCAAATTATTAACTAAAGCATTAATCAGTTTTCACTCTGCTTTACGAAAATGAAGGTTCTTTATATTTTTCTTTTCACTTTGGCGATCATCGTTAATTCTTTTGGTAAATATAATAATTTAGTACACTTATATACAGTTTGTATTCTATTTTATATAACATATGCATGAATATGGCTACTTCTCAGTCCTGTGAAGTGAATCTAAAATCACATTTTCCACCTTATAGTCATATAATAGCTATTTGTATAGTCATATTGTACAAAAGTTATGTGGAAGGTTATCTTGCAATGAAATAAAAGCTAAAGTCTGCTGTGTCCTTCTCAGCAATGCCACAATCGCAAAGTATAAGTGAATTCCTATCACAGGAATGAAATTAATTTCATGGTTGAAGCATTGACATGATTTCTGATGTGACAAATTAATTGCAGCTTTAATTTTCGTCCATATGTTGACTTTTCGACTGGTGTCAATTGCTTCATTTTCAGTTAAACTTTCATATTCTGTGATGCCTCCGAACTTATAAAACGGCACTTAGAAACTTATCCTACGACTGGCACCAAAACGTACACTCATAAATAATGAACTATAGAATTTTTAAACAAATACCCAAAAGATATAAGGGCAGACAGAAAAGCAGATAAAGATTTGAATTTCCAATTAGGGTGGTCTTGCCGGAGGTCGTCTTGTTGGACGGCTAGTGTACTTCGGGTTCCAATCTTGTGAAAAACTACGAATTTTGCTGACGTTTCGTGAACACTGCAGCTCACTTCTTCCGAAAGAAGAAATCATCAGTAATTTAGAATCCACAATATATACCCTTCCACCTGAAAAAGCGAATGACATGCGACGTAGGACGGCCAAAATTTTACGCCAAGCTCAAGTTCCCTCCTTGAACTTAAGAAAACAAGAAAAAAATGCAACCAAAAAACTTAATCGGAATATAGAAATTATGATATTAAGCGCAGATAAAAGCGACGCAACAGTAATAATGAATAAAGAAGACTAGAGCAACAAAATCATGGACCTGCTAACTGACGATACATACAAAAAAAATAAAAAGTACCCTACAAAAAGAACAGTCAGTAAAACAAAAACCCTTCCCAAAGACTCTAAACTTGACAGGTGAAGTATATCTAAATTAATACCAACTAATATTATCTCTGCAAGTCTTTAGGGGCTCCAAAAAATCTAAACAGATAACATTCCACTCAGACCGATCGTCAGCGCAATAAACTCACCAACTTACAACCTAGCACGCTTTATCGCTACAAAACTAAATGATCTGACAAAAATTCTATCACGAACGTCCAAAACTCATTTGACTTTATTAAAAAGATGCAACAGATATACATTTCCCCCAAGACATCATAGTGAATTTCGACATAGTATATCTGTTTACAAAAGTATTAATCTCTGATTCTACGAACTAATTATACGAACAAACCCCAGGGGCAACAATGGGATCCGCAATCTCACCTGTAATAGCGAATTTCTTTATGGAACATCTAGAAACTGAAATCTTCAACGATGCCAAGCTTAAGCCGAAATTTTAGTTCTGTTGCGTTTGTGACACTTTTGTTATCTGGCGACATGGACAAGATTAACGAAATAGGTTTTTCGCTTTCATCAATCGATGAAATACTAATATTCAGTTCACCATGGAAATTCAACAAAACTGAAAATTGCCTTTCTTGGAACTATTAGTTAAAAAAGATCTGATAACAGATTAGGACATGAGTATACAGAGTGGTATCCATGTTAGATAAAGTTAACTTAAAAAAAAGAATTGCAAAACGTTAAACAAATCCTAATACAAAAGAATTTCACAAAACAAACAAATTGATGAAGCAATATGAAATTGCACTCAAAAAACAAGTCAACACAACCTACGAAAGATTAAGAGAGACAAACGACCACCACCCTACCCTACATCCAAGGTGTAACAGAAGAATTAGGAAGAATTTTCAACAAACAAAACAGTCAAGCCATATTTAAACCACCTGCGAAAATAGGCCAACTACTAAGTAACACTAACGACAAAAAGGCACCTATCAGTGATTGGAAAAACCGGGAGAGCGGTAAGCCAACATATAAGGAAACACGATAAGACGTCCAGCTGAAATATTTCACTCAGTCAGTACTAGCTGAACACCATATCGAAACAGGACATAACATTTCATTTGACAAAACGACAGTCATTGTAAAATCAAACAATATCTTTCCAAGAAAACATAGAGAAGCAATTGATTTTTAGAAAGAGATATTATAGGCCAATCATGTTCGACTAGTCGTCAGAGTGGGGCACTTTGGCCAATCAGAGACATCGTATAGAGTACACATAAGAACAACATAACCTGATGCCTCAGTTTCAGATCAGCCTTTAAGATGTGAACTGTCTTGTTCAAAAACGTCTACAAAATTCGTAGTTTTTGCACGATGGAAACCCAAAATTTCGGAAATTTTAATCAAATAATTAAATTTTTAACCTTTTAAAATATTTTTTACAAAATAGTCCAATTTTTTATAAATTTAAAAAAAAGTTTTTTGAAACATTTAAGTTAACTTCTTTTTGAGGAAAATAATAATATTGTGTTACTTTTTCACATTTTTAGGCAAATGTGACTTAAACCTTCCCATTAATGAGACATAATAAGCAAATTCAATATAGTTACTGACAGTAGGAAAATGTAAAAACATATAGAAAAAAATAACAATTTTTATAGAAATTGAAATTCAATTGTTTACAACGATATTAATACAAAACTAGATAATTTTACATGCATATAAATCATTGCATATAATGTTTTGTTTTTGAATGACTAACTAACGTATATAAATAGAGTGCGTAAGCATTGTTTGTCAGTAAAAACAAATTAAAAAAATATATTTTTCCAAGAATTAAATATATATTAAAAACTTTTCTTTTTATAGAGATTTTTGTATTGCAGAAATTCGTTTATTGCCATTAAAGTTATCAAGGCGTTTAAGTAACAGCCTTCCACCAAAAATTTATGTTTAATTAACCAGAAATATATACGGTGATGAGTTATTATACTTACAAAATTGTTCGCGTTACATTCATTGGAATATAAAAAGAATGTTTGATTTCACCAAATAAACATTGAATTCAGCCAAGAATATCAAAGAAAAATGTGTTGATAAAAAAAAAACGAATCTTTTATTTTAATTGCAGAATGTAGTTCACAATCTGCCGGGAATTCACATAGCGAACGTAATCCTGGCTCTTCTTCATCGTCTGCTGAAAATCTATTACTTCTTGCAGAATGTAGTTCAAAGATCGAAGGAAATCCCAATTGCGAACATAATCCCATTCGTGCCAGGTCTATGTCTCCTGTTGGTAGACATCCTTCTGTTAATGTACTTGGGTATTCACTTGAAGAACTAGGATATATTCGGATCACTCCACGCACAAATGAGAGCGTTCAATTTGAATTTCGAAGATATTGTTTTCCTGTCGGCAAGCCAATCAGACTGCGAGCAGACAAGAATAAATGGGTGCCAGTGCCAACTCAAGAGTATATTGTATTATCACTATCCAATGGTGATGTTTTTGCAATATTGGATTATAGTGGGTTTCTTGCTGCACTATATAGGGCAGATGGGCAACATCGGAAAGTAAAAATAAACATGATAAGCGGAGAAGTTGATAATTTAACCCCAGATGAAATTAGGAATTGTCCAGTGGGCAAGAAGCAGCCAATCTTTCCAGTGAACTTTATTAAAACTTTTTCAAATGCCGACTCCCTACAGTCCGTATGGAATCCCCATTCCGAACCTCAGGAGCCTCCTCTTCGTTCCAGGATCAGGACCAGGACTCTTCCGGTGAGGCCTCCTTCTGATCAAATACTAAATTGTTCAATAGAACAACTTGGTTATATTCGGCTTATTCCTTGCACAAATCCGAACCAGCGATTTGAATTCCGAAAATACGTTTTTCCTACCGAAGAAAAAATTCGGATTCGAATAGAAAAATTGACCTACACGTTAGAGCCAAACCAAGAATATATGGTATTATCAACATCCGATGGTGATGTTTTTTCAATAATGGATTATAGTGACACTCTTCGTGGAATGTATAGGATAGATAAACATCATGCACGAATAAAAATCAATATGATAAGCGGCATAGTGATTAATTTAAACCCAGATGAAATTAGGGATTGTCCTGTTGGCAAGAATCATCCGATGTTCCCAAACAGTTTTACTAAAGCTTTTGCAAATCACGATTCACTACAGTTAACATGGAAGCCTCATTACCAAGATAAACCGAGTTCTTCTTCTTCGGCCAGGACGATGTCTCCTCCAGGCAGGCCCCCGTCTCATGAAGTACTTGGATATTCTCTTGCAAAACTTGGATATATTCGGCTGATTCCTGAGGCAAATCGCAACCGGAGATTTGAATTTCGAAGATATGTTATTTCTGCGTATAAACCAATTCGATTGCTATTAACAAATGGTATGTATGTTTCCGTGCCAGCTCGAGAATATATCGTATTATCAACATCCGATGGTGACGTTTTTGCAATACTAGAGTATACTGGAATCCTTCGTGGATTATATGGGACGAATACGAGTCGCTCGAGAATAAAAATGAACATGATAAGCGGTAAAGTTGAATACATGACTGAAATTGAACAAAAGGAATGTCATGTAGGTGTTAGATACCCGATCTTTCCACGTTATTTTCATAAAGAAGTTTCAAACGAGGATTCCTTACAGCATGTATACTATTAATTCAATCGAAAACAGATGAAATATAATATTCTTTGTAATCCATATTTGGATAAAAATTCAATTAGGAGTTGTGTAACAACATTATCCACACGCAATGAGTGATACAACGGGCCGAATTGAAAAAAAGAAAATTATAACTTGCAGAACGCAATTTTTTGTGAATATTAGATTATGCTTTTAGAAAAATGTTATAGTTAAATTACAATTGATATGTACAAGGGATTTTTTAATTACTATTGTTGGAAATTTTATGGACATGAAAATCAAGAATAAATGTTATTCTTTCATTTTTCTTCTATTATTTGTTCAACAACTTTTCTACTCTCATTATTGTTTGGATTCAATGTGCAGAAGTTTGTTCCAGCGGAAATTGATATATAAGGAATATATTATTTGTTAGAAAAAATTATAATATCAAATAAAATTGTGATACCATTCTCGATTATTTAATTTTAAAGTACAATTTTGACAATAAAATTACTTTCTTTGATTAAAAATGTGTAGTAGATTATAAAAAGTATAATATAATTTAAGGAAGATTAAGAAAAAGTTGATTTTTCTTGGCTTACTGATGTCCACTAGGGTGGCCCTTATCTTTCACTTTTCAAATTTCTCTCCACTTACCCCCCAATTTTATGCGAATTCTCCCAAAAAGCCCAAAATTTGGACAAAATCAGTTAATATTTAGGGGTGGCGCCATGACCATTCTGTTTCTTATTTCTTTAACACGAGAAAAAGTCACCTTGTGTTAATCTAATATGTGAACGCGTTAATATGTTATATTTTAAATAATTTCGTGTTACAGTATATTTTTCAAAATTCAGCAAACAATCAGAATCCATCATTAATTTTGAGGTGAAATAATTTCAAGGCACCCTAATGGTTCCCTAAAGAAAACCCGATATGTAGCAACTTTGAATTTTAGGTAATTTTGCGATTTATTGACGCCTTTTAAACGAACGATTAATCATTAATCGGTCATTTAAAAATACATAGTCCTTTTTAAACAAATATTTAATTTTTTAAACAACCTAAGAACAGCAGGAAAAACACTTTATCTTAATATATCTTCTACAAATTTTTATATTTTTAATTACTAATTTGTTTTTTATGAAAACTCGATGTTTATATAAATTTTATTTCTTGAAACAAATTTTTCGTTTACATATTTTATTTTTGACACTTTTGCAAAGACTGAATTATCTTTATTTTATAATTTTCTTTTTAAGAATACTCCTAAATTTTTAAACAAATAAAAATTAGTAAAAAAACTATTTTTTGGTTTACTGATTTTATGTGTTTTTTTATCGAAAGTAAGGAGAAAATGCGTTTTTTTATTTTTCCAGGGATTTATTTGCTATGCGTTATCTGCTTGCTTTGCAGGAACGCTCTTAATTTTTCATGCAATTTTAAATATTTTCTTCTTCAGATTAAATATAGAAAATTGCTTCTCGACTGGACGGAAAACAAAAATGTTGATAAATTATCCATTATAGTGACAAGCAATGGAACTAAAAAATTCTTGTTACTTGAGTTTTGATAGAAAAAAAAAAAGAATTATTGTATTTGTTTTTCAGACACCACATTTACCAGATTATAATAAGATACAGGTTTGAAGAAAATTTCTTAGTGACCTCGGGATCATAGTATTAATATTGTATTAAAATGTTTCTTTCTCGAAATTACTTTCAGATTACAACATTTGATAAAAGCGCTTGCCGAGATGTTTGCCTCTTTTTCGTAAGAGAATACTTTGAAGCTTGCTGTTTTGCGCCGATTGCTGTGCAAACCCCATATCAAGACCTTCAATTTTTGCAAAAGGTTTACGAGTATGAAAAAATCTATTTAGATATTTCCCATGCATACCAAAAAGGACTGTAAAATCTGAAACACCTGAAAGTCATAAACACCTGAAAGTAATAAAAAACAAATCAATATTTTAAAATATTAAAATATGTCGAAAATTGAGTGATATAAAATATTTCACCTGCTTTTTCTAATGTGAACTATGTACTTGAAAAAATACATTTTATTTCAATAACTTTAAAATTATGGAAACAAATTATTTCACTGTTTTCATTGACTAAATAAATCATAAAGACTAAAAGATATGTTCATTTCGCGAGTTAACTGAAAAATAACAAATATTTAAACAAATTAAAATTATATAAACAATTAAATATTACTTAAAAATAAAGTGGTTTCAGAATGTTCTGTTAAAGTTTCTGAAGATAAAATCAAGAATCCAACGACAGAATATGGGATAACAGCATCAAAGGCTCATATTTTCATTTAAACAAAGATTCGTTTCTCAAATAAAAATCTGGAAACAAAAATAAAAAAGGGAAAAGCCCAAATCGCGTTTCTTCTCTTTTTTAAGTTCTTTCGTCTTTTTCATTTTGATTACTAAATTTTGATATATTATTGTATTTGGTTTATTGACTTCTTCTTCTTTATTCATAATGTGTCCCCTAAGGGTTTACATGACTTCCATTCCTTACAATCTTTCCGTTTACATCTATATATTTTTTACAATCTTATCC